>NC_051334.1:182229833-182833445 GCF_015220235.1 Choloepus didactylus | reverse complement strand
AATTTATAGCACTAAATGCATACATTAAAAAGGAACAACGAGCTAAAATCAAAGAACTAATGGAGCAACTGGAGAAGCTAGAAAATGAACAGCAAACCAATCCTAAACCAAGTAGAAGAAAAGAAATAACAAGGATTAAAGCAGAAATAAATGACCTAGAAAACAACAACAACAAGAAAACAATAGAATAAATAGCACCAAAAGTTGGTTCTTTGAGAAGATCAACAAGATTGACAAGCCCCTAACTGGACTGACAAAATCAAAAAGAGAGAAGACCCATATAAACAAAATAATGAATGAAAAATGTGACATTACTGCAGATTCAGAAGACATTAAAATATTATAAGAGGATACTATGAACAACTGTATGCCAACAAACTGGATAATGTAGAGGAAATGGACAATTTCCTGGAAACATATGAACAACCTAGACTGACCAGAGAAGAAATACTAGACCTCAACCAGCCAATCACAATCAAAGAGACCCAGTCAGTCATCAAAAAGCTTCCCACAGATAAATGCCCAGGGCCAGATGGCTTCACAGGGGAATTCTACCAAACTATCCAGAAAGAACTGACACCAATCTTACTTAAACTCTTTCAAAACATTGAATAAAGTGGAACACTACCTAACACCATTTTATGAAGCTAACATCAATCTAATACTGAAACGAGGCAAAGATGCTACCAAAAAAAGAAAACTACAGGCCAATCTCCCTAATGAATATAGATGCAAAAATCCTCAACAAAATACTTGCAAATCGAATCCAAAGACAGATAAAAAAATCATACACCATGACCAATTTGGGGTTCATTCCAAGCATGCAAGGATGGTTCAACATAAGAAAATCAATCAATGTATTACAACACATTAGCAAATCAAAAGGGAAAAATCAAATGATCATCTCAATAGATGCTGAAAAAGCATTCGACAAAATCCAACATCCCTTTTTGATAAAAACACTTCAAAAGGTAGGAATTGAAGGAAACTTCCTCAATATGATAAAGGGCATATATGAAAAACCCACAGTCAGCATAGTACTCAATGGTGAGAGACTGAAAGCCTTCCCTCTGAGATTAGGAATGAGACAAGGATGCCCACTCTCACAACCATTATTCAACACTGTGCTGGAAGTGCTAGCCAGGGCAATCTGGCAAGACAAAGAAATAAAAGTCATCCAAATTGGAAGGGAAGAAGTAAAACTGTCATTATTTGCAGATGGTATGATCTTATATCTGGAAAACCCTGAATAAATTGGTGATACGGCTACTAGAGCTAATAAACAAATTTAGCAAAGTAGCGGGATACAAGATTAATGCACAAAAATCAGTAATGTTTCTATATGCTAGAAATGAACAAAGTGAAGAGACACTCAAGAAAAAGATACCATTTTCAGTAGCAACTAAAAAAATCAATACCTAGGAATAAACTTAACAAAAAATGTAAAAGACCTATACAAAGAAAACTACATTACTCTACTAAAAGAAATAGAAGGGGACCTTAAAAGTTGGAAAAATATTCCATGTTAATGGATAGGAAGGCTAAATGTCATTAAGATGAAAATTCTACCCAAACTCATCTACAGATTCAATGCAATCCCAATCAAAATTCCATCAACCTACTTTACAGACTTGGAAAAGCTAGTTATCAAATTTATTTGGAAAAGGAAGATGACTCGAATTGCTAAACACTCTAAAAAAGAAAAATGAAGTAGGAGGACTTACACTCCCTGACTTTGAAGCTTATTATAAAGCCACAGTAGTCAAAACAGCATGGTACTGGCACAAAGATAGACATATTGATCAATGGAATCGAATTGAGAATTCAGAGATAGACCCCCAGATCTATGGTCGACTGATCTTTGATAAGGCCCCCAAAGCCACTGAACTGGGACATAACAGTCTTTTCAACAAATGGGGCTGGGAGAGTTGGATATCCATATCCAAAAGAATGACAGAGTGCCCCTACCTCACACCCTACACAAAAATTAACTCAAAGTGGATCAAAGATCTCAATGTAAAAGACAGTACCATAAAACTCCTAGAAGATAATGTAGGGAAACATCTTCAAGACCTTGTATTAGGTGGTCACTTCCTAGACTTTACACCCAAAGCACAAGCAACAAAAGAAAAAATAGATAAATGGGAACTCCGCAAGCTTAGAAGTTTCTGTATCTCAAAGGAATTTGCCAAAAAGGTAAAGGGGCAGCCAACTCAATGGGAAAAAATTTTTGGAAACCATGTATCTGACAAAAGACTGATATCTTGCATATATAAAGAAATCCTACAACTCAGTGACAATAGTACAGACAGCCCAATTATAAAATGGGCAAAAGATATGAAAAGAAAGTTCTCTGAAGAGGAAATACAAATGGCCAAGAAACACAGGAACAAATGTTCAGCTTCACTAGCCATTAGAGAGTTGCAAATTAAGACCACAATGAGATGCCATCTCACACCAATTAGAATGGCTGCCATTAAGCAAACAGGAAACTACAAATGCTGGAGAGGATGTGGAGAAATTGGAACTCTTATTCATTGTTAGTAGGACTGTATAATGGTTCAGCCACTCTGGAAGACAGTCTGGCAGTTCCTTAGAAAACTAGATATAGAGTTACCCTTCAATCCAGGGATTGCACTTCTCGGTATATACCCGGAAGATCGGAAAGCAGTGATGTGAACAGATATCTGCATGCCAATGTTCATAGCAGCATTATTCACAATTGCCAAGAGATGGAAACAACCCAAATGTCCTTCAACAGATGGGTGGACAAATAAAATGTGGTATATACCCATGATGGAATACTATGCAGCAGTAAGAAAGAACGATGCCATGAAACATATGACAACATGGATGAACCTTGAAGACATAATGCTGAGCAAAATAAGCTAGGCACAAAAAGGGAAATATTATATGCTACCACTAATGTGAACATTGAAAAATGTAAAATAAATGGTTTATAATGTAGAATTTAAGGGAATTAGCAATAGAGAGCAATTAATGAAGGGGGAATGATAACCCAATAAGAACAGATAAGCTATCATGGGTAAATTTAATGTTCTGGGAGTGCCCAGGAATGACTACAGTTTGTTAATTTCTGATGGGTATGATAGGAACAAGTTCACAGAAATGTTGCTATATTAGTTTATTTTCATGGGGTAGAGTAGGAACATGTTGGAAGTAAAGTAGTTATTTTAGGTTAGTTATCTTTTTCTTACTCCCTTGTTATGTTATGGTTTGTTTGCAATGTTTTTTTACTGTATTTTTAAAAAAAATTTTTTTGAGGTAGTTTAAAAAAAAGTTAATTTAAAAAGAAAAACAATGAAAAAGTATGCAGAGCCCCCTTGAGGAGCTGGTGGAGAATGTGGGGGTGTTGGGCTTCCCCACCTCGATGGTTGCTGATGTGCTCACAGACATAGGGGACTGGTGGTTTGATGGGCTGAGCCCTCTACACAGGACTTGCCCTTTGGAAGACTGTTGCGGCAAAGGAGAGGCTAGGCCTCCCTATAATTGTGCCTAAGAGCCTCCTCCCGAGTGCCTCTTTGTTGCTCAGATGTGGCTCTCTCTCTCTAGCTAAGCCAACTTGGCAGGTGAAATCACTGCCCTCCCCCTACATGGGATCAGACACCCAGGGGAGTGAGTCTCCCTGGCAATGCAGGATATGACTCCCAGGGAGGAATCTAGACCTGGCATTGTGGGATGGAGAGCATCTTCTTGACCAAAAGGGGGATGTGAGAGGAAATGAAATAAGGTTGAGTGGCAGAGAGATTCCAAAAGGAGCTGAGAGGTCACTCTGGTGGGTACTCCTATGTACAATATAGACAACCCTTTTTAGGTTCTAATGAATTGGAATAGCTAGCAGTAAATACCTGAAAGTATCAAACTACAACCCAGAACCCATGAATCTTGAAGATGATTGTATAAAAATGTAGCTTATGAGGAGTGACAATGTGATTGGGAAAGCCATATGGACCACACTCTCCTTTGTCCAGTGTATGGATGGATGAGTAGAAAAATGGGGAGGGGGCAGGGAAACACCTAGTGGTCTTTTTCTTAACTTTTAATTGCTCTTTTTCACTTTAATTTTTATTCTTATTATTGTTGTGTGTGTGGTAATGAAAATGTTCAAAAATTAATTTTGGTGATGAACACACAATTATATAATGTTACTGTGAACAATTGAATGTATGCTTTGTATGACTGCAGGGTATGTGAATATATCTCAATAAAAATGAATTAAAAACATTCAATGTTATTACTGTAAAGGCAGTACTTACTTCAACCATTTTATCCTCTGGATTTTGTACATCATATCTTATTTTTTTTCTCTCTTTTTACCCTTTAAGTTACCCTTAGTGATAATCCTCATTTCTGCACTCTACTCTAAACCTCTCTCCTGTATTTTCCTTTCAGCCTGCAGAATTCCCTTCAGTATTTCTTGTAGGGTCACTCTCCTTTTGACAGACTCTCTCAGGTTCTGTTTATCTGTGAATATTTTAAACTATCCCTCATTTTCAAAGGATACTTTTGCCAGATAAAGAATCCTTGGTTGGAGTCTTTCTCTTTCAGTACCTTAAAATATTTCATACCACTGCCTTGCTGCCTCCATAGTTTCTGATGGGAAATTGGCATTTATTTTTATTGTGATTCACTTGTACATGTTGAATCATTTTTCTCTTGCTGCTTTCAGGATTCTTTTTTTATCTTTGGCATTTGACATTGTGATAAGTGTGTGTCTCAGTATAGGTCTATTAGGATTCATTCTGTTTGGACTTCCTTGAGATTCTTGAACATGTACATATGTCTTTCATAAGAGAATGAGGCTGGAAATCAACAACTGTCAGAGAACTGGAAAATTCACAAAAACATATCGCTAAACAACTCACTCTTAAAGAATCAGTGTCTCAAAAAATAAATTGCAAGAAAAATCAGTAAATATCTGGATACAAATGAAACTGAGAACATAACATATCAAAACATATGGGATGCAGTGATGGCAGTGCTGAGAGAGAAATTTATAGCCTTAATTGCCTATATTAAGAAGGGAGAAAGAGCTAAAATCAAAGATCTAACTGCACACCTGAAGGAACTAGAAAAAGAACAGCAAACTAAACTCAAAGCAAGAAGAAGGAAATAAATAACAAAGATAGAGCATAAATAAATGAAACAAGGAACTAAAAACATAGAGAGAATTAACAAATCCAAAAATTCATTTTTTGAAATGATCAACAAAATCAACAAACTCTTAGCTAGACTAACAAAGACAAAATGAGAGAAGATGCAAATAAATAAAATAAAAAATGAGATGGGGGCCATTACTACTGACCCCACAGAAATAAAAAGAATCATAATAGCATACTGCAAAAACTGAATGCCATCAAATTAGACAAATTAGATAAAATGGACAAATTCCTGGAAACCTACACTGTTTCTATAAGAAAGAGAAGACCTCAAGAGACCATTTAGATGTAAAGAGCTTGAGCCTCTGTACAAAGGAAAGCCCAGAACTAGGAAGCTTCACAGGTGAATTATACCAATCATTCCAAGAATAATTAATACCACTCATGTGCAAACTCTTCCAAAAAATCAAGAGCCAAAAAATAATAGCTGGATTTTTCTAATTTGATGAAAACTAAAATGGCACATAGTCAAAAAGTTCAACTAACATAAAGGGGAAACAAAAAAACCATACTAAGTCACATCATAATCAAATTGCTACAAGCCAAAGATAAAGAAAAAAATCTTAAAATTAGCCAAAGGTAAAAATGACAGAGAAACAAAGATAAGAATGATTGCAGATTTCACATCACAAACAATGCAAGACAGGAGACAATAAAACATATTTTAAAGTGCTGAAAGGAAAAAAAAAGGTCAATCTAGAGTTCCATACCCAGAGAAAGCATCTTTCAAAAATGAAGAGTAATTTAAACATGTTTTCATATAAGCAAAGACCAAAATAATTGGTTGTGAGCACATTTTCACTGCAAGGCAGATTAAAGGAAGTTCTTTGGGCATAAAGAAAATTATGCTGCATGGAAACTTGGAATTACTCAAAAGCTTTATGAACAGTTGAAATGATAACTATCTGTTAAAGGGAAAAAACTTTTCCCTCATGTTTTGATTATTTAAATACAAATAACAATGTAACATGGATTTTATAACAAGTTAAAGCAAATTGTATCATAACACATTTTTGTTTACTAGGCTGCTCCAAGCAAATACTGTGAAATGGGTTAGCTTAAACAATGGGAATTTATGAGCTTACAGTTTTGAGGCCATGAAAATGTCCAAATAAAGGCATCATAAAAGCAATACTTTCTTCCTGAAAACTGGCTGCTGGCGATCCTTGGCTCCTCTGTCACATGGCAAAGCACATGGTGGCATCTGTTGATTTCTCCATTCTCCTCAAGTTTGGTTGATTTCAGCCTCTTGCTTCTGTGGATTCCTCTCAGTATAGATATCTTGGCCAATGGAATCAAATTGAGAGCTCAGAGATTGACCCCAGATCTATGTCCAATTTCCTTTTGCAGGCGGGCAAGTCCACTCAACTGGAATAGAGCATTCCCTTCAACAAATGGCACAGGAAGAACTGGATATCTATATCTCAAAAGAATGAAAGAGGATCCATATCTAACACCATAAACAAGAATTAGCTCAAAATGAATCAAAAATCTAAATATTAGAGCTAGGACCATAAAACTCCTAGAAGAAAATGTAGGGAAGCATCTTCATGACTTTGTGGTGGGAGGTGGTTTCTTAGACTTTACATCCAAAGCACAAGCAATGAAAGAAGAAATAAATAAATGGGAACTCCTCAAAATAGAATACTTTTGTGCTTCAAAGGACTTTGTCAAGAAAGTGAAAAGGCAGCCTACCCAATGGTAGAAAATATTTGGAAAACACATATCTGATAAGCATTTAATATCCAGAAGATATAAAGAAATCCTACAACTGAACAATAAAAAGACAAGCATCCCAATTAAAAAAATGGGCTAAAGAATTGAATAGACACTTTTTCACAGAGGAAATACAAATGGCTAAAAAGCACATGAGGATTGGTGCGGGATTTCAAACCAGAGCTGGTGGCGCAGTACTGCTCTGCGGTTGGTTACAGTGCATAGGGAAGTGAAAGGCAGCCCCAGGTAGGCCCAGGTGGGGCCCAGGTGGACCCCAGTGAAGTGAGCGCTGGGGCCCGCAGAGAAGAGGTACACCTGGCACTGGATTTGTGATGGAGACTAGATGCTGAATTTGTGGAATCTGTTTGAGCAGCTTGTATGCCAGGTGGAGATTCTCAGTGAAGGAAATGAGCTCCAATTCATCCAGTTGGCAAAGGACTTTGAGGATTTCCATAAAAAGTGGGAGAGAACAGATCACAAACTGGGGAGATACAAGGTTCTTTTGATGAAAGCAGAGACTGAGTGTAGTTCTCTGGATGTTAAGCTGCACCATGCATGCAATCAGGTGGATGTAGAGATCAAATGGAGACAGCCAGCTGAGGCTGACTGAAAAGCTGGAATGGCAGATTCAGCTGATTGAGAGATGCTCATGTGTGACACATCTGGCAGCATTCAACTAAGTGAAGAGCAAAAATCAGCTTTGGCTTTTCTCAACAGGGGCCAAACATCCTGTGGCAGTGCTGGGAACAAAAGACTATCAACCATTGACAAATCTGGTTCCATTTTATCAGATACCAGCTTTGATGAGACTAATGAATCACTGGATTAGGGATTCTTCTTTGGTGAAGACTTTCAAACTGAAGAAGACAGAAAAGAGGCTCTCTAATAGCCGACAATTTATTGATGGTCCACCTGGATCTATAAAGAAAACTCATTCCATTGGCTCCATATCTGACCAGGGGAGTGAATCTATAGTTGCAAAGACTATGGTGACTTTTCCCAATGATGGTGGGCCCATCGAAGCTGTGTCCATGATTGAGACTGTGCCATATTGGACCAGGAGCTGAAGGAAAACAGATACTTTACAACCTTGGAACAGTGACTCCACCCTGAGCAGCAGGCAGCTGGAGCCCAGAACTGAGACAGACAGTTCCAGCACTCCACAGAGTAACAGAGGGATGTGCTTGCATGACTTTGTCTTTAAGACGGTTATTAAACCAGAATCTTGTGTTCCATGTGGAAAGCGGATACAATTTGGCAAGCTGTCCTTGAAGTGTCGAGACTGTCATGTGGTCTCTCATCCAGAATGTCAGAACTGCTGTCCCCTTCCCTGCATTCCTACCCTGATAGGAACACCTGTCAAGATCAGAGAGGGAATGCTGGCAGATTTTGTGTCCCAGACTACATCAGTGATCCCCTCCATTGTTGTCCACTATATAAATGAGATTGAACAGAGGGGTCTTACAGAGACAGGCCTGTATAGGATCTCAGGCTGTGACCAGACAGTAAAAGAATTGAAAGAGAAATTCCTCTGAGTGAAAACCGTGCTCCTCCTCAGCAAGGTGGATGACATCCATGCTATCTGTAGCCTTCTGAAAGACTTCCTTCGAAACCTCAAAGAACCTCTTCTGAACTTTTGGCTAAATAAGGCCTCTATGGAAGCAGCAGAAATCACAGATGAGGACAACAGCATAGCTGCCATGTACCAGGCTGTTGGTGATCTGCCCCAAGTCAACAGGGACACATTAGCTTTCCTCATGATTCACTTGCAAAGAGTGGCTCAGAGCCTGAACACTAAAATGGATGTTGCCAACCTGGCTAAAGTCCTTGGCCCTTAAATAGTTGCCCATGCTGGGCCCAATCCAGACCCAGTGGCAATGTTACAAGACATCAAGCATCAACTCAAGGTGGTGGAGGGCTTACTTTCACTGACTGTGGACTATTGGAGATAGTTCATGATGGTAGAGCAACAGAACATTGATCCCATATGTTCCAGTTTGCTAATGCTGCCAGAATGCAAAACACCAGAAACAGATTGGCTTTATAAAAGGGGGTTTATTTGGCTACACAGTTACAGTCTTAAGGCTGAGGTAAGACTTCAACAATCAGGTACCTTCACTGGAGGATGGCCAATGGCGTCAGGAAAACCTCTGTTAGCTGGGAAGCACGTGGCTGGCGTCTGCTCCAAAGTTCTGGTTTCAAAATGGCTTTCTCCCAGGACGTTCCTCTCTAGGCTGCAGTTCCTCAAAAATGTCACTCTCAGTTGCTCTTGGGGCATTTGTCCTCTTGTAGCTTCTCCAGAGCAAAAGTCTGCTTTCAATGGCCATCTTCAAACTGTCTCTCATCTGCAGCTACTCTCTCAGCTTCTGTGCATTCTTCAAAGTGTCCCCCTTGGCTGTAGCTCCTGATAACAAAATCTGCTCTATTTTGCTAATGCTGCTGGAATGCAAAACACCAGAAATGGATTGGCTTTTATAAAAGGGGGTTTATTTGGTTACACTGTTACAGTCTTAAGGCCATAAAGTGTCCAAGGTAACACATCAGCAATCGGGTACCTTCACTGGAGGATGGCCAATGGCATCAGGAAAACCTCTGTTAGCCGGGAAGGCATGTGGCTGGAAAATGCTCTGGAGTTCTGGTTTCAAAATGGCTTTCTCTCAGCATGTTCCTCTCTAGGCAGAATCTCCTCTTCAAAATGTCACTCTCAGTTGCTCTTGGGGAATTTGTCCTCTCTTAGCTTCTCAGGAGCAAAAGTCTGCTTTCAAAGGCCATCTCAAAAATGTCTCTGTAAGCTATAGCTCCTCTCCCAGCTCCTGTGCATTCTTCAAAGTGTCCCTCTTGGCTGTAGCAAGCTTGCTCCTTCTGTCTGAGCTTATATAGTGCTCCAGTAAAGTAATCAAGGCCCACACTGAATGGGTAGGGCCACACCTCCATGGAAATTATCTAATCAGAGTTATCACCTACAATTGGGTGGGTCACATCTCCATGGAAACACTCAATCAAAGAATTACAATCTAATCAACACTAATATGTCTGCCCACACAAGATTGCATTAAAGATAATGGCATTTTGGGTGACATAATACATCCAAACCCACACACCATGCATGTCATTGAAAACTCCAATGCCTTTTCAACACCACAGACATGAGATGTTAAAGTGAGTTTACTGGGGCCTGTAACTACTCCAGAGCATCAGCATCTCAAGATGCCTTCATCTAGCTCCCTGTTGCAGAGAGTCTGCTCCACCCTCACAAGGAACACTCCCAGATTTGGGAGCAAAAGCAAGTCTGCCACCAACCTAGGACGACAAGGCAACTTTTTGCTTCTCCAATGCTCAAGTGAAGTCATGTCAGCCTGTTACTTCCTCAGCAATTACTGACTGCAAGAAAGGGCACACCTGTACTCTGCTCTGCAGCCTCCTGTACTCATTACTACTTTAAGCATTATCCAGGCTTTTAATCAAGTTTAATTGTACATGGGGGTTTTATTAAAACCTATCTCCCTTTCCTTCTCCTCAAGTATAACATTTCAACATCTTGTGCTGGTGGTTGTTTGGAGCTTTTAGATGCAAGATCTTTTGCAGGGGTGAAAGGGGTAGTATGGAATTCATTGAGACTTTTTTTGGGGGAAAGTTGGAACAGTGTCCTTTGGCTTAAAGCCAAATGCTTCTCACGGAACAGCCTTTCTCTGCTGTCATTTAGAACTAATTTTCATAAGACAATGACAGAAACCCTACCTCTTTGGTAAGACTGACTTGTTTCAAGGTGGGAGGGCAGAGTACAGAAATGATTGGACAGAGGATACAGGATGGCTCCTTCCGAGGACTCAGAAGTGCCCTTCCCCCATTTTGAATTTTATATTGAGCTGTAAGATGGAGCCTTCATAAAAATGGAATAGGATGAGGTTGGAACTAGTGATGGAAATATGCTTAGCTTTAATTTGGATTGATTAGCTCTTAATTGTGTTTAGTGACACAACCTTGTAAATATGATACTAAAACTTGTATTTTTCTGTAATGGGCCTCTGGCTGGACTTTGCGGTTTGGTTGGAGTCAAAGTCAGTTTGGTCTCCTAAAGTTGAATTCATTCTAATGCTTACCCTGCTCCCTCTTTACCTTGTCCAATGGAGCCCTAATTCTAAAGGTCAGTAGGCCATCTACTTGGCATCACAGATAATAATTAAGAGTAGGCTGTAAGGGAAGATTGTAAATATTTTGTGTGGGAAAGAAAGCCACTGTCATTTTTGTCTTTGAACTTAGAATGCCAAAATCTTACCATGGAACATAATCCATATCTAGATAAATGTGAGCTTTTTCAACTATTAAAATTTTCAATGTCTATAAAAATGGTTTCTTCTGTAGAATGTTAACCATACTGACCCCTGTCTGTAGAAACACATATTTGGAATAATATTTGGAAAAAAGTGAAAAACAAAAACAAAAACAAAAAACCAGAAAACTACAAGTGCTGGAGAGGATGTGGAGATATAGAAACACTTATTCACTGCTGATGGAAATGTAGAATGGTGCAGCTTCTCTGGAAGGCAGTTTGGTGGTACCACAGGAAGCTAAGTATAGAATTGCCATATGATCTGGCAATCCCATTACTAGATATATACTCAGAAGAACTGAAAGCAGGGACAAAAACAGACATTTCATAGTGATGTTCATAGTGGCATTATTCACAATTGGTAATAGATGGAAACAGTCCAAATGTCCATCAGCTGATGAGTTGAAAAACAAATTGTGTTATATACAATATGATGGAATATTATTCAGCTGTAAGAAGGAATGAAGTCCTGATGCATGCAACAACATGGATGAACCTTGAGGACATTATATTGAGCAAAATATGCCAGACACAACAGGACACATATTGTGTTGTCTCACTAATTTAAACTAATTATAATGAGCTAACTCTGGGAGGTAAAATTTAGAGTATAGGTTGCCAGGAGATATAAAAAGGGTAGAGAATGGGCAGAAAATGCCTAATGTGTACAGAATTTTTAATAAGGTTATTGTAAATGTTTGGGAATGGATAGAGAGTGATGGTAGCACAATATGTAAGTGCAATTAACAGTGTGAGTTTGAGTATGGTTGAAACAGGAAGTCTAGGGTCATGTATGCCATTAGAAAGAAAGCTAGAGGATAAAACATGGGACTGTATAATGTAGCAAAACCTGTTTTGGATGATGACTGTGGTTAATTGTACAAATATAAGAAAGTTCTTATATGAAATAGAACAAATGTGTGTCACTATTACAAGGTGTTAATAATAGGGTGGTAAATGGGAAAATTCAATTAATGCAAAATATGGACTATAGTTAACAGTAACAGTAGAATATTCTTTCATCAATTGTAGCAAAGGTACTATACCAAAGTTATGTGTCAATAATAGGGGAGTATAAGGAGTATGGGATTTTTTTTTGGAAGAAATGACAATGTTCTCAAATTGATTGTGGTGGTGAATGCACAACTCTGTGATTACACTGAGATCCATTGATTGTACACTTTGGATGGATTGTCCAGTATGTGAATAAAACTGATTTAAAAAAAGGAAAAAAAGGTGGTAAAGTGGCAAAATCATTGTTCTCGTATCCTAATACCCAATAAGATGTTGGTTGATCAAAATTCAGGAATAAAGTTCTAGCTTTACTTTGAGCCAGTTTCCAGATCCACAGTAAGCAAGACCTGTGGGAAATTAGCTGACGAAGAATTGGAGCTGCTTAACTGTGAGCAAATGGCTTAATCTTTGTGTGCCTCATTTTTTCTAATCCATAAACAAGGGCATCTAACACACCTAAATAAATTGATGTAAAAATTAAATAAGGATGCACTTATTATTAGTTTGACAAAAAATAGAAAGCTGGATAATGCCAAGTAATTGTTGGAAAGTTGGGACATTGCACTGCTGATGGGACTGTAGACTGGTGTAGCCATTCTGGAAAGTCATCTGACATTTATTAGTCAAATAAAATATATGCATATCCTAAATCCCCACAATTCTGTTTGTAAATATTCACACCAGGATGGTGTATCAGTCCCTGATGGGGAGGGAGCAGGGTTCTCCCACTAAGGCACCCACACAGGCATGGGGTGCTGCACATAGAACTTCTCCCTGTGCCAGCCACAGACTGAGACCCACTGAATGAGGAACTGATACTAGTGAAGCTGACGTTGCTCTGTCTCTTCTTTATGTGAGTAAAATGTTCCATCCAGTGCTGGGTAAGTCATGCTTCTGCTGGCAACCCCAACACCTGCAAACCATGGAGTGGATGTGCTCCCCTAAGACTGAATTCCTGGTGGCAGTCTCTTGCCACCCTCCAAGTGGTGAGACTCCACCCCTGGAGGTGAGAAGAAGTGTGTCTCTCTGTCTGATAAGGGGTATGCATTTTTTCTCACATAATGTACACAATATGGATGAAAAACACAACAGTGTGGCAAGAACCATAAATATCCCCATATGGGTTTGTAGCTGTGATCATTGTGCCAGGCCAGGTGTTCTGGTTTGCTAATTCTGCTGGGATGCAAAACACCAGAAATGGATTAGCTTTTATAAGGGGGTTTATTTGGTCACACAGTTACAGTCTTAAGGCCATAAAGTGTCCAAGGTAAGTCATCAACAATCAGGTACCTTCACTGGAGTATGGCCAATGGTATCCGGAAAACCTCTGTTAGCTGGGAAGACATGTGGCTGGCGTCTGTCTCAGGGTCAAAAGTCTGCTTTCAAAGGCCATCTCCAACATGTCTCTGTAAGCAGAAGCTCCTCTTTTAGCTCCTGTGCATTCTTCAAAGTGTCCCTCTTGGCTGTAGCAAGCTTGCTCCTTCTGTCTGAGCTTATATAGTGCTCCAGTAAAGTGATCAAGGCCCACACTGAATGCGTGGGGCCACACCTCCATGGAAATTATCTAATCAGAGTTATCACCTACAATTGGGTGGGTCACATCTCCATGGAAACACTCAATCAAAGAATTACAATCTAATCAACACTAATATGTCTGTCCACACAAGATTGCATCAAAGATAATGGCATTTTGGGGGACATAATACATTCAAACTGACACACCAGGTAATGTCAGAAATTTCCCTTTTAGTTTTACATTCTAATTGCTTAACATAAGATATCTACTGTTCTTATTAAGCTTTAAAGACAGGATGTTTATATGTTTTTGGAACCAGGCAAATCAGAGTGAGGTATATTTAATTTGTTGTTACCTTTCACAAACACCTTTAAAAGGTAAAAGGACTATTCAATAAAATAAATCAAAAACTTTTCCAGAGTACCCACTAGGTGCCATGCTCTTTGCTAGGCTTTGCAGATATGGAGATACTTAAGTCAGATTCCCTGAGCTCAATAAGGCTTATAGCTGCAGAAAACATTTTAGAAAAAAAAATTAAAATGCAGATCAAAAGAGAATTGCAGATCTTAAGTCAACGATATGGTATCCTTTATCTGGAAAGCAGCTCTCTAATAAAATCTTTCTGGCACTTTAACTCCAGGGAAGCCTACTTGATGATTCAAAGTCAGTCATTGAATGTGATTTAAAAATCAATAAAATGAAAGACATCTGGGTGTGCTGTCCTTTGAAAGGAAGTGGGAGCACTTTCATGCCTTGTTTGCAGAAAATTGATTTCAGTTAGCAGCTACCAGGATGATGTGGCCAGAGAGTGCTTATGTCCAGGGACAGGCCAGGGCTGTTATTCTTGCTCTGCATACATTACAACTAGTTAATCCCACTGCATTTGAATGCAATTGTAGGAGCTACTGAAATGCTTGCTGGTACAGGGGAAAGTAAAAGACTTCTATGCCTGGAGAGCTGAGGTTGATCACAATGTTAGAATGCCTTGTTCCCTGAAAGAGCCATGGTTTATATTTAAATATACATGATTGCATTGCCACAGTCCACAAAGAATTGAGGATAGGGCTAAAAGAGGAAAACATATGTAATAAAAGAAGCCTTGAACATAGAAAATATATAGCCAAAGAGAAACAAACAAAAAGATCAACATCAGTGTTCCAGTTTGCTAATGCTGATATTATGCAAAATACCAGAAATGGATTGGCTTTTATAAAGGGGGTTTATTTGGTTACAAAGTTACACTCTGAAAGCCATGAAAATTTCCAAATGAAGTCATCAACACAAGTATACTTTCACTGAAGGAAGGCCAATGGCATCTGGAAAACCTCTGTTAGCTGGGAAGGCATGTGGCTGGTGTCTGCTGATCCCGGGTTATGTTCCAGCTCCTCTCTCAGCTCCTGTGCATTTTTCAGAATGTACTCTTGTGGTGTTTTGTCCTCTCTTAGCTTCTTGGGGCAAACTCAGGGCTAGAAGCACCAAAGTGTCAGCAAAAGTCTGCTTTCAATGGCCGGCTTCAAAATGTCTCTCTCAGTTGCTCTCCAAAATATCACTCACAGCTGTTCTGAGTTCTTTCTGCTTTTCAGCTCTTTTATATGGCTCCAGTGATTTAATTAGGACCCACTGGGTGGGGTAACATCTCCATGGAAATTATCCAGTCAAATGTCTTGCCCACAGTTGATTGAGTCACATCTCCATGGAAACAATCAATAGGTTCCAACCTAATCAACACTAAATATATCTGCCCCCACAAGATTGCATCAAAGAACATGGCATTTTGGGGGACATAATACATCCAAACTGGCACAATCAGATAGGTGACATTTCCCTTGGAAAGTATGACATATTATGCTTTTAGACATGTACCTTCCTATTGCAAAAGCTGTCATTTGTACCTTAGCCCTTACAAAATATAATGCAAACTCTTTAGAATTGCACTAAAAGTCCCCTATAAACAGGCTCCAACTTACTTTTCTAGCCACATCCATAAAACCTACATTAAGCAACCTACCCTCCAGATAAATTGGCTGATGCACTGATTTCCCTAAGACCTCTCTAGTTTTCCTCTTTGCCTGTATCCTTGCCCTTCTCTCTGACCCAAAACCTAACAGTCTTTAAAGTCCAGCCTAAAGGCTACCTCCCACAGTCTTTTTATCAACTATCCTAGTAAGTATTAATTTTTTGATTCTTTCTTATCATTTATTTTACTGTTTACTACATATTCCAGTTTGCTAATGCTGCTGTTTTGTAAAATACCAGCAATGGATTGGCTTTTATATAGGGGGTTTATTTGGTTACAGAGTTACAGTCTTAAAACCATAAAGTTTCCAAAGTAATGCATCAACAATATGCTACCTTCATTGAAGGATGGCCAATGGCATCCAGAAAACCTCTGTTAGCTTGGAAGGCACATGGCTGACAACTGTTTGCTCCCAGGTTGTGTTTCAAAATGGCATTTTCCAGAATGTCAGCTTTCAATGGCCATCTTCAAAATGTGTCTCTCAGCTGCAGCAAATGTCTGGGCCTGTGCAGCTCTTTTTAAAGTATTCCAGTAAATCAATCAAGACCCAAGCTGAATGGGCAGGGTCCATATCTACATGGTCTCATACAGAAGTTGAAGTTTTAAAACACAGTCAATATTATCCTTTCCATTTAGTCTGATTTACCTTAGTCCTAACCAAGTCCATGTTGTTCATATCTCTAATTGAAGACTGATCTCTTTTTCAGCTTCCTAAACAGGTCCTGTATGGGGTAATGCTGACATTTATAGCTACCAAACTCTGGTTCTGAGTCTCAGGTGTCACACAGATACTTGAAGTTCCAGGAACAAACCAGGATATACACAAACAGCTCAGCATCTCTGCTGGTTTGAAACTGCTATGGACTCCAGAAGAGCCATGATCTTTTAAACCAGTCTTGTTGGGTGGAAACTTGATTGAGTGTTTTCATGGAGATGTGACTCACCCAACTGTGGGTGAGACCTTTGGCTAAATTGTTTCCATGGAGGTGTGCACTCTACCCATTCAGGGTGGTCTTAACTAGTTCACTGGAGTACTTAGAGCTCAAGAGCTGACACAGATGCTAATATTTGGAGATGCTTGGAGATGCAGACAGAAGGACATCTGGAGATGCTAAGCTAAGAGTTGAAGCCTGGAGTTTTCCCCAGGGAAGCTTTGAGAGGACTCCCAGATGCTTAGAGAGAAATGCCCTAGGAGAACCAAGCCAGGAGATGAGAGATGCTAAGAGAGACAGAAGCCCAGAGACATTTTGGAGAAAGCCATTTTGAAATGCAATCCAGGAGCAAAGGACCAGCAGACACCAGCCATGTGCCTTCCCAGTTGACCAAGGTGTTCCAGATGCCATTGGCTTTCCTTTAGTGAAGGTATCCTCTTGTTGATTCCTTAGTTTAGACACTGTTATGGCCTTAGAACTGAAAATTTGTAACCTAATAAATCCCCTTTATAAAAGCCAATCCATTTCTAGTATTTTGCATAACAGCAGCTCTAGCAAACTTGGACAGCATCTCAGAATTTAGGAATAACCATTACAACTCACGTATAGATGTGACTGCTGTAAGAACTTACAATCTAGGAGCCTTTACAATAAGCCTTCCCCTGATAACCTGTGTTCTCAGATTCAATTCTGAGCTTGCACATTAAAATTAGTCCACATTAGTGAGACATTATAATGTTTTTCTTTTCATTTCTGGTTTATTTCACTCAACATGCTGTCCTCATTGTGCATTCAACTCACAACTTCATTCCTTCTTGCCACTGTTCAATATTCCATTGTATGCATACACCACAGTTCCCCATTCCATTCATCAGTTGATGTACCCTTAGGCCACCTCCATCCACTGAAAATCACGAATACTGCCACCGTAAGTACCAGTGTACAAATGACCATTCCTGTCCCTGCTCTCAGTTCTTCCAACTATATACCCAATAACAGGATTGCCAGAACATATGGCAACCCCATACTTAGCTTCTTGTATAACTATCACACTGCCCTCCAGATGAGCTGCACCATTGTACTTCTCCACCAACAGTGGATAGGTATATCATTCCCTCCACATTTTCTTCAGCACTTGTTTCCCCCCCTTATTTTTAAAACAATTTTATTCACACACCATGAAATCCATTCTAAATAAACAATCAATGATTCTCAGTATAATCCAATAGTTATGCACTCACCACCACAGTCTATATGAGGACATTTACATTTCTTCCACAAAGAGAAAGAGGAGAAACAATGAAGAATAAACGAATAATAGATAGAATAAAAAATAAAATAAAATAAAATAAAGTAAAATAAAATGAAAAGGTCAGACAACACCACCACCAAGAATCCCATGCCACACTCTTATATGCCTCTCTTATAGACATTTAGCTTTGGTATATTTCCTTTTGTTACATATATTGGAAGCATATTACAATGTTACTGTTAACTATAGACTCTAGTTTGCATTGACTGTATTTTTCTTCCAATACCATCCTTTTTTCAACACTTTGCAAGGTTTACATTCATTTGTTCTCCCTCTTATAAAAATATTCTTATATTTGTACATTTAATCACCATCACTGACCACTCTAGGTCACGCTAAGTTATAGAATCCCAAACTTTCTTTTATCTTTCCTTCTGATGTCATACATGCCCCTAGCCTTCCTCTTTCAACTGTACTCACACTCATCTTTGCTTAGTGTACTTACAATATTGTGTTACCATCACACAGTATTGTGCTATCCATTTCTGGATCTGTACAATCAATCCTGTTGAACATTCTGTAGTCCTTCAGCATCAAATGCCTGATCTCTACCCTCTTTGTATTTCCTGGTAGCCTGTGATATCATCTTTTAACTCTCAAAGTGTGCTCATTCATGTTAATTCATATTAGTGAGACCATACAGTATTTGCCCTTTTGTTTCTGGCTAATTTCACTCAATATAATGTCTACTGTCTACCATTTGTCTTTGGATTTTATATGTCACATCTTATTTTATTTTTGTTCTCTCTCTCTCTCTCTTTTTACCCTTACTGATAGTCTTCAACTCTACACTCTTGTCCAAACCTCTCTCTCCTGTCTTTCCTTATCTGCCTGTAGTGCCCCCTTTAGTATTTCTTGTAGTGCAGGTATCTTGTTCACAAACTCTCAGTTTCTGTTTGTCTGAAAATATTTTAAATTCTCCCTCAGTTTTGAAGGACAGTTTTGCCAGATATAGAATTCTTGGTTTGCAGTTTTTCTCTTTCAGTATCTAAAATATATCATACCACTACCTTCTCGCTTCCATGGTTTCTTCTGAGAAATCCACTGTCTTATCAAGCTACCCTTTTATGTGATGGGTTGCTTTTTTCTTGCTGCTTTCAGAATTCTCTCTTTGTCTCTGACATTTGATATTCTGATTACTAAGTGTCTTGGGTAGTTCTATTCGGATCTATTCTGTTTGGGGTATGCTGCATTTCTTGGATCTGTAATTTTATGTCTTTCATAAGAGATAGGAAGTTTTCAGTGATAATTTCCTTCATTATACTCTGCCTGTAGAGACCTCAGCGTTCCTTCCCTGCTTGCTCCAGGTTTATGTGTGCTTGTAGTTGGTATTCAGTAGTCCTAATTTGTTAAATTAAAATAGTGATTGAAGCTTGGTTGAGCTACCTTCCCTTGCTCTCAGCAGAGACCACTTCTTTTTCCCACAGGAAAGTGTTCCAACTCAGCCTGCCATGCCAGTGTGGGAGGGGTGCAAGCTCTTCAGTTTGGTAGCTTTACTTACAGTTCTATGCTGAGATCTTGGCCCTTCCACCCATTCCATACTGGTGTACGATGTGTGTCTGGTTACAGATGTCCACCAAACTGTTGTTCCAGACTATTTACTAGTTGTTCCCAGCTATTTACTAGTTGCTCTAGGGGACTAAGTAAATTCCACACCACCCTATGCTGCCATATTGCCCCAACTCCTCTTTCACTTTTGAAGAATAATTTTGCTGGATATAGAATTCAAGATTAGTGTTTAATTTATTCCAACACTTGAAATATTTCACTACAGTATCTTCTTGTTTGCTTATTGTTTTTTTTTTTTTTTTTATGAAGTTCACTGTAATCCTTATTCTTGCTCCTCTGTAGGTAAGGTGTTTTCCCCCACCTTGGCACTTTCTATTTTCACTCCTAGTCTGGTTTTATTCAACTTGAATGTGGCATGCCTAGGTGTATTTTTTCCCGTATTTATCCTGCTCATTAATCTCTTAGCTTTCTGGATCTGTGGTTTGGTGTCTGTCATGAATTGTGGAAAGTTATCAGCCACCATTAACTTCAAATATTTCTTCTGTTCTTTCTTTCTTGTCCATCTGGGGATCCATTTATGTATATGTTACACATTTTGAAATTATTCCACAATTCTTGGATGTTTGTTTTTTTCTGGTTTTCATCCTTTTTCTCTTTGCATTTTAGGTTGGGAAACTTCTATTGAATATCACCAATCTCACTGATTCCTTCCTCAGCTATGTCCAGTTTACTGATAACCCCATCTAAGAAATTGATCATGTCTGTGAGTATTTTTGATTTCTATCATTTCCTTTTAATTTGTTCTTAGAGTTTCTATCCCTCTGCTCACACTACCCATCTGTTCTTGTACACTGTCTACTTCGCCCATTAGAGCCTTTAACATGTCAATCACAGTAATTTAAAACTCCTTGTCTGATAATTCCAAAATCTCTGTCATATCTGAGTCCAGTTCCGATGCTTGGTCTCTTCAGAGAATGTTTTTCTCTTGCATTTTAGTCTGCCTTGTGATTTTCTGTTGAAGTATAGCCATGATATATCAAGTAATAGGGACTGAAATAAATAGGCCTATAGTGTGAGGTTTGTCAAACAAATAACAAATCAGGACTTAACTAAGGAGGGATTTTATTTGAAAAGACTATTTCAATAGGGAGGGTGTTCCAGTCACAAAATTTGCCAGTGTCTCATAGGGCAGACAGAAAGAGATAGAACTAGAAAGGACTGGTTGTGTGGGGAAGGGGTGAAATGAAATTGTGGTGTGATCAGACAGTCAGTCAGGAAATGCCTTTCCTTATAGTTAGCCACTTTTGGGTCATTAAGGAGGGCTTGTTCTGAATCCCACTGTTTGTTTAACCTTAGGGGTAGAAGTCACACAGTTCAGGGTCCTCTGGGGAATGGAAAAGTTTCACCAAAATTTGGTGAAATTAACAGGAATTTTTTTTCTCATTGATCAATGGGGACAAAGAATTTAGCTAATCATTTATGAAACAAAAAAAAAATGTTAGCTTGAACCATCTTTGCCTGGCCTTCTCCTAGGTTAACAAGGGATTTACCCACAAGTCTTATCTAAATCATGTGGGGAAGGGTGGGTGGGTTTCTTTAACTATAACAGTTTCCTAGGATCACAGGGCTCAGGTAAAGTTCAACATCATCAGGATTTATGTTAATCTGAATAGGAGTTGTGCTTGCTTAATATTTGCTTTAGTATAGGTGCATAGGCTTCAGGTTCCACTAATGCCCTTGTTTCTATCTCTCCTGTTATCTTGGGTTTCCCTAAGAATTACTCCTTAAATAGGGCCTGTACCTTGCTACTCTTTCAGCTTTTTCAATACCTTTGTTGGCAAGGTATGGGGGAGAAGCAGTGTTATATATCTTATTAAATCTCAGTCTTTAATGAGAGTCTGTCCCCAGACTGTGACCTTCAGAAATGTTTCTTAACTTCCCTTCTTCCCCTCTTCCCTTAAACGGGAAGGATAGTGGCAGCTGCAGTTGGATAATTGTTATTCCCTCAGGTTGGATAAGGCTCTGGTAAAATCTTTTCTTTGGAGAGTGGGCCTTTGTTATGAAGAATGCTCTGGACTATTCAAAAGGTATACTTTTCTCCTCTTCCTGCCAGTCCTGAGGGGCTTTTTCTTGGTCCTTCACCATGAGAACCTTGTAGGGCTTCTGGAGGTAAAGCCCATGAAAATGTGGGGGTCTCCCAAGGATTGCAGCCCCCAGGAGTTTCTCACTCTCCAACTAGTCCACATGCAGCCTCCAGCAGTTCACCAAAATTACTATTTACATGTACCTACAGTTTATGGCTCCAGTGTTTTTGGTTCCTGGTAAGCTGATCTCAGCAGTGTTTCTCTATCTATGCCTGTTTATCTAGATTTTTGAGTGGTGTTTTGCCCTGTGATGTCAAATCTCTGATGAATCCAATAAAAGTCATTGATTTCCGGGTTTCTCAGTTTTTTTCTTGTTTTGAGGATGGGAGTTATAAATTTCAAGTTTTACCTGTTGAAGCTGAAGCCAGAATTCCTCAATGTCATGTTTTTATGATTAAGAATCACTTTAAGTAGTTTAAATTTCAGAAAATCAGATGTATTAATTTGAATTTACATCTATTTTAATCTTTTTTAACATTTATCTTTGTACATGGTTTGTTGTTTCCACTAACATGGATATTCTGAAAAATTCATTCACACAATTAAAAGTTGAAGGAAATTCTAATTTTCTCCATCAGGAGATGAAATGAAAACTTATCTCTTACACAATTTGTGGGCAGATTATTTTACTTTTTGCATACACCTTTTTTATATTTTAAAGCATATAATGCACAGAAGTGATTTACTTAAAAATTAAAATTCAGCAGCTCATCATTTCATACTGTTTAAGATATTCAGTTTAATTGTTGAAGATGTTCTTAAAATAACATCAACAACTGTTTACAGAATTGAAAATTGGGCAGAATACATACTATTTAAAAACAGAATATTCTGTCTCTACTGAACAGCCCCAATATGCCTCAAAGAAAGTCCACAGCCAGAATTCTCCAATGGATTCAATAAAATACAAGTCACACAATTGTAAAAGTATTTGTGGAGATCATGTGATCTCTTTTGACCAAGGAGAAACTTAAATACTGAGAAACAAAAGGTTACACATATTTTTGTATGTGTAGACTAGTAGTGTGGAAATGACACCTCTATTTGTGAACTTTTGCCTTGGTCTTCAGACTTATCGTTGACTTTGGATGCTATGGGAGCCCCGGGCCCAGGGCCTTTCCTAAGGGCCTTAAAGACAGTGCACACAACAGCTTGCATGACCTAGGTCAGTTAGGGTTTGACCTACTCTCCTTTTAAAATCAGGCCTCCTTGAAATAGTGACACATCCCAGAGTAATTTGAGCAGATAATAAAAAATATATTTACAGCCTCCCTCTCCCCAGCCCCGAGGATCTGGGGGAAGGTGCAGATGTGTTGGAAATCTTCACCTGGACTGGTGTTGATATTGTCACAAACATTGGGACTGGCGGTTTGATGTGCTGAGCCCTCGAGCATGGGACTTGCCCTTGTGGGGCTCGTTACTGCAAAGGAGAGTCTAAAATTGCATGTAATTGTACCTAAGAGTCTCCCCCGAGTACCTCTTTGTTGCTCAGATGTGGCCCTCTCTCTCTCTAACTGAGCCATCTTGACAGGTGGACTCGCTGCCCTCCCCCCTACGTGGGACCCGACTCCCAGGGTTGTAAATCTCCCTGGCAACGCAGAATATGACTCCCAGGGATGAATGTGGACCTGGCATCGTGGGACTGAGAGTATCTTCTTGACCAAAAGGGGGATGCAAAATGAGACGAAATAGTTTCAGTGGCTGAGAGATTTCAAATGGAGTCGAGAGGTCACTCTGGGGGACATTCTTATGCACTATATAGATAACACCTCTTAGGTTTTAATGTATTGGAATAGCTAGAAGTAAATACCTGAAACTACCAAACTCCAACCCAGCAGTCTGGACTCCTGAAGACAATTATATAATAATGTAGATTACAAGGGGTGACAGTGTGATTGTGAAGACCTTGTGGATCACACCCCCTTTATCTAGTGTATGGATGAGTAGAAAAATGGGGATAAAAACTAAAGGACAAATGGGGTGGGATGGGGGGATGATTTGGGTGTTCTTTTTTCACTTTTATTTTTTATTCTTGCTCTGGCTCTTTCTGATGTAAGGAAAATGTTCAGAGATAGATTGTGGTGATGAGCGCATAACTATGTTATCATACTGTGGACAGTGGATTGTATACCATGGATGATTGTATGGTGTGTGAATGTATTTCAATAAAACTGAATTTAATAAAAAAAAATTAAAAAAAAATCAGGCCTCCTGTGCTAAATGTAATCTATCGCTTACCTCCTTCCTGAAACTCCCTGAGATACTATTGTCTACAAGATAACCTATAATCCTCCCCTCTTCCCTGTTGACTACAATCGATCCTTCCCTATGTCACAAGACCTCTGCTCCCATGCTTATGCTCTCATACCTATTGGAATGTCTTTGTTTCAAGCCCTCATAACTGGCCTGATCAGCCCCCCGCCCCCCAAAGCGCGGGGTACCTACACACTGAGCTGTGAACTTGCCACCATTCAGAGCAGCTCCTGACTTCAGTCAGATCAGCATAACTGACTTCCTTTTCCTTGTAGTAAGCCCTGAATAAATGCGCATGTCTCAAACTTTGCCTGGTGTCTTCTTTAGTCCTTTGGCTGAAAATGCCCCTTCGGGCCATGACAGATGCTAATTGGAGCCACCGCTTCAAGTGTCTTAATTAAAAAACGTATTAAGAATAATGGGCTTGAATAAATTGCAAAACATTATGAAAAGTAAACTTATGAAAAGTATCATGAATAAAATGTGACAAGTGAAAAATTGAAAAACATGAAAATTATATAACATACTATAGCCAGATGATTGTGGTTGCACATGACAGAAAAAAACAACTCATACCAACTTAAAATATTTTTTTTAAAAATTCTAATTTCTCAGTTAGGGCTGTATTTCTGGCATGGATAAATCAGAGATCCAGGTCTAATTTTGATTCTCTTGATTCCATAGTCTCTTGAATGTTGGCTTCATGCTTAAGTTGGTTTCCTTCAAATTTATAACAGGGCTGTGACTGACAGGCCTCCAAGGGGAGAAAATACTCTACTTCCACAACCATCAAATAAATGCCCTAAGCTTTATTTCTGGTTACCTCACTCATAAACCCAATCACTCTTTGCAGGGGTAATTCCATGACCTGATGGGCTTAAGCTAGGGCTGGTGTCTATCCCTATGGAAAATATGGTGTAAAAACTACAATTAAATAAGTTAAGGTTTCTTCCATGGGAGTGCTACTGGCTACCCCTGAACCAATCACTGATTAGTTTAGGCCTCAAGTAGGTTTCCTGGGCCTGACTAATCACCATGGAATGGAGGATATGATTATCCTCTTTAATTTAGACCAATCACAGTCTACCTCTATAGTTGGGAGTGAGGTTAATCCAGACCAAACCATTGGGTTGCTATACAATAGGGAAAGGGTCAAATTAATGCTGCACAGGAATCCACAATGTTTACTATCTAGATAAAATGCCAAAACCTTTTTATAAATATTTATTATCATAAATAAGGAAATGACAAACAGAAAATGAGAAATAGCAAAGGACACAAACAAGAAATTAATAAAAGAAGAAATACAAGCAATCAATCAATAAAGATATTCTACTTCACTAGTAGAGAAATTGGCATTATCATCTATTCTTGGTCAGATTATGAATTGATCAAAACTTTTCTGAAGGTTATTTGGAAATGTATATAAAAAGTCTTAAAGGAACATAATTTTTTATTTAGCAAAAATTTAACATCTAGTCATTTAATGTAAAAAATGTACAAGTGTACAACACTTGTACTCTCAGTTTTGAGTCTCAGTACTTTGCAGATGTCACCCTTTTTGTCTGGAAAATACTTTCCTATCCTTTTGCCTGGTTATTTGTGTCTTATGCTTTAGGATTCATCTCAGGTATTTTTACTTATAGGTAACCTCCCCTCGCCCCTCCCCAACTCCTTGCCTTTAAACGTAGACAAATGTCTCTCCTCTTTAGTTGTGTACTGTGAACATTTCATCACATAAATGGAAAACTAAAATTTGATACTATTTTCTTTTTCCTGCCCTGCTCTCTCCCCAGTAGTTAATCTCTTTCTACTTTCTTCCTCACTCAGTTGGTTCCACTTCCATCAGCCTCCTTTCTTTTATGGAAAGGGACAGATATGAAAGAAACTTGGGGCCTTTGAGGTGACTCTTCCTCATGCTGGAATTTATTCCCCCAAATATCCACAAGTCAGTCCCTCCCTTCTTTCAATCTTTGCTTAAATGCCCTAGTATTAACAAGGACTTCCCTTATCAATCACTGAAAAACTAAAACAAAAACTTACCCACTTCTCAGGACCCATAACTTTCTCTCCACACTATATAATTTACTATTTTGTCCCTAATGCTTACTCTGTCTTCCTTGACTAGAATGTAAGCCCCATTAGGGAAGGGCCTCTGTGTCTTTGGTTCCTGATGTGCTCCATGAACCCACATGAGTGCCTGAAACACAGTAGGGATTTATTTAATATCTGTTAAATAGAAAATAAAAATGGCACCAGAGACTTTTTGTTTATTTTTACTGTCAGACAAAAGCAAATATGGATTTAGGTAAGGAGAGTCTTTATTTGAAAAGTCTATTGCAATAGGGAGAATGTTCCTATCACAAGATTTGTCTCAAAATCAAACAGAAAAAGATTTTCTTTTATAGGGAAGGGTAAGCAGGGCTAGCAGGAATGTTGGGTGGGGGGGAAGCAGTGGGGGTGAGCAGACAGTATGATCGGGGTGTTTTAAAAAGGAATGTTTCTCGTTATGGTCAGGGGATTTGATTCTCAGAATGAACCATTAAGTGGGGATGTCTGCACCTTAGTGCTTGCTTAAGCAAAGTTCAAGGATCTGTGTAAAGGAGAGAAGCCTGACCAAAATTTGGGCATGCCAAGTCAACGGGTAAGTGTAGAGAGTCAGGGCCCAGGCTCCCCTTCCATACTGAGAGTCAGTCACCGCATGTAGCTGCCTACAGGACTGGGACAGAAGTTAAAGGTCAACAGACTTCTTCAAGGAGGAAAGAATGTACAGATGGTATTGTAAACCACTTATCTTGTAAAGCATTGAAACTCCCCTCCCCTAATCACTGTTGATAACAAATTTCCAGACCCCTTGTCATAAGACCCTGCTGAAACTCTGTTCTTATACCCTATGGAATGTCTTCATCCTAAACCCTTATAAGCTGTCCCTTGTACCCCTGCCTTTGCAGAGTGTTGACTTCCCAAATGGCAGCCACCAGGAAAAATCTTCTCCTGTTTGTAAGTTCTAATAAAACTCATGTCTGACTCTGTGCCTAGTGTGTTCTTTGGTCTTGGGACTGCATCAACCTGAGCTCTTCAAGAGCTGGTTGGAACAGTAAGTTATGTGTAATTGTGAGCTCGTGGTCATTATCATTCTGACAACCCTTTCTGAATTCTCATCTCACCTCTTCCTTCAAATTGGTATTTTTGTTCAGTACTATTTTTTTTTTAACTACCTTTTAGAAAGCCAAATGCCTCTGGGTAGACAAGTTTGCAATGTAACTATGTCCTCAGTTTCTCTGACTTCTGTGTTCCCTGATCAAACGTCAATGAGGTTCCAACCTTTTTACATTTGAGGGATATGTTTATCCAGAGCTATTTCTGCCTCAATCTTTGAATAATGGCATAATCATTTCTGATAGCTTTAATTAGACATTTCACAATTGTTTTTCTGAGATAATCTCAATTTCTTATGTAGATACTGGCACTGCAATTCCAGGTGAAATACTAATCACGTCCCAACAAGGAGATGAACTCCTTGTGTCCCAAACCTTTATCCAAAGGTTCAGATGTCCCCTTTCCAAATGGGCTGACTGGGGTCACTGCAGCCACAGTCCCGCAGGAAATGGCACTGGGTAAATCACTCTCTTTTTTTAGGCTGCATATTCCTGAGAGGAATTGAAATATCTTAGTATACGGAGTAAGAAATATCTGGATAAAGCAGTGTTGCTCGCTGTTTTTGACTCTACAGGGAGAAGAAATATTTTCTGAGGGAATTAGAGGCAGGGTGCCACCTTGTGTACCTACTTCAGTACCAATTGGTATGCCTACTCCAGTGGGCCGTCACTACAGCCCTGTCTGAAGTTTTGTCTCTCTTGCTCCTGACTGAAAATTCTCAGTCTACCTGTATTCAATGACATAAAGTTTATTAGCTCCCAGACCCATGGCCGCTTCGTGGCGCTGTGAGAACTACATTACCCAAGAGACTCTGCACCATGAGTAGAAGCGACGCGAGTCCCGTGAAGAAGCGGGTGTGTGTCTGTGTGTGTGTCTGTGTGTGTTTGCGTGCGTGACGCACCACTTCGGGGCGGGACTTCCGGGTTCTTTCTCTTGGCGGTTATTTTGTCTGTTGTTAGGTCGGATCACCCAATCAGAGGCCCCGGAGCTCTGTGTCACGCTGGAGTTGATGGGAAAGGGAAAACGCGAGAGGAGACGGCATTTCCCTCCCACCGAGGCTGGTCAGAGGCTTGGCGGTTCCCTTCCCAGAGAGACACCACCGCCCAGACCTGGCTGGGGGCAATGGAGCCTGAATCCTCGCCCTTGTCGCCCACCATTCCCGACCCCTCACCCGGCCCGACCCCCTAGAGCACAGAATGAGGGGTATTGCTCATTTCACAGCATCCCAGGCCCCTGTGTTCCGGACAGTAGGATGCTCGTGGGTGAGGTCTCCATTTTTGACAGTGGGAGAAGATGTGGGAGAGGATGGCAGGCAGAGGGACTAGCTTCTGTCATCACTTGGAGGTGCGACTGAACGGGAGCATTCTGGAAACCTGGGGCCCTTCTGGTGTCTGCAGTGAACAAGAGTGTGAGGGTTGGAGGTGCACCTGAAATGTCAACCTGAACAGCTGGGCCTTCATTCCTAGGGCTCTAGAAGCCATGGAGAGTTGGGAACAGATGGGTTAGGCATTTAAAGTTTCCAAAAGGCTGCTCAGAGGAGCTGGAAGGTAGAGTTGATAAGGTGGAGGCAGAGACATCAATGAGGAGGCTACTGCAATGGACTCCAGAGGAGTTCTGATGGGGTCCAGACCCAAGCAGTAGCAGTAGAATGGGGCAAAGTAATTAGATTCCATATGGATCTTAAGGACAGAGCCATCAGGGTTTCCTGCTGCATCAGATGTAGCTGTGGGCAAAAGTAGGGAGTGAAGGATCATCCTGTGTGGTGGTGTTCTTTCATTCTTGCTTTTTCCCCGAAAATCTGGGAAAACAGAAATGGAGAAGTCAGTAGGAGGAACAGGTTTTGGGAGGAAGATCAGAGGTTGGACTTTGGATGTGGTGATTCTGAGATGTCTTGGAAGGGAAGAGGGGTTTGTCACATGGGTAGATGGACCAGCAGGTCAGGAGTTCTGGGAAGGGTTTGGACTGGAGATGTCCAAGGGTGCTTGAGACCTGGACCAAGGTCCAGCCTGGGGATCAGATTTAGGAGGGGGACTCTTAAGGTAGTTATTTCAGATTGCCCCTAAAGTGAGAGAGGGGAGGATTGAGTGGCAGGCCAAGGGGATGGGCATACCCGAAGCTGCCTTCAGAGGGTAGGAGCCCTATGGTCTCAGTGTGTTCTGCCTATTATCTGAGGGATGGGAAGGCTGTAGTGCATGAAGAGCCAGGCATGGGTTAGTGGCCAAGGTGTAGGATGGTGTATATTCAGCAACCTCTGGGCTCAGCAGGACCCTGAGTCTACTCCCTGTGGAGAAAGGGAAAAGTCAGCCAGGCTAGAGGAGCAACCCAGGCTCAGATCAGGGCAAGGGTGCCTCAGCTCTTCCAGCCCCTTGGCAAGAAGGATGATCAAATATTCCAATGGAAGGGCTCTGAGGAAGCTTGCCTTCAAGGGTACATGCAGCAGGCAGGACACATTTCTGAAAGGACTAGCATGGAGTTAAATTCACACATCAACTTGGCTAGGTTATCGGGTCCAGTTTCGTCAAGCAAGCACTGTCCTAATTGTTACTGAGGGCATTTCGTAGATGGATTTAAATCATTTGTCAGTCAACTGTTCTATGTCTGATGACATCTACAATCAACAAGAGATTGCCTTCAGCAATAAGAGGAGTCTCCCCATCTGTGGTGGTTTGAAGCTGTTATGTACCCCAGAAAAGGCCATGTTCTTTCAATCCATTCCTGTGGGTGCAGACCTGTTGTGGGTGGGACCTTTTGATTAGGATGTTTCAACTGAGATGTGACTCACCCAATTCAAGGTGGGTCTTAATCCTTTAATGGAGTCCTTTATGAGGATAAAAGAGAAAAAGCCAAGAGAGCTCAGAAAGAAACACCCAGAAGGAGCTGAATGAGACACATCCAAAGAAGTTTGGAGAGAGCTTAGAGAGAAAAGCCCTGGAGATGCTAAGAGAGGACCCACAGAAGCTCAGAAAGGAGGCCACTGGAACCAGAAGCTGAAAACAATGAGACACAGGAGCAAGGGACCAGAAGACACCAGCCATGTGCCTTGCTAGATAACAGAGGAACCCCAGATGCCAGCAGCCTGTCTTCAGAGAAGATATCATCCTGTTGATGCCTTAATTGGGACATTTCCACAGCCTTAGAACTGTAAATTTGCAAGCTAATAAATCCCCATTGTAAAAGCTAACCCATTTCTGGTATATTGCATTTCAGCAGCTTTAGCAAAGTGAGACAGAAACTTTTATAAGAGGATAAAGGACACACAGAAAACCCAGAGAAGCTGAGAGACAAAAAGTTAAGAGAAAGTCATAGAGAAAAGCCTCAGAGAAGCTAGGAGAGGACACACAGAAGCTTAGAGAGGAAGCCACTGGAACCAGAAGCTGAAAGCAATGAAACCTGGGAGTGAAGGACCAGCAGATGCCAGCCATGTGCCCTCCCATGTGACAGAGGCATACCAGATGCCAGCAGCCTGCCTTCAGAGTCCAGGTGTTGACATCTTGAATTGGATATTTTCATGGCCTAATAACTGTAAATTGTAAGTTAATAAATCCCCATTGTTAAAAGCCAATCCATTTCTGGTATATTGCTTTTCGGCAGCTTTAGCAAACCAAAGCACCTTTTAATCAGTTGAATGCCTTAAAGTGAGAACTGAGGATTTCAAAACTCAGAGAGAAGAATTTCTATCTACTTCAGCCAGGCTGCTTCTCCTGGGGAATTCAACTTCACCTTCATTGAGTTCCAACTTGCAGCCTGCCCCATAGAATTTGGACTTGCCAATCCACCACAGTTGTGTGAGCCAATTCCTAGAATAAATCTCATGAATATATGATTCATATATATAAGTCTCATATATAGGTAAGAATCATACAGATTCATATCTATATTCATATATATAGATTCATATCTAGATTCATATTTATATATATGAATATCTTATATAAATGAATCATATATAGATTCATGTATAAAAATCTCATATATAAGTACATTTATATGTAAATTATATTTATATATATATACTTATAATCTCCTGTCAGTTCTGTTTTTCTGGATAACCTCTGACTTATAAAACTAGCACCTCCCCCCTCTCCACTGGCCTGCTTAGGTCTACCTCCAGAATTTTTTTTATTTGTGTAACAATTGCTTCTTTAAACATTTCTCCCAATAAATACATGCAAATAGAAACTTAAAACTTTGCGATTTAACTGTTTACATTCATGTGAATTCTTACTAATTGCTTGGGAAGTTACTATACCTCTAACGATTTATTCAAAATAAAAAATCTTAATCCTTACATTCTTTTAAATGCTTAGAAAGCAAGAAAAACAGCTGCGTTTTCAAAAACTCCTCACCTTATTTGCACCAAAATCATTTTTATAACCATTTTAATACTGTGGGCAGTAACAGTTGATATTTAGCCCTTGATAGATACTAAAGCAATTGATCCCAACAACCACCTTATGAGATCGGTACCATTATGCCCATTTGACAGATGAGGACAGTGAGGCACAAAGAGGTTGAGGTTCAGGTTTGTGCAGCTGGTAAGGAGTGGCACTGTAATTTGAACCCAGGTGATCTGGGTCTGAAGCTCACACTCTTAACTACTCACCTGCACTGGACTTGAAATTCACTTCATTATGTGTTGTCATGTGGGCTCCTTCTAGGAGTTGCCTCTCTGGAGTTCAGTGGTTCCACCTTTCACACCTCCCCAGAATTTAGTGCTCCTTTGAGGGCTGTAGGTTCAGATGATGGGCTGATGGTGTCTTGATGAGGATGGAAGCAGGTGACTGAGCCACTAGACATCAGCCTGGATCATCTCATCACACATTTGTACTTGGTGCTGGCTACCCTGAGTGCCAGAAGAGAAGGTGGGTGGTGTTGGGGCAGGTGACATCCTGGTTCCTGAGAATTATAGATGGATAATGACCTGTCCTCTTCTGGCACAAACTTGAAACCATGTCAACTCCACTCCCCACTCAGGCCTGAAGGCAGTTAGTCCTGATGGTCCCAAATGTTGAATCACATGGCTTGTAAGAATGCACCCCTTGGACAAGACGGCTACCCATACTTTATGCAATGGTGAACCTCACTGTGGGTGCAGTAAAATAAATAAATAAATGTGCCAAATTTTTCAACAGTGTGATTTTGTGTAATGTTTTTAATCGTTCCTTGCTGAGTCAGGAAATCATTGCATTTATGTTTTGACATATATCCCCAGCGTTCCTGCAAAGAGGCCTCTCTGACTTACCATCCCACAGCCTTTTTTGAAGGGCCTTGTGGTGCTGATGATCTTGATGGTATTGATAATCATAAGACTACAAATAATATCATCTCTTTTGTATTTAGTGCCCCGAGGAAGGCCCTGTGCCAAGCATTTTTATGTCATCTTCCTTGAGGTAAGGAGTCATAGTTTTCCATTTTGGTCTCTGGACTTTGAGTTAGAGCCTTGGTTCTCAAACAAGAGTGAACACCCAGATCCCCTGGAGTACTTCTTAAGATTACTAGGGCCTCACCCATGACATTTACGATTCAGTAGGGTTGGGATGGGACCCATAACTTGCAAGTTCCCAGGTGATGCTGGTGATGCTGCTGGTCCAGGGACCATATTAAGAACCATCAAATTAGAGGAATCTTAATATTGCTTCACAAAGGCCCTTCAGAGGAGATAGTATCTTAATTTTTTGTTCATTTTATGTCTTGGTTCCTATGTTCTGAGGTCACCCCAAGCAACAAAGCCTGGAAGGGGCAAGGCTTGGGTTAGAAGTGGTGAACATCCAAGCCTCACAGGGACTGTGCTCCAGAATGCAGATCACCAGCTAGAGACCTCTGAGCATGGGGGATTTCCCATGCATGGGAGCATTTCCAGGTGGCCATGGAAATCTTGGAGTGTCATCTTCAAGAAGAGGGGAAGTCCCACTCCCATCCACAAAGCTTGGGGACAACCATTTCCCAGCACTCCTCACAGTGCTACTTGGCCATTGCTCTGGAACACTGTTGGGGAGGCTTTTGCCTTGCCAAATGCAGGGCAGAGTCACTTCCCAAAAGGCTGTGCCTCTGGGTCTGAGGTAGGGGCCCACCCAAGGGGGAATCCAGCCCTCAGGTCTCCCTGGCCTCAGGCCTAGATACAACTGAGAGCTGGGGGAGGAGGGGAGGAGAGCCTGGGGACAAAGATGAAGTGAAAGCAGTGCTTTTGAAATTGCTCTGCTAGGGCAGAGAAGGCCCCAAAGCAGGCTAGAAACCAATGTCACTGAATTTATCTTTGCAGTTGCCATCTATTTATTGCAAGTGGAGCTGGCTGGCCACTGACAGTAATGAATCGTTTTTATTGTTGAAGACATTTATTTAGATTTGAAGAGTTGATCCATGAAAATATTCAGTCATGAGAGTACAGGAGCTTGATATCCCTTTGGATGTAACCTCATAACAGGCCATGAGTTTCTTTCCAGCATGTCACCCTGTTTACTCTTGTCATAGCCTTGATTGCCATAAGGCTTTGCCTTATATTTTCATTTGTTTTCCACGTGGCCTGACCCCTCACTTCATTCCAGGCTCCTCATATTGTCCCCTCTTCTGAGAAGCCTTCCTTGGCTGACCCATGGAAAGTTGCCCCCAATCTCTCTGGTATTCTCACTCTTACATTTTGTTGTCTTCAACTGCACCCTACTCAATTATTTAGTTCCTAGGGATGATCTGTCTCCAATCCTGGAATGTGAGCTCCTGTCAGTGCACTAGCTGCAGGTGGAGAGCAGTTGCTGGGCTGGTTACAGGTGCTTAGTAAATGGTTGCTGAGGAAATGATGCTCCCCTTCTTGGGCTTCCATCACACTTTGAATAAATCTAACCCCTCTACCCTCTACCATTCTGTGGAAGGCCCCTTCCAATCTGCACTAGTGGGCCATCTCTGACTTTGCCTCTTCCCGTTCTTCCCTTGCTCACTGCCTTCTGGTCACATCGACCTGAACATGCCAAGCTCTTTCCCACTTCCCAGCCTTTGCCCTTGGAGTTCGCTCTGCCTGGAACCCTGTCCCCAGATCTCTCCTTGGCTGCCCTTTCACATCCTTCCAGGCCCTGCTCAAGTGCCACTTCATTAGAGAGGCCTTTCCTGGCAGTTCTAGCTAAAATAGCCCGTCCCCACCTGCCCTCATTTTGGCATTTATGTGCAAGGAATCTGGCACGATTACAAAAGCAGGGACTCAGGCTGGGTAGAGCTTTTCTAGGTTGTTGGGGAAACAAATAGGAAAAATACTAACCGATAACAAAACAGCCATAATAGCTGGCCTTCAATGAGCCCTTGATATGGGCTGAGAGGCTATTTATGTACCACCACATTTAACTCTCATCTCCCTGGAGTTAGGTTCTATTATCATACCTGCTTGACAGAATAGGAACTTGAGCGTCAGAGAGGTCAAGTTACCTATCCAAGGTCACACAGCTCTTAAGTAGTAGAAACTCAAACCCAGTATGTCAATCATCAGAGCCTGCATTCTTAACCCACGACAAAACCCACAATGGACTGGGGAGGCCTGGAAGTACCACCTAAAGTCCACTATGTAAGGTGGGCAGGCTGAGGCACAAGGGGGTACAGAGGGGCATCTCAGGCAGAGGGAACTGCCTGAGCAAAGGCACAGATATGTGTTGTTCATGGAGGCAAGAGTGGGCCCATGTGGGTATTGAGGGCTCTCCCAACCTGCTGAGACATGTACCAGGAGTGTGGGACTGTGGAATCTCTTGCTGAATGTTCATCCCAGCCTCACTGTGGTGATGGAGGAGTGTGGGGGTTGCACATATAGACCCTGATTCGGATGGACCCAGGTTCAAATCTCTGCTCATTAGCTGTGTGGCTCTGGCCAACTTGCTAGACGGAGCTCTCTGAGCCTCAGGTTGCTGACCGTGCCACGTGGATGAATGTTTACCTCATGGGCTGTGGGAAGAGTCAAGTGAGCAGCAAAACCACACTGAGAATGTATGTGTGCCTGGCACTGCAATGTTTCTTTATGGACATTTTCTCCTCAGTTCTCACAAGGACCCGGGGAAGTGGGAACTATTATTGTGTTGATGCTCAGTGGAATGAAGTGACTTCCCCAAGGTTGCGCAGCTGGCAAGTGTCAGATTCAAAAGGCTGGATTCCGACCTGGGCATCTGGCTCCCAGTCTGGGGACATTTAATCACTTTAATATGGTATGTAAAGCACTCAGCATGGAGCTGGCCACACCGTGAGGACCAGTAAGACTCAGCTGCTGCTGCTATCATGATTGACATTACTATAATCACAATAGTTTCTTCTTTCCTCTGATGTCCTAGAGTGCTTACTGTCTGCTCTTTTCAGGCCATACGGGCTTGTCATTGTCTTGCATCATTCTCCAGTGGCTTCCCTCATGTGGAAGCCTTTTCACTCAAGCACAATTGCTTTCTGTCCAAAGGCAGCGTCTGCCTCCCCCTTGAGCCCAGCACAGAGGTAGGCCTCAGAAAATGTACAGACCTTGGGTCCCTCTGGATTTTTTCCAGTGACAGTATGACAAAGACTCTAATGCCATCCTATGGCCAGAGGGCCAACTCCCCTGGCTCTTGTTGACTTTTCAGGAGTCAGTGACCTTTGAGGACATGGCCACTTTGACCTTCACTTGGATAGAGTGGGTGCAACTGGACCTGACTCAGAGGTCTCCTTATCAGGAGGTGATGCTGCACAGATCTGGGGGGACCCAATCTCCTTGCATAGCTCCTCACCTGTCTCCCACTCAGGGGACTTGCAGCCTCCTTCCTCATTCCACCCTCTTACTCCAGACCTGGCAAGTCCAGAAGGCCCAGGGGCTCCTGTCCTTCCTCCTTCCTGCAGCTCCCACCTTGTTCTGGTCTCAACCCCTAACTGGTCTCTCTGTGTCACCATCAGGGGATTAGTGGGACAAGAATCAGAGTCCCCCTCACAATGATTCAGAATGAAAAGAGAATTTATTGGGAAGAAATGGGGATATATTGCAGAATCCAAAGGCATAATGTCCAACTAGGCCCTGCGAGAGACTGAAATCAAGAACAGAAAAGAATTGTGACTATGATCTGCCCTCAGGGTCTCTTGTCATTGCTTCTCTCTGTGGGTCTGTTTGTGCCTCTCTCTCTGCCTATCAGCCTTTTCTGCTACAGTGAGTTTGAGGCAGGGTTGGCTGTTCCAATTCTTGCTATCTGAGGCCCTCAGATTCCTTGCTTCTACTTTTCTCTGAAGTTTTCCATCTTTGCTTTCAATCTCTCTCTGTGCTGGACTTTTCTGTGTGGGAGTTCTTGAGGCAGGAAACAGCCACCCAAGTCCTTGCTTCCCTTGACCTCACCCTATTGCCCAGCTCAGGCTAGCCTCGGTCTGAAATCTTTACTCCATGTGCCCATGAGAGGGAAGCTGACTAGCCAGCTTTGGTTGGATAAAGGGGTCCCCACAGCACAAGGACGAGTATCAGTCAGACAGGCACTCAGGAGACCTTTGCCATCATTGCCACCCAGTATCTTTCTAAACAACACAATCTTGGCTAAAGGACTTTTATGTTCCCTGGTGCCTACAGGATTGTTCGTTGTTTCCTCAGGCCTGGGCCAACATCTTCTACTGGTACTGATGGACAGCCTAAGAAAGCAGATTCTTTCTCCCCTCCTTTTGTGGGTTGATATAAAGAGAAGCAAAGACTAGTGCATGAGCACCAACCATGTATCACGCCTGTTCTAAGCACTGACCAGACTCCACTCATTTAATTCTCACAGCATATCCATCCTTGGCAATGTAAGGAAAATACAGCCAGTGCTGTGAGTCTGAATTTAGAAGATGGGTCTTGATTTTGAAATAATGTTCTCTGCCTTCTTTTCTTTCAAAAGTCCTCTCTTCTGTGAAATGTTGGGGAGAGTAGATGATACTTGATGTCTGTATAAATGTTTTTATTTGACCGAATAACTGTGTGAGTTTCCCAGGTTATTTATTTATTTATTTATTTATTTATTTATTTATTTTAATTTGTTCTGGAAATACCAAAGTCTGGCACTAACCAAGTCAGCTACCTCCCTCTGGACCCTGTTGTCTGCAGGATAACTCCTCCTCCTTACATTTTCCCTTTATCTCCTTGGCTCACTTTCTCTAAGGATGTTGGAACTCAGACAGGGTTCTGAACCATTTCCTTTTTACTGTAGCCCTCAGGAGACCAGGCTCTGGAGCCAGACTGTCTGGTGTCAAATCCCAGCTCTGCCACTTATGAGCTGTGCAGCCCTGGGCAAGTTACTTAACCTCCCTGCGCTCCAGTTTCCTGGTTGGTAAAATGGGATAATATAGTATGAATCTCACAGGGCTGTAGCCAGGGCCAATAGGTTAATGTATGAAAAGGGCTTGGAACAGAGCCTGCTGCTCACTAAGTGTGTGTGGGTTAGTGGCTATAATCCCTGCTGTGGTCAACACAACTGATATTGTAATCATTGTCATCATCATTGTCATTATCATCATCATCATCATGCCTGTACGTGGCATCTTCTGGAGCCACATTGTATAGCTTGGTGGTTAAATAGCACAGGCACCAGTCACAGCTGTACCGGGGCTCTTGTCTTGGCCTGACAACTCATCACTCCCATGCATGCCCTTTGATAAATCAGTTTATCTCCCTGGGCCTCAGTGTCTTCATTTATAAAAATGGTGCATTCCATGATACTTGCTTCATGAGGATACTGTGAGAAGAATCAGAGATGGAATCACTGAGTGCAGGGCCAATAGCAGGAAGGGTAGGGGAAGACTTCACTGAAGATCTGACTTAGTTTGACCAGGTTATTGCAACCAAGTGCCACAGATTAGTCATCTTAAACAACAGGAATGTATTATCTCACAGTTTTGGAGGCTTGAAGTCCAAACCAAGGTGTTGGCACAGTCATGCTTTCCCTGAAGTCTGTAGTGTTCTGGTAGTGGGTGGCCAGCAATCCAGAACTGGACTTCTGTCTCTGTCACATGGTCATCTGTCTCCTTTTATATCTTCCTCTTCCTCTGCTTATAAGGACAACTCTAGTCATACGGGATTAAGGCCCACACTGATTCAATTTGTCCTCCTCTTAACTAATAACATCTTCAAATATCCTGTTTACAAATGGTTCACATCCACAGGAACAGGGGTTAAGCCTTTTGGGGGACATGATTCAATCCACCACGGGCTCAAAACAAGCCTTTGGTCAATGAAGACCTATACCATGTGTTCATGTGATGAGGCTAAATATGTTAAACATGTCACTTTTTCTCCAGATTATTCCATAGACTAAATTGAAGTCTATGAATGCATTTAAAATGCATGCCACAGTCTCTGGAGCATGGTTATGTTTGGTCTTACTGCTAGGATTAAGATTCCTACGGCAGCATGGCAAATTGATTAAGCATCTGGACTTGGGAGGCAGCATGTGAGTCCTGCTCCTGCCCTTCCCTAGCTGTGAGACATGGAGCACATTATCAAACTTCTCTGGGCCTCAAGTTTCCTCATCTGTGAAAGGGGAACAATAGTAGTCTTTTCCTGATGGTGTTTTTGTGTGAATTAAAAGAGATTAATATTTGTAAAACTCTTAGAACAGAACTGGGCGCATAGCAAGTGCTAGCCACATTTCTGTTAAATAAAATAAATTAATACATTCCACATGTCCTCCAACCAAACCTTCAGTGGCTCACTTAGCAAGGAATTGGTGTGAATGAGAACTGAACAGAGGCCTGAGGGCTTCTCTTGGAGTGACCCCGCTGGTTTATGATTAGAGCACTGGGTAGGGCTGGTAGCATTTGTCCTTTGCCTTACCTTTACCATGCTTGCACCTCTGCCCTAGGAGTGACCTGGTGCAGGGGCTTTTAGGGCTCACTCTTCTTGGTCTTCTGTGCCTGGGGTAGAGCTTATTCCAATACGGCTTCCATGGAGAAAGGGATCCTCTGATCTCTCGGCCGCACTTGACTTTTGTTCAGCCTCTGTAACACAGAGTTAGGAGAAATGAGAAATTCTGATGGCCTGACCCTCCCAGGGAGATACTGTGAACTTTGCCTGGTAGCTGGCAGGAGAGAGAGTCTTATCATATCGGCTTCACCCACTTGATATGGAGCTTCCATCTCATGAACTGGGTGAAGGATTTAGGGAGCAGGTCATGACTCAATGTCACAGATTTTTGCTGTTCTAACAGAGATTTAGCAGATTTCTTTGAACATATATTTTTAATTTGCTGTATGCCCTTAGGAAAATTTCCAGAGACTTGAAATGTTTGTTTCTTAAAATATTTTTTTATCAGTTCTGGTTGATTCTTCTGGGAGTGAGTCCCCAGAGCTCTTCATGCCACCATTCCAGAAGCAGAATCTGTCCTTTATTTCTGATTAATCTTTGTCTCTGAATAAATTTCCTTTTTGGAAGAGCCTGAAGCAACTCTACTTCACTAAGGCAGCATTCTCCATTTTAGAGTAAAAATATCTGATATTACCTCGGGTTAGTTTTCATTTGACTTGCCTATGGTTTTCTAGGTGAATGTGTCATCAACCTGACTTTGCAAAGAGTTGGACTCATTTTAATTAAAAGCATTTTCAAGTATATAAATTTATTTAAAATACTTTCATCACAGTTCTTTGGAGGAAAATTTTCAAAATAAAGGCTCTAACTTATAGTCATGGTGCTTACAGATCTATTTTCAAATGTTACTGCAGCAAAAACATGTCTTTCTGAGTTTTATGTAGCAATCTTCAACTGATTGGCAGCTCATCATCTGCTGAGCACATTCAGGCACCTGGACAACTGGTGGCCTTGGAAACTTCACTGAGTAAGAGAACTAAACCTGACAGAACAGTAGCTAAATACATGAAATTGTTAGCAATACCAAGCACAGAGAACGAGGGTTAATGGGGAAATCTAGACCCATTGCTTTTACTCTTTACACACTTGCATGTAAATGGCTTGTATATATGCATACGTTTGGTATGGGTATAGCAGAACCTGAAAGAAAACATGTTTATGAGACAACCATATTTTCATGGTTTGCCCCAAAGTTGGCAGCCCATTGCATCACTGTATAAATTTGAGTTTGAGAAAACAAGACTGAGGGATGGTTTTCCCTTCTAGTCATTTTGCTTGTGATTAGATTATATTAAAATATACCCCATAATAGATGGAAGGGCCTTCGCAATGGCTCCACACTCAACTAGTCTCTCTAAGGAAAAATAGATTGAAGGAAAGAGCCAAAAATATAGTGCAGTGTAGGCTGTGCAATGAGATATAAGAACCCAAACTCCATGATTAATGGCCAATATGTTGCTAAGCAAGAGGGTTTACCCATTAGGTAGCTCTCTTTCCCCAGCTATTCAACAAAGGGGTAAAATTTATTATGTGTAGTTGGCATAATTTTGAACTCAATTATGCTTTATATTTTATAGAAAATATCCAGATGTTTCTCTATTAAAATTGGTCATTAATTAGTACTACTGACCTATTTAATAGGTAATGGTGTAAGGCAAGATTGAAAGAACCCAAACACCTAAGGTCGATTTCATATTCCACTTGCTAATCCTTCTTATCAACCATTACTTAAACTGTTGTCTTCCCTAAATATACCATTTCTTCCAATTCTACCCTTTTCCTTAAAATAGAGTCTAAACTTTTGCAAGCATGGCTTCAATTCTGACATATCTGGCTAGTTTTCTGTGAAAAGCTTTTGTAGTTTACAAGTGGTCCTGAGGACTGGTCTGGCTGAGGGATGCTACACTTGGGAAATTGTTATTTCATTCACTCAGACTCCCAGTAAACACTTAGGAATGTGTGTGTGTGCATGTGTTGATTTTATTAGATGCTGGCACCTAGTGAGTGGGCAGACATGGCATGTATTCAGCCCCCAGAATACTTTGGGGAAGAGCCAGGAGTTTATGTAGAACCACTCTGTTAAAATAAAAACTTGAGCAAAATTCGGTTAGATCTCAGAGAGTTTTATTGGATCAATTCATGAATTGGGGAGATTCCAATCACCAAGAGGTAGAGAGGAATTCCGCTGAGCAAAGAGAGCAATGGGCTTTTATAGACAGACCAAGGGAGTAATACATTGGGTGGAAATCTTCACTGGTTATTGCAGACTACATTTCCTAATATGGTTAGTGCAGATGGTTGCTTAGCAATGGGGAAGTTAGCTGGCAAGATTAGGGAGTTGGCGATAGCCAGTTGACTGATTCAAATTATGTTTTCTGGGCCAGCCGGGGATTTACAGGGAATAGAAATTTCCTTAGATTTTGGTTTCACTGTCATGGGCTATAGCACTGGCACCTCCAGTTGGGCCTACTAGATTTTCTTTATCTGCTCTGAGATCAGAAAGGGGCAAGAGTTTTCGGCAGGTGGAATCTTCTCTCTGAGGGGATAGGGGGATAGAAAGGATCCAAAGATACTGCCCATTTCCATGTTCCCTCAAAGACGTTTCTTGCCCTCCTTCTGTCGAGCACATCAGTGTTTTCAGGTGTTGCTTGTGCAGTAGGGATCTTCACTTTATGGATAAAGATCTCAGTTCCTCAACCAATCAGTAACAAGATGCTGAGTTTCTTTCCCAGTGTTCAAATTTATCTAGCTAAGCCTACCTCATTCTTTGCTTCAACTCAGCAAGAGAGAAAAATACTCATTAGCACTATGTCTCTACATTCAACCCTGTAATTCTCTTCTTACGTTCAGAAGGACATTTATCAGCTGTTTGATCGCATTTCTCAACCTTAAGTCTTTGTACACTGAAGAAGTAACTTTCATAGCTCAAATATGCACTGAATTATCCCTTAGCAACCACTGAACTCACAAGGTTAGGTGCTAAACTGAACTGTGGTAGAGAACGCCTCCTGCAAACAAAAACCTTTTAATTACACAGTATAAACTTTCTGGAAGCTAAATTAAAATATGCCACATTGAATTGGTGCAAGAAGGTTTTTCAAACAGATGGAATGTAGTGTCACTACAGCCTCCAGTGAGCTTAAAGTGGAGAATTTCCCCTTCTTTTCTACACCTAGATAAAACTCAATTTGTAGACCAATGTCGCTACCTCTGAAGTTGCCTTGCTGTTTCAGCTCTGTTAGGGAAATGAACACTGTAGATCCTCAAATACATTCATTATTAAGGCAAGCAGAATCAGAAAGTTGACAATTTTCTGAAATTTCGGGGAGAAAACAAAATTACTCCAAAATTACTCGGCATTTTGAGGACCTTCCCTTTACCTTTGTGAGAATTTATTCATATGGAATCAAATGGGGCAATCTGTAGAAATGGGTCTCCTCTCCTTGATAGGGCTTTGGTTGTCTCTTTTGTCCTGGAGCACTGAGTTGGAAATACCAAAATAGTGTTCTTGTATGCTCTTTCATTCAGGCACCCCAGTGGCGGGAGTGGGGTAGGGGTGGTGGTCCCTACTTCTTACTTCCCACCAAATTACCTGTCCTCCATCTCATGCCCTCAGTGGACAGTAACTCTACTCTAAATTTAAGTCTGGTAGGTAATATCCTATTTTTCTGACACATTCATGACAGTCGTTCATTCTAGGCCAGATGAGTATTTTATAAACTTGATCTACCACAGCATTATCAAACTTTAGCAAGAAAATATAAATGCCCGAGTCTGTGGACCCCAGTTTGAGGAAAACTACAACAGAATCTAAAAGAGTTCACATTAGGAGGTCATTTAGTGCCATTTAACACAAATGGAAATGCAGGGACACTTGAATATGGGCAGAACTCCTTCAAAGATAATAATCCAAATGATGCAGAATATACTTTTATTAATTTGCTTTAACTTTTCATTAACATGGAAATAAAGCATTTACTAGTCCCCATAGAGAACTCTTGAACTCCAGTTTAAGTAAATACTGGCCTGGAGCAATGCCACTAGAGCCAGTACGGTGGGACAGTTCACAAAGGGTAGTGGTTAGGACTGTAGGCTGTTGGGCCAGCCTGCCTGGGTGCTTCTTATTCTTACCTCTGCCATTTACTTTCTGTGTGACCTCAGGCAAACTATATAATCAAATGTGGTAAGCACTCAATAAATGTTATGTAATATATATGAAATGTTATATATGTGAAAGATCATTATATGAGAGTGAAAGGGGGGTGTCAATGCTTTCTAGATTGTTCTATGAGAAGGCAGATTTCTATATTGAAGATTAGGAATAATGTCAGCATGGGGAAGCCAAGTTGTTTCAGGCTCTCTTTTTTCATCCTGTCACAGATTCAACTTTTGTACCACCGAGTAACAGCAGCAGAATGCAAGTATACTGACACAAGTAAATCCGTGGAGGAGTTCATCACTGTGCGTGATGTCTATTTCCCTCTTGTTCTTGCTCATGGCTTAGAGACTTGCTCTGCTTTCAGAGTACTTATTGTACACTTCCAGATCTGTTGGCCTTTGACCTTTGTCCACATAACCCAGATGTCCTCATTCTTCCTTACACCTCCTTCCAGCAAGCTACCTTTCACCCATTTTGGTGAGGTTAAAGTGTGTATTTATTATAATATTCTTTTATTAGTTAGTATTTTAGCATATATTTTTAAGTTTTTCAGGATTTTATTTTTATTGTTTTTTGTTTGTACTCTCTTAAAGAACTTATTTTTTATTGAGATTGTTCACATACCATACAACTATCCAAAGATCCAAAGTGTACAATCAATTGCCCATGGTAACATCATACAGCTGTGCATCCATCAACACATTTTTTTTTCAATTTTTAGAACATTTTCATTACTCCAGAAAAGAAATAAAGACAAAAAAAGGAAACTCAAATCCTCCCATACCCATAACCACCCCTCCTCCATTATTGATTCATAGTTTTGGTATAGTACATTTGTTACTGTTGATGAAAGAATGTCAAAATACTACTAACTGTAGTACATAGTTTGCAATAGGTATATTTTTTCCCTATATATCCCTCTATTATTAACTTCTAGTTATAGTATCATACATTTGTTCTAGTTCATGAAAGAGATTTCTGATATTTGTACAGTTAATCACAGACATTGTCCACCACAAGATTCAATGTTTTATGCATTCCCATCTTTTAACCTCCAAGTTTCCTTCTGGTGACATACGTGACTCTGAGTTTACCCTTTCTGCCACCTTCACATGCCGTTCAGCACTGTTAGTTATTCTCACAATGTGCTACCATCACCTCTGTCCATTTCCAACATTTAAGTTCACCCTAGTTGAACATTCTGCTCATAATAAGCAACTGCTCCCCATTATTTAGCCTCATTCTATATCCTGGTAACTTATATTTCATGACTATGAGTTTATATATTATAATTAGTTCATATCAGTGAGACCCTGCAATATTTGTCCTTATGTGTCTGTCTTATTTCATTCAATATAGTGTCCTCAAGTTTCCCTCATCAACCCATTTTTAAAAGATGGTTTTGTTCACACACCACCTATTCCTTCCTAAGTAAACAATTCATGGATCCTTGTATAGTCACATATTTATATATTCAGCACCATTGCCACTATCTATATAAGGGCATCTCCATTTCTTCCAAGAAAAGCAGAAGAAAGAGTCAAAGAAGGCAGAGAGACAAAAGAAAAAGAAAAAACAAAGAGAGAGAGAAAAAACATGACAGGTGGGAAGCAACAAAAGGAAAGACAGCATTAAACTAAAGTACAGTACAGAGTCAGACAACATTACTGATGCCAAGAGTCTCATACCCTGTCCTAGTTTGCTAATGCTGCAGAATGCAAAACACCAGAGATGGATAGGCTTTTATAAAATGGGGGTTTATTTCGCTACACAGTTACAGTCTTAAGGCCACAAAGCGTCCAAGGTAACACCTCAGCAATCGGGTACCTTCACCGGAGGATGGCCAATGGCGTCCGGAAAACCTCTGTTAGCTAGGAAGGCAGCTGAAGCCTGCTCCAAAGCTCCGGCCTCAAAACAGCTTTCTCCCAGGACGTTCCTCTCTAGCAAGCTTGCTCCTCTTCAAAACATTACTCCCAGCTGCACTCCGTCCAGTCTCTTTGAGTCAGCATGTTTTATATGGCTCCACTGATCAAGGCCCACCCCCGAATGGGCGGGGCCACACCTCCATGGGAACATCTCATCAAAATTATCATTACCCACAGCTGGGTGGGGCACATTCCAAGCAAATCTCTGCCCCACAAGACCACAAAGATAATGGCATTTGGGGGACACAATACATTCAAACCGGCACATACCCCTTCCTTACGTCCCCCTCTTATATGCATTTAACTTTGGTATATTGCCTTTGTTATATTAAAGGAAGCATAATACAATGTTTCTGTTAATTATAGTCTCTAGTTTGCATTGATTGTATTTTTCCCCCAATACCTCCCTATTTTTAACAGCTTACAAGGTTGACATTCATTTGTTCTCCCTCATGTAAAAACATATTTGTACCTTTTATTACAATCATTGAGCACTCTAGTTTTCCATGAGTTACACAGTCCCAGTCTTTATCCTTCGTCTTTTGTTCTGGTGTCCCACATGATCCCAACCTTTCTCTTTCAACCATACTCACAGTCATCTTTGTTCAGTGTACTTACATTGCTGTGCTACTATCTCTCAAACTGTGCTCCAAACCTCTCACTCCTGTCTTTTCCTTTCTGTTTGTAGTGCTCCCTTTAGTGTTTCCTGTAGAGCAGGTATCTTTTTCACGAACTCTCTCATTGTCTGCTTGTCAGAGAATATTTTAAACTCTCCCTCATATTTGAAGGACAGTTTTGCTGGATATAGGATTCTTGGTTGGTGGTTTTTCTCTTTCAGTATCTTAAATATACTACCCCACTTCCTTCTTGCCTCCATGGTTTCTATTGAGAAATCTGCACATAGTCTTATTAAGCTTCCTTTGTATGTGATGGATTTCTTTTCTCTTGCTGCTTTTGGGATTCTCTCTTTGTCTTTAACGTTTGATAATCTGATTATTAAGTGTCTTGGTGTAGGCCTATTCAGATCTATTCTGTTTGGGGTATGCTGTGCTTCTTGGATCCATAATTTTATGTCTTTCATAAGAGATGGGAAATTTTCATTGATTATTTCCTCTATTATTGCTTCTGCCCCTTTTCCCTTCTCTTCTCCTTCTGGGACACCCATGACACATACACTTGTATTATTTTTAATTGGTCTGTCCCAACCCTATTTATCCCATAAATGCTTTATCTATTCATGAATTCACAAAATGTGAGGTTTTCCAGGAACATGCATATTGCCTTGTATTAGATTTTTATTGCTGTGTAACAAATTATCACAAACTTACTGGCTTAAAACAATGCACTGTTAATTATTTCACAGTTTCTTCAGATCACGAATCTGGGTTTGGTCTTTGCTTCATGGTCTCACAAAACTGCAATTGAGTAGTGGGCCGGGGATGGGATCCCTTCTGGACCTTTTACTGGGGAAGAATTCACTTCCCAGCTCATTTAGGTTGTCAGCAGAATCCAGTTTCTTCCAACTGTATGACTGAAGACCCTGTGTTTTTACTGTCAGTCTGCTAGAGGCTGCCCTCATATCCTAAAGGTCACTTGCAGTTCTTTCCCACGTGGGCTTCTCCAACATGGCTGCTTGCTTCATCAAGGCCACAGGGAGAATCTTTCATACCAGTTTGCAAGGATGGAGTCTTATATAAACAGAGTCTCACATAATGTCACATAATCACAGGAGTGACATCCCACTGCTTTGCCATATAACAAAACTTAATGACTGGAGTGGCACCCCCATTATTCTTGCCATGGTCTATTGGTTAGAATCATCACAGGTTCTGCCCAACCTCAAGAGGTGGTAATTACACAAAGACATGAAATCCAGGAGATGAGCATCGTTAGAGTTCACCTTGGGGGCCCTCTGTCACATGCCTTATGGCAGAATCATCTTTAATATGAAACTCTTGTACCCATCCCCCCTGCATAGGGTGCAACTGATAATTCAAGAACAAACCCCTGAACCCAGGCAACCCAACCATGATGTGTAGACATCTAGGCAAGGCCCCAACTCCATTCTCCTCCAATTCTATGCATAATGAATTCTAATATGCAAAAGTTCTTACCCAATAACTGACAGAAAAGACTATCCCATGAATACTGCGAAACCTCTGCCCCTTCTCATTCTCCAAGGCTTATATTCTCTTCCCTCCTCCTGATGGAGATTAGAGCCTCTGGTTACATAAATTGGGATGGGAAAAGGGAGGACTGACACATGCTTCTTCCTTCCTTCAGTGTTTTCTTTTTAACCTATCCCACTCCAAATTATTTTCCTGACCTCAATAGTTTGACACTCCAAATACGGATTAGTCAGTTTGCTCATCATCTTAAACTCTGTTTTATTGATTCCTTCATGTCTTGATGAGTTTACAATAAAGGGCTCCACTTGCTGGAGCAGCATCCTGACAGAGGTGTCTAGGAAAATTGAAATCCATTTCTTTATAACACTTTAGACAATACAACATTCTATAAGTGTCCATTTTCAGAACAGCCTTGCTGTGCTTCACACAAGGAAAAACTAGCTTGCAAAAATAAAATACACAGACTCTCATTTAGTCTTCCTTTTTAATTACGTATTCCCAAATAGCTTTCCCATATGTCAAATTATTTTTAATGTTCAATGTATTAGGAAAATGGCTCACTACTATCCACTCAGGTATTTTCAAATAAGAGAAGTAGGGTTGAATCTCCCAAATTGCATTTACAATGAAAGATCCTTCATGCTAGCGACTCAGATCTTGACAAATGAGGCACAATGCTCATTAGTTGAATGTTTTCCCCTATTTTTATAGAAACGCATAATGACACAGCATAAGTAATTTGAAATTATTCAGCAATGTAAGAAAAAATTCAGTAAGAACTGAGTACCAGTCAGTGCTTAGTCTCATCTTCAGATTTCTTCAATTGAGAATTAATTAGGAGACTGTAGAAAACTTGTTACCTTTTCTAGTGTGGTCTTAGTTAAAATCATCCCATATTTCTTTTACTCAGTATTTCTCAAATCAGCTAAAATAAGACACTGAATTTTTAGCCTCCCCAAGTCTTTAGGATAAAGGAGGCACAGAGTCATGGAGAGACTAAAAGAATAGTTTTATTAGGTATCAGCATTTATATCTTGCGGATAGCACAGAATCGGATAATATATCTTAAAACACAAGAATGAAGCAAATCTCAGCAGGTCTTCTGTTGAATCTTCTTGGTATCCATCAGGACTATACCAAAAGCCTTCAAGTTTGTTTAGTGTGATGGAAAGAACAACAGACTAGCTAGAAGGAGACTTCCGTTCTAGTTCAGGCTCTGGCTGATATTTTCTAGACCTTGGTTTCTTCATTTGGAAAGTAAGTGCTTAGACTTCTCTAGCCACTAGATGATTATAAAGCCCCTATTAAAATTTATGCCTTACATGGATAGATCCAGTGGGGAGTTCTTTTATTTATTCTACATCATTCAAATATTTTTCAATTTAAATATTATTTTTATTCATCACTGTGAAGTCAAATAGTTTATTATTGTGTGAAGTTTTACATCTACTTCCCTGAGACATAGGTATTAGTTGCTCCATCAAATTGTGTTTTTCAGCTCCATCATAAAGTAATGATTCACTATGCTACAATGTTATAAGGACAGGAATTGTCATCAGGCTGATCTGGATTCAGCCCCAGGGTCCACGAATTTCTAGGTGTATGACTGGGCAAATATTTGACTTTCTCTGAGTCTATTTCTTCGTATAGTGGCCAGGCATCATAATCCTTCCGTTGCATACACTCACAATTTCCTTGCTCTTCTCTCACTTCATTATACTCCTTTGGCAATGCTATAAACTTGGTTTAATAGAATGCCCAAGATATTCAATGTTGTATGGTGAACTGAAAATGGCTAGAAACAGAAAAACTCTGTTAACTGGTCTCACTTGAAATTCCTAATCAAAACTTTCAAGTTGGCCCTCGATGTCTGCAGTCATACCATTTTTTCCCAGCCAGTTTATTCTCTTAGCATGACTGGACTTTACCTTCTCTTTTCTTAAGGCTCTTACAAATCCTTGTCAACTCTCAGGTGATGAGCTTTAAGCTAGGTGTGGCCTCCTAACTAGTTTTGGGACTTTGGAATGGAAGTAGAATTCATGTGCTTGAATTCCAGGTCAACTCAAGGAAAAGGAGTTTTCATGGTCTTTTTTTTCACAATCCATGAAATAGAACATGGACATAACAGAAACCCTGCTTTGACCATAGAGTTGAAGACAATATTAAGGAAAAGAAGAGCATAAAGGATAAGTTAACATGGTTCCCTAATTGACCACTTTGAGCAAAGTAGCCTCTCCATGCTATGAGAAAGAAAATTAAACTTTGGTTTTATATAAGACACTATATGTTGGCGTTTCTTTTTTCCATAGCCTCAACTCAAACAACACATTTTTTATTATTGAAGTGTAAATTATACACAATAAGATGAACAGCTCTTAAGTGGCCAATTCAATTAGTGATGATAAAATGTATTATTCATATAATCACCCTTCCCAAATGATTTAGGATATTTTCCTCAATCCTGAAAGTTCTCATGATGTCTCTTTCTAAGAATCCCCATAGGAAACCACTTTCTTATTTCTATCATTAAAGATTAGTTTTGTCTTTTATGGACTTTATATAAATTGGATCATACAGTATGGACTGCATTGTTTCTGGCTTCGCTTAATGTTTCAGTTTGCTAAGGCTGCTGGAATGCAATATGCCAGAAATTTGTTGGCTTTTTCAATGGAGATTTATTAGGTTGCAAATTTACAGTTCTAAGGCCATGTAAATGTCCAAATTGAGGCATCAGGAGGAAGATATCTTCTCTGAGGAAAGGCTGCTTGTATCTGGGGTTCCACTGTCACATGGGAAGGCACATGGTGATGTCTGCTGGTTCTTCTCTCCTGGTTCCACTTTCAATGGCTCTCTCTCTCAGCTCCTGGGAGTACTTCTTGCTTCTCTGGGAACTTATCTCTCTGGGCTTTTACTGTCATTTATCCTCTTAACAAAGGATTCCAGTAAAGGATTAGGACTCACCTTGAATGGGCTGAGTCACATCTCAATTGAAATAGCCTAACCAAAAGGTCCCACCCACAGTAGGTCTGCCCCCACAAGAATGGATTAAAAGAACATGGTGTTTTGTGGGATACAAAACAGTTCCAAACCAGCACACTCAGCATGTTTTTGAGATTCATCCATGTGTCACATGGATCAATAGCTTATTCTTATTTATTTTAGAGTTTCAATTTCTTACATGTATATACCATACTTTGTTTATCCATTACCCTGCTGATGGACATTTGGATTGTTCTCCACTTTTGGCTATTATGAATAATGATGATATGATCATTATTATGGAAGTAATTTTTTGTGGACCTATGTTTTCAGTTCTTTTGGCTAAATACCTATGAGTGGAATTACTGGATCATAGGATTCATGCATGTTTAATTTTATAGAAAACTGAGAAATGATTCTCTAAAGTAGTAGTACCATTTTACGCAACTGCCAGAGAAGTATGCATAGCTTCTGTTTCTCTTCATCCTGGCCAATATTTGTACTGTGCTGATTCTACTATTAAGCCCATGGGTAAGTTCTTCATTTGTGATGCAGTATTCTTTATTCATACCATTTTCATTTTGAAGATTTTTATAGTTTTTCCATTTGTTAACATGCATTGTACACCTTTTCTAATAGCTTCCTGTCCTAGTTTGCTAATGCTGCAGAATGCAAAACACCAGAGATGGATTGGCTTTTATAAAACGGGGATTTATTTCGCTACACAGTTACAGTCTTAAGGCCACAAAGCGTCCAAGGCAACACATCAGCAATCGGGTACCCTCACCGGAGGATGGCCAATGGCCTCCGGAAAACCTCTGTTAGCTAGGAAGGCAGCTGGCATCTGCTCCAAAGCTCTGGCCTCAAAACGGCTTTCTCCCAGGACGTTCCTCTCTAGCAAGCTTGCTCCTCTTCAAAACATCACTCCCAGCTGCACTCTCTTTCCTCTTTGAGTCAGCTCATTTATATAGCTCCACCAATCAAGGCCCACCCCGAATGGGTGGGGCCACACCTCCGTGGGAACATCTCATCAAAATTATCTCCCACAGCTGGGTGGGGCACACTCCAAGCAAATCCAACCAGCACCAAAACTTCTGCCCCACACAAGACCATAAAGATAATGGCATTTGGGGGACACAATACACTCAAACTGGCACACTTCCTTAAATATTGATCATAGTTAATGTAAAGTTCCTGCCTGATAATTTCAATATCTGGCTTTCTCTGGGTCTGCTTCTATTGACTGTTTCCTCTTGTGATCACGGATTACAATTTCTTGCTTCTTAACATTTCTCATAATCATTGTGTGCTGCGTATTTAGTGTAAAAAACCCAACACAGTAGAATATAAAGTAAATAATATTTACCTTTAGAAAAGGGCATGCCACTTCTGTTGGACTGTTAATGTGCTGGGGTAGGGAGTTGAGTTAATCTATAGCTGAGCTAGATCTGGGCTTTGTTTCAGCTTTAGTTAGATTCATTTCACCACCAGTTTCAAATACTTTGAGTGTGGGATCAGAGCTTCCTCTTCAATGGAGAGCAGAGCACCAGCTCTAGATTTATGTTCTAGATAACCATTTATGTTCTACAGTGCAGTTACTAGCTTTCAGATCCATGGGAAATCCCTCTCTGCTTTACAGCTTGTGTGTCATGTCAGTGATTGTGGTTGTTTTAGAGTTCTGTATATTCTTTAGTCCTGCCCCTGGGTTTCTGCTTCTTGGGAGATCTCTACCTGCTGTGTTGCCTTACCTTGAGTTTTTGGAGGGCCACTGCATTGAGCTTGATGAACAGCCAGCTCCCCTGTCATATCTTCAGGTTTTGGCCTTGCACTTGGGGAAGGTCTCATGTGTGCCTCAGTGGAAGGTATTTCTCAGCTCTCCTGACTCCACCCAGTCTTTCCTGGACTACTCTTGTGATCTTGTTGAAAGAGTTGGCAGGTAGGGGAAAACTTGTTCTGAAGTAGGGGCTCTTCAGGATTATATTCTGTAACTCTGGCCAGCGTGTGGCCATTAAATGTTTATTAATAGTTCTGCCCTTTTCTCCTTACTCCCATTTAGTGAATTGTTTTTCCTCCTCCTATTCTGCCAGCAGTTCTCATGTCTCCTAGAAAGGTTTGAAACTTGATGAATTTGGTTCATTGCGACATCCTCAACTCTCTGACAGGTTTTTAAAAATTATTTTGTATATTAACTCACATTGTCTCTTTGTTGGGTTAAAAGGGGCAGTCTCTTGTGAATTTTTATATGCTAACTGGAATAGAACTAATACAATTTCTATTTAATAATATTCTGAATATCTTAACCAATACAATAAAACAAAATAACACGTGAGTGATAACACATTGGAAAGTAAGATATAAAGTATCATTATTTCAGGTCATATTTTCATCTACCTAGAAAGTCAATGAGAATCAACTAACAAACTATTGGAGCTAGTAGGAGAGATCAATGCAATGGCATTCAAAGTGGCAGAAAGAACAACATACAAAACTAAAAAGTTTTCTTATACACCAGTAATAATCATTTAGAAAATAAGACATGCAAAAACCATCCCCACTGGGCTTGCAACAATAGCTAAAAAGTACTTGGAAAAATGAAAGTTCCTTTTGGGGAAAACTAAAAGAAGAAACTACTGGAGAACATAAAAGAGGATCTCATTAAATGGAGAGATATACCATTAATATGAACAAGAAGGCAAAAATTGTAAAGATGACAAATATCTCCAAATTAATATATGAATTCAGTGCAATGTCAATAAAATCCCCAACCTGACAATGTGACTTTAAGTACTTTATATAAAAATAAATTTTCCAGAATCAGAAAAATAATCTTGAAATAAGAATAAAAATAGGGTAGATTTGGCACTCTATTAAAACATATGATAAAGGGTGGGGCAAGATGGCAGAGTGATGAGGAGCAGAATTTCGTCTCTCCCCTAGAGCAGCTGGCAATTACCCAAGAACTATATGAAACAGTGTTTTCGGGGTCTCCAGTAACCAGTCACACATTGGACGCAAGTTTGGAATTGGAGGAAAAGCTGAGATAGCAGCGAACATTGTAAGTTCCCCAGACCAGGGGTCTGGCGCCCCTCCCCACCCAGACCTCACAGACTGTCTTGCTGCCAGCTCCCTGAAAGGGGGGAAAAAAAATCCAAAAAACAGCAATCTGCTGAGGGCAAGAAGGGAGGCTCAACCCAGCCTCAACTGCAGAATTAATTAACAAATTAATTAACTAATTTTGGGAGCTGGGGTGCTAAAGAAGGGCTGGGCTCTGAGAAGTGGGGGCACGTAAAAGCGGGCACCCATTCCCAGACTCCAAAAAAGCCATTTTTTTTCCCCTACATTTTGTCCCTTCTGGCTTCTCACTGATCCCTTGTCTTTTTGCATTTCAATAGCCCCCAGCAGGGGTGGAACTGAAGCTGTTGGAGAGTAATTATCAGACAATAGCCCAAAGCATATCTTTAAATGCTCTATTCTGACACTGACAAAACTTCCAGGCTGGGGAAAGACTTTTAAAAGGGACTCTTTTTTTTTTTCTTTTTTCTTTTTCTTGTTTTTCTTTTCTACTTTTTTTTTAATCTAAAAGTAATATATGTGGTTATTTTCTATCGGAAAGCCCAGGTTGAGGGACTAGGCTGGGCTTGGGGGGAGACAGAGTACCCACAGTGTCTTGGAGTTCCATATTCACTACTGAGGGTCTCCACCCCCATCTTTAATTGGCAACTCAGGCTGACCAAGGAATCTACCTGGAGATGCCCCAAAGAGGAGAGGGGAGAAGAGAATAGTGCCCCTGAGAGACAACGGGAGTTCTGAGGATTGGGAGAGTGGAGGGAGGTCCAGCTCAACTGGCAGTCCTCCTTCTGGGAACTCAGACCCCAGGGGCTGGAATTCAGATTCCAGCTTCAGTCAGCCACACCCCCAACAGGATCAGAGTCACCAGGAGAACTAAAGTCTCCACACCTCTTTACACTGGTGGGGGAGCTGTGGGCTGGCCAGCGCCACCTGCTGGACAGGAGAGGAAAAGCACCAATTCTAAAGGCCTCATAGGAGGGTCTCATTCTCAGGAAAACTCCATACCCTCCCAGTGAGACCTGGGCCTCACTAGACTGGGAAAATCTGACAAGGGTTGACCATTTCTGAGGAGACCCACTCACAAAAAGGTTACATAGAGGCAGAGCAAGAAACAGAAAAAACAAGAGGGGAAAAATTCTGATCAACTAAATAGAACCTAAGTAAGAGGTTTAGAATGAGTTGAACTGAATAACAGAGGCCAGAGAACAAAGCCAACCAACAAGAAAACCACTAGGTAAAAGATAGAAAACAAGCTCCAAAATAAACTAGTCAAGAAAATCAGATGCCTAGACAACTTAAGATAACAAGCCATACCAGGAAACACGAAAACATGGACCAGCCAAAGGAACAAACTAATAGCGCAGCTGAGACACAGGAGTGGAGGCAACTAATACTAAATAAATTCGATGAAATGAAGGAAGATATAGCAAAAGAGCTGAAGGATATAAAGAAGACACTGGCTGACCATAAAGAAGAATTCATAAACTTAAAAAAACAAATGGCAGAACTCATGGGAATGAAGGCCACAATGGAGGAGATGAAAAACACAATGGAGGGACACAACAGTAGATTTGAACAGGCAGAAGAAAGGATTAGTGAACTGGAAGACAGGTCATTCGAATTCATACACACAAAAGAACAGATGGTGAAAAAAATGGAAAAATATGAGCAGGGTCTTAGGGAGCTGAGTGACAACATGAAACACACAAATATACGTGTTATGGGTATCCCAGAAGGAGAAGAGAGGGGAAAGGGGGCAGAAAGAGTAATCGAAGACATATTCACTGAAAATTTCCCAACTCTTATAAAAGACAAAAAATTAGAGATTCAAGAAGTACAACGAACCCCAAATAGAATAGATCCCAATAGACCTACTCCAAGACACTTACTGGTCAGATTGTCCAATGTCAAAGACAAAGAGAGGATTCTGAAAGCAGCAAGAGAAAAGCAATCCATCACATACAAGGGAAAGTCGATACGACTATGTACAGATTTCTCTGCAGAAACCATGGAGGCAAGAAGACAGTGACATGATATATTTAAGATACTGAAAGAGAAAAAGTGCCAACCAAGAATTCTATATCCAGCACAACTTTCCTTCAAAAATGAGGGAGAGGTTAAAACATTTTCAGACAAACAGACACTGAGAGAGTTTGTGAATAAGAGACCAGCACTACAAGAAATACTAAAGGGAGTGCTACAGGCTGATAGGAAAAGACAGGAGAGAAAGAGTTGGAGAAGAGTGCAGAAATGAAGATTATCAGGAAAGGTAAAAGGAGAGGAAAAAATAAGATATGAGATATAAATTCCAAAAAACAAAATGGTATTAGAAAGTACTGCCCTTACATTAATAACACTAAACGTAAATGGATTAAACTCTCCAATAAAAAGACACAGACTGGCAGAATGGATTAAAAAACAGGACCCATCTATATGCTGTCTACAAGGAACTCACTTTAGACACAAGGACAAACATAGACTGAAAGTGAAAGGTTGGAAAAAGATATTTCATGCAAACAACAACCAGAAAAAAAGTGGGAGTAGCTATATTAATATCAGACAAGTTAGAATTCAAAACCGAAACAATTAAAAGAGACAAAGAAGGACACTATATATTAATAAAAGGGTCAATTCATCAAGAAAACATAACAATCATAAATATTTATGCACCAAGCCAGAATGCCCCAAAATTCATGAGGCAAACACTGCGATCACTGAAAGGAGAAATAGATACCTCTACAATAATAGTTGGAGACTTCAATACATGACTCTCTTCAATGGATAGAACATCTAGACAGAGGATCACTAAAGAAACAGAGATGTTGAATTTTATGATAAATGAACTAGACTTGACAGACATTTATAGAACACTACATCCAACAACAGCAGGATACACTTTTTTCTCAAGTGCTCATGGAACATACTCTAGGATAGACCACATGTTGGGTCACAAAGCAAGTCTCAACAAATTTAAAAATATTGATATTATACAAAACACTTTCTCAGACCACAATGGAATGAAGTTGGAAATAAATAAAAGGCAGAAGGTCATAAAATTCACAAACATATGGAGGCTAAACAACACCCTCTTAGAAAACCGGTGGGTAAAGGAAGAAATTACAAGAGAAATTATTAAATACCTCGAGGCAAATGACAATGAAAACACAACTTATCAAAACTTATGGGATGCAGCAAAGGCGGTGCTGAGAGGGAAATTTATTGCCCTAAATGCCTATATTAAAAGAGAAGAGAGAGCAAAAATTGAAGAGTTAACTGCTCATCTGGAGGAATTAGAAAAAGAACAGCAAACTAACCCCAAAGCAAGCAGAAGGGAAGAAATAACAAAGATTAGAGCAGAAATAAATGCAACTGAGAACAGGAAAACAATAGAGAGAATCAACAAAACCAGAAGTTGGTTCTTTGAGAAAATCAATAAAATCAATGGACCACTGGCTAGGCTAAGAAAAAAAAAGAGAGAGCAGATGCAAATAAATGCAATCAGAAATGGGAAAGGAAATATAACGACCGAGCCTGCAGAAATTAAGGAGATAATGAGAAGATACTATGAGCAACTATATGCTAGTAAACTAGACAACTTAGATGAAATGGATAACTTCATAGAAAAGCATAAACAACCAACATTAACTCAAGAAGAAATAGATGACCTCAACAAACCAATCACAAGTAAAGAGATTGAGTCAGTCATCAAAAAGCTCCCAAAAAGGAAAAGCCCAGGACCAAATGGTTTCACATGTGAATTCTACCAAGCATTCAAGAACGAATTAGTACCAATCCTGCTCAAACTCTTCAAAAAAATTGAAGAGGAGGGAAAGATGCCTAACTCTTTCTATGAAGCCATCATCACCCTAATACCAAAACCAGGCAATGATACTACAAAAAAAGAAAATTATAGACCAATTTCTTTAATAAATATAGATGCAAAAATCCTCAACAAAATACTTGCAAATCGAATCCAGCAGCACATTAAAAGAATTATACACCACGACCAGGTGGGATTTATTCCAGGTATGCAAGGCTGGTTCAACACAAGAAAATCAATTAATGTAATACACCACATCAATAAATCAAAGTAGAAGAACCACATGATCATCTCGATTGATGCCGAAAAGGCATTTGACAAAATTCAACATCCTTTCCTGATGAAAACACTTCAAAGGATAGGAATAGAAGGGAACTTTTTCAATATGATAAAGGCAATATATGAAAAACCCACAGCTAACATCACACTCAATGGGGAGAGACTGAAAGCCTTTCCTCTAAGATCAGGAACAAGACAGGGATTCCCACTAACACCATTGTTATTCAACATTGTGCTGGAAGTTCTAGCTAGAGCAATTAGGCAAGAGAAAGAAATAAAAGGCATCCAAATTGGAGAGGAAGAAGTAAAACTTTCACTATTTGCAGATGACATGATTCTATATGTAGGAAATCCAGAAAAATCTACAGCAAAGCTACTAGAACTAGTCAATGAATACAGCAAAGTAGCAGGCTATAAGATCAACATGCAAAAATCTGTAGTGTTCCTATACACAAGTAATGTGCAACAAGAGGAGGAAATCAAGAAAAAAATCCCATTTACAATAGCAACCAAAAGAATCAAGTATTTAGGAATAAACTTAACCAAGGACACAAAAGACCTTTACATAGAAAACTATAAGAAACTGCTAAAAGAAATTGAACAAGACCTGAAAAAATGGAAGAACATACCATGTTCATGGATTGGAAGACTAAATATAGTTAAGATGGCAATTTTACCTAAACTGATTTACAGATTCAATGCAATACCAATTCAAATCCCAACAACTTACTTTACAGAAATAGAAAAACCAATAACTAAATTTAGTTGGAAGGGTAAGGTGCCCCGAATAGCCAAAAATATCTTGAGAAAGAGGAATGAAGTGGGAGGTCTCACACTACCTGACTTTGAAGCATATTACAAAGCTACAGTGCTCAAAACAGCATGGTACTGGCATAAGGACAGATGTACTGATCAATGGAATCGAATTGAGTGTTCAGAAGTAGACCCTCGCATCTATGGACAACTGATCTTTGATAAGGCAGTGAAGCCGAAACAACTGGGAAAGAGCAGCCTGTTCAATAAATGGTGTTTGGAGAACTGAATATACATTTCCAAAAGAATGAAAGAGGATGCGCATCTCACACCTTATACCAAAATTAACTCAAAGTGGATCAAAGACCTAAACATTAGCACGAAGACCATAGAACTCTTAGAAGAAAATGTAGGGCAATATCTTAAAGATCTTGTGAAAGGTGGTGGTTTCTTAGACCTCACACCCAAGGCACGAGCAACCAAAGAACAAATAGACAAATGGGATCTCCTCAAAATGAAACACTTTTGTACATCAAAGGACTTTGTCAGAAGAGTAAAAAGGCAACCTACACAATGGGAGATGATATTTGCAAACCACATATCAGATAAGGGTTTAATATCCCGAATATATAAAGGAATCCTGCATCTCAATAACAGAAAGACAAACAATCCAATTTAAAAATGGGCAAAAGACATGAACAGACATTTTTCTGAAGAGGAAATACAAATGGCTCAAAAGCATATGAAAAAATGCTCAACTTCACTGGCTATTAAGGAAATGCAAATCAAAACCACAATGAGATATCATCTCACACCTATCAGAATGGCCATTATCCAAAAAACAGAAAATGACAAGTGCTGGAGAGGATGTGGAGAAAGAGGCACACTTATTCATTGTTGGTGGGAATGTAGAATGGTGCAACCACTCTGGAAGACAGTATGGAGGTTCCTCAGGAAGCTAAATATAGATTTGCCATATGACCCAGCTATTCCATTGCTAGGTATATACTCAGAGGAACTGAAACTTAAGACACAAACAGACATTTGTAAACCGATGTTTATTGCAGCATTACTCACAATTGCCAAGAGATGGAAACAGCCCAAATGTCCATCAAAGGACGAGTGGATAAACAAACTGTGGTATATACACATGATGGAATATTATGCAGCTGTAAGACAGAACAAAGACATGGATCATGTAATAATGTGGATGAACCTTGAGGACATTATGTTGAGTGAAGTCAGCCAGAAACAAAAGGACAGATTCTGTATGGTCTCACTAATATGAACAGACATTAATGAACAAACTTTGGGAGTTAAAAGCTGACAACACAGGCGACCAGGAGATAGAAAGAGGGCAGAGATCAGCCATTTGATGCTGAAGGACTACAGAATGTTTAGGATTGATTGCATAGATCCAGAAATAGGTAGCATAATACTGTGTGATGGTAGCACGGTATTGTAAGTACACTGAACAAAGATGTCTGTGAGTAAAGCTGAAAGAGGTGGGATAGGAAAATGTATGACACCAGAGGTAAAGATAGATGATAAAGACTGGGACTGTATAACGTGGCAAAAACTGGAGTGGCCAACGACTGTTACTAAATATACAAATATAAAAATGTTTTTGCATGTGGGGAAGCAAATGAATGTCAACCATGTAGAAATTTAAAAAGGGGATGGTATTCAGGAAAAAACATAATCAAAGCAAACTGGAGTCTATGGTCAACAGTAACATTGTAATATACCTCCATTAAATGTAACAAAGGCAATATGCCAATGCTAAATGTATATGAGAGGGGGATATAGGGGAGTAATATGGGATTCTTGGTAGTGGTGTTATTTGCTGTCCTTAGTAGTATATTGTATTGTATGACATGTTATTTTTCTTTTTATCATTTTTTTCTTATTGCTAAAAAAAAAAGCAATTTTTCTTGTAGTAATCAGTATGTTCAAGTGCTGATTGTGGTGATAAATGTACAACTTTATGATGATACCATGAACAACTGATTGTACACTGTGGATAAATGTATGGTATGTGAATATAACTCTATAAAATTGTAGGAAAATATATATATAGGAGTAAAAGTGTTGGAGAAAACATGGTGAGAGGGATGATGCCCCACTAATATGGACTAACTACAATGTGTAAACTCAGAATTGAATTTTAGAACATAGCCTAACGTGGATGTAATAATTGTAATAGTCCCTAGATTGTAAGCTCTTACAGCAGTTAACTCTATCCCTGAATTGTAATGCCTATCTCTAAACTTTGAGATGCTGATCCCCTAGCGTATAACCTAATTGGTCTCTGGAACAATGCATGTCTCTGAGACACCTGAAACTCAGAGCTAGAGCTCGGCAGATATGAATGTCAGTATTAGTGCATACAGCCACTGTCAAAAAAAAAAAAAAAAGCTGAAAAAGAACCCAGACTTCAATTAGTGATATGAATGAAGCAGGTATGGTTAAGACCAGGGCAAGCCAGGCCGAAGGGTAAAGGTTGAAACTGATTGTGTTCTGAAACTTCAACTTCCATATGAGACCAAGGGAATAGATATCTATTTGGTACAGGATCTAAATTTTCTAAATGGTACAACTCTACAGTCAATTTGTTCAAAAACCACAGTTGCATGGAACTTTGAATAGGAAGTGAGATATGGTAGGTTAGTATAGGCTGGAGTGAAATAGTGACACATCCCAGAGTAATTTGGGCAGATAATAAAAAATATATTTACAGCCTCCCCCTCCCCAGCCCCGAGGATCTGGGAGAAGGTGCGGATGTGTTGGACATCCTCACCTGGACTGGTGTTGATGTTGTCACAAACATTGGGACTGGCGGTTTGATGTGCTGAGCCCTCGAGCATGGGACTTGCCCTTATGAAGCTCATTACCACAAAGGAGAGTCTAAACTTGCATGTAATGGTGCCTAAGAGTCTCCCCCTGAGCACCTCTTTGTTGCTCAGATGTGGCTCTCTCTCTCTCTAACTGAGCCATCTCGACAGATGAACTCGCTGCCCTCCCCCCTACGTGGGACCCGACTCCCATGGGTGTAAATCTCCCTGGCAATGCAGAATATGACTCCCAGGGATGAATGTGGACCCAGCATTGTGGGACTGAGAGTATCTTCTTGACCAAAAGGGGGATGCAAAATGAGACGAAATGATTTCAGTGGCTGAGAGATTTCAAATGGAGTTGAGAGGTCACTCTGGGGGACATTCTTATGCACTATATAGATACCACCTCTTAGGTTTTTTTTTTTTTTTTTTTTTTAATCATCATTTTATTGAGATATATTCACATACCACGCAGTCATACAAAACAAATCGTACTTTTGATTGTTTACAGTACCATTACATAGTTGTACATTCATCACCTAAATCAATCCCTGACACCTTCATTAGCACACACACAAAAATAACAAGAATAATAATTAGAGTGAAAAAGAGCAATTGAAGTAAAAAAGAACACTGGGTATCTTTGTCTGTTTGTTTCCTTCCCCTACTTTTCTACACATCCATCCATAAACTAGACAAAGTGGAGTGTGGTCCTTATGGCTTTCCCAATCCCCTTGTCACCCCTCATAAGCTACATTTTTATACAACTGTCTTCGAGATTCATGGGTTCTGGGTTGTAGTTTGATAGTTTCAGGTATCCACCACCAGCTACCCCAATTCTTTAGAACCTAAAAAGGGTTGTCTAAAGTGTGCGTAAGAGTGCCCACCAGAGTGACCTCTCGGCTCGTTTTGGAATCTCTCTGCCACTGAAGCTTATTTCATTTCCTTTCACATCCCCCTTTTGGTCAAGAAGATGTTCTCCGTCCCACGATGCCGGGTCTACATTCCTCCCCGGGAGTCATATTCCACGTTGCCAGGGAGATTCACTCCCCTGGGTGTCTGATCCCACGTAGGGGGGAGGGCAGTGATTTCACCTTTCAAGTTGGCTTAGCCAGAGAGAGAGGGCCACATCTGAGCAACAAAGAGGCATTCAGGAGGAGACTCTTAGGCACAAATATAGGGAGGCCTAGCCTCTCCTTTGCAGCAACCGTCTTCCCAAGGGTAAAACTTATGGTAGAGGGCTCAACCCATCAGACCACCTATGTCTGTGGTCATGTTAGCAACCATGGAGGTGGGGTAGGTGAATACCCCTGCATTCTCCACAGGCTCCTCAAGGGGGCACTACATCTTTTTTTTTTTTTCCTTATTTTTCTTTTTTTTTTTTTTTTAACTTTCCCTTCTTTTTTAAATCAACTGTATGAAAAAAAAGTTAAAAAGAAAACAAACATACAATAAAAGAACATTTCAAAGAGACCATAACAAGGGGGTAAGAAAAAGACAACTAACCCAAGATAACTGCTTAACTTCCAACATGTTCCTACTCTACCCCAAGAAAGTTACATAATATAGCAACATTTCTGTGAACTTGCCCCTACCATATCCATCAGAAATTAACAGACCATAGTCATTTCTGGGCATCCCCAGAACATTAAATAGCTTATCTGTTCTTCTTGGATTATTGTTCCCCCTTCCTTAATTGCTCTCTACTGCTAGTTCCCCTACATTCTACATTATAAACCATTTGTTTTACATTTTTCAAAGTTCACATTAGTGGTAGCATATAATATTTCTCTTTTTGTGCCTGGCTTATTTCGCTCAGCATTATGTCTTCAAGGTTCATCCATGTTGTCATATGTTTCACCAGATCGTTCCTTCTTACTGACGCGTAGTATTCCATCGTGTGTATATACCACATTTTATTTATCCACTCATCTGTTGAAGGACATTTGGGTTGTTTCCATCTCTTGGCAATTGTGAATAATGCTGCTATGAACATTGGCGTGCAGATATCTGTTCGTGTCACTGCTTTCCGATCTTCCGGGTATATACCGAGAAGTGCAATCGCTGGATCGAATGGTAGCTCTATATCTAGTTTTCTAAGGAACTGCCAGACTGACTTCCAGAGTGGCTGAACCATTATACAGTCCCACCAACAATGAATAAGAGTTCCAATTTCTCCACATCCCCTCCAGCATTTGTAGTTTCCTGTTTGTTTAATGGCAGCCATTCTAACCGGTGTTAGATGGTATCTCATTGTGGTCTTAATTTGCATCTCTCTAATAGCTAGTGAAGCTGAGCATTTTTTTCATGTGTTTCTTGGCCATTTGTATTTCCTCTTCAGAGAACTGTCTTTTCATATCTTTTGCCCATTTTATAATTGGGCTGTCTGTACTATTGTCATTGAGTTGTAGGATTTCTTTGTATATGCAAGATATCAGTCTTTTGTCAGATACATGGTTTCCAAAAATTTTTTCCCATTGAGTTGGCTGCCTCTTTACCTTTTTGAGAAATTCCTTTGAGGTGCAGAAACTTCTAAGCTTGAGGAGTTCCCATTTATCTATTTTCTCTTTTGTTGCTTGTGCTTTGGGTGTAAAGTCTAGGAAGTGGCCGCCTAATACAAGGTCTTGAAGATGTTTTCCTACATTATCTTCTAGGAGTTTTATGGTACTTTCTTTTATATTGAGATCTTTGGTCCATTTTGAGTTAATTTTTGTGTAGGGGGTGAGGTAGGGGTCCTCTTTCATTCTTTTGGATATGGATATCCAACTCTCCCAGCCCCATTTGTTGAAAAGACCATTATGGCTCAGTTCAGTGACTTTGGGGGCCTTATCAAAGATCAGTCGGCCATAGATCTGAGGGTCTATCTCTGAATTTTCAATTCAATTCCATTGATCTATATGTCTATCTTTGTGCCAGTACCATGCTGTTTTGGCAACTGTGGCTTTATAATAAGCTTCAAAGTCAGGGAGTGTAAGTCCTCCCACTTGGGCTTGGGCCCACTTGGGCTTGGGTTATCCATATCGTCTGTTTTTTTCATATGCTTTATAATTTTCTGTTGTTTTTGGCCTCGTGGCATTTGCTGAACTTGATAGGGTTCTTTTAGGGTTTGTAGACCTATTGAAGTCCTTATCTCTAATTTATCAGATCTACAGCTTCGTGGAGTACACTTTCTCTAACTAACCAGCAGGTGGTGTCCACGAGCCACCTGTTCTCCACAAGCCAGTTCTCCCCTGCTTAGCCTTTTTGGTGAGTGGGGGAGTGAGTCTTGTGGGGCCCAATTGGTGTACCAAGCTTGCGTGTGTAGTTGGTGTTGCCTGCCCTGTATGTGGGGCGTGTTTCTGGGCAGTCGGGGAGGGGGGGTGGCCCTAACAATCAAATCTCCCTGATGATCCTAGAGTTTTAAAGCTGCTGCAATAGTCTAATCCTTCAGTTCAGTCCTGCCACAGTTTGTCTCTGCCACTGACCCACAAGTCTTTGGTATTGGCGTATGGCTCCTGAGACTTGCAAGTGGGTCCCTCTTCCAGGCTGTGCACCCCGGGTCCTCTGTTGTGGGATGACTGTGCTATGTCACAGGTGAGTGCCGTCCCCCCAGGGCAGTTCTGGGCTGCTGGGCTGTGTAGGGAGGCTCCCAGTCTGCTCAAATGATGGCTGAATGGGGCTTTGTTAATTCACACTGCTCCACCTTCCCAGCTCTGGGACAATCAGCTGAGGTTGCAGGGAAGGCTAATGTCCACGCCCAGTTTTGTGGTGTGTGCCTGTTATTTGAAGCACTTCCGTCACACTGGGTTGTCTGGGGCAGCTCTGGGCTATGGGGCTGGCGATGGGCAGGAGTGTTTCCCGTCCACCAGGATGGTGGCTGTGAGCGGACACCCCCCTTTTCTTGGGAAGTTGTGGTGTTTAGTGAATTTTCTCAGCCACTGGATTATTGCCTTTTGTCTCAGAGCTCTCTTAGTTCTGCTCTTGACTTGACGTGCCCAAATTGCAATTCTTTGAAGCTTTCTGTATTGGGCTTCTTAGAGTAATTGTTTTAGAAAAAGAAAAAAGGATTAAAAAAAAAAAAAAAAAAAAAAAGGGCCTTCCTCAGAGATCTAATGGGTTATTGAAATGCTAATAGACAAAGCAACCAGGGCCATTAAGGAAAGGTCCACAGGGCAGAGAGATCAGCTTTTCTTCGGGATTTGCATATGCGCCTCAAGGCCTGAGCTCCGCCCTTCCCCTTTCTGTGTTCACCAGAACTCCAAAAATCCTCTGCTTTTATTTTGGAGTTTTTTGTGTTATTTTTTTTTTTCTATGCCTTTCTCCTCTCTGCTGGGCTGGCAGCTCTCAGATTCTCTGGTGTCTGGTCTCTGTCTATCTATGGTTGGAGTTTGGATCAGTAGAATGAGTTTCCGAGAAGGGCTACCACTGCAGTTCTCCCTTCTCCTTCCTGGAGCTGGCAGCCCCTCCTCCCACGGGACTGAGCCTGGCAGGGAGGGGCACGGGTCCCCTGGCCGCAAAAACTTACAGATTTCACTGATCTCAGCAGTTCGACATTTTCATGAGTGTTGTATGAAGTATGCCCAAAGACAGATTGCTCTGTGGTGTCCAGTCCACGCAGTTCCTGGCTTTTTACCTACTTTCCTGGAGGAGTAACTAAAACTTACAGCTCACCAGTCTGCCATCTTGCCCCGCCTCCCCACCTCTTAGGTTTTAATGTATTGGAATAGCTAGAAGTAAATACCTGAAACTACCAAACTCCAACCCAGCAGTCTGGACTCCTGAAGACAATTATATAATAATGTAGATTACAAGGGGTGACAGTGTGATTGTGAAGACCCTGTGGATCACACCCCCTTTATCTAGTGTATGGATGAGTAGAAAAATGGGGATAAAAACTAAAGGACAAATGGAGTGGGATGGGGGGATGATTTGGGTGTTCTTTTTTCACTTTTATTTTTTATTCTTGTTCTGGTTCTTTCTGATGTAAGGAAAATGTTCAGAGATAGATTGTGGTGATGAACTCATAACTATGTTATCATACTGTGGACAGTGGATTGTATACCATGGATGATTGTATGGTGTGTGAATGTATTTCAATAAAACTGAATTTAATAAAAAAAACATATGATAAAGTTATAATATTTGGTATTCTGTAGTATTTGTACAGGAATAAACAAACAAATGAAAGGAACAGAATAAAGAATCCCATAAATGGTTTATGTATCTATGGAATTCAATATTTGATAAAGTGGTATTTCAAATCTGTGGAGAGAGAATGAACCATTTAATAAATTATTTCAGAATAATTATCTATCCATCTGATATTGTTAAAACCCTACAGCGTGGCATTCACAAAAATAAAATAAATAAATTGAATAGGAGATTGGTTAATGTGAATGAACATAATTAGTAGAATAAAATATGGAAGAATATTTTTTGACTTTTGATGTAGGGAAATCCTTGTTGGAAAATGCCTTAGTTTGACAGGACTCCTATGACAAATATCATATACTGATCATGTTAAACAACAGAAATTTATAGTCACACGGTTTTGGAAGTAGAAGTCCATCAAGATATTGGCAGGGCTTGCTTTTTTCCAGCATCCGTAGCATTCCAGCAATCCCCCATCATAGCTCTCTCTCTCCTTGTGTCTGCTGCTCTGGTTTCCACTGACTTCTGGCTTCTTCATCTGTGTCCAATTTCCTTTTCTTATAATGATATTGGCCATATTGGATTAAGGTCCACCTTCATTCAGTTTGGCCACAATATCTTCGTAGGTCCTATTTACAAAAGGGTTCACACCCACAGGAGCGTGAATTAAGACTTGAGCATGTCTTTTGTAGGGTACATGATTCAATATTCAACAGAAAAGATGCCATGAGATTGATATACTTGATAGATCAAAGTTCCAAGATTCTCTATGGAAAAAGAATCATAAGCTAAGGTGAGAGGGATAAAGTGTGTGACATATATAGCAAAGGGTTAGTACCTGGAATAACTAAGTATATAATTCCTACAAATTTAATGAAGACAAAAAGTCTAGAAGTAAGTGGCAAAGGATGCATTGCAGCAGTTCCCAGAAGAATAAATAAAAATTGGTGACACTTACATGAAAAATATATATATATGCTTACATTCACTAGTAATCACAGATATCCATACTGTTGACAAAAAAATAAAATGTTGATGATTTAAAGTCAAGTGTCCACGAGAATGTGGGAAATGGATAATTTCATACCCTGCTGGTGGAGAAATAAATTGGTATAGCCACTTTGGAGGGCCATTGACAAGATCTACTATGATTTAAATATTTTCTAACATATAATGCAGCCATTCAATTTCTATGTATCCATTTTAGGATAGCATTCACACATGTGCAAATAATTTGATTGGCTGCAAAAACTTGTCTGTGCATCATTTAAGAAATGGCTGAACAATTGATGTACATTATTTATATTTATCCATGCCACAGAATACTATGCAACAGTTACAAATAACGAAGTAGATCTAGATTTACTGGCAAAGAAAGGTCTCCAAGACATGGTTATTGAGAGAAAAATGAAATGGAAAAATAGGTATTCAGGTATTTTGTTCTGTTTTTATAAAAGCAAGTAAGACAATGCTATGAATGTTGTCCAGATACATTCACATACATGTATGTAAATGCATAGAAAAGTTCCTGGATGGATACTGTTAACAATGGTAACTTTGGGGGAGGGGTGTCAGTGGACATAGAAGACATGGGAGAGAGGGGACATTCTCTTATGAGCACAAGCTTTATATTTAATAAATGGTATTATGCTAAAGATATCATTTTCTTTCTTATTTTTAAACTCAGCATTACTTTTGCAAACTTATTTATAGTGTTGTATGTACATTTCTTTTATTGCTTGTGACTGAGCACAGTATTCCATAACATGCAACACTTTTATTTTCTCGAGTGAAAGACTAGCCTTGTTTATATAGAAATTATCAAAATAATTGTCTGTACTGAGTGCTCCCACTTACTTTCTTCCTATTCTCTCTTGAAACCACCTTGATTAGGCTTTCATCTCTCACATTCTATTGATCCTACTCTTGGTCAAGTTTATCAGCAAAATACCCCTCATGTTGGAAAATCCAACATCCTCAGTCCTGATCTAACTAAACCTCTCAGTATCTTCTGGCACAGTTGACCACTCTTTCCCCCTGGAACAACTTGGGTTTCAGGTTATTGCACTTCCTTAGTTTTCATTTCATTGTGCTTGCTGTTCCTTCTCCATCTCTCTTGATGGCTCTTCCTCTTCTTTCCAACTTCTAAACAGTGCGGTGTCAAAGGAATAAGTCCTCATCTAATACACCAATGACTCCCAAGTTTATATCTCCAGCCCAGACCTTTCCTCTAAAGTTTAGACTCCAATTTCCCACTGCCGACTTGACATCTCTTGTATGTTTAACATTGAAATTGGAATTTATATATTTAAATCTGAATTCTTGTTTCCTCATTTCCAAATTTGATCCTCCTATAATTTTTTACCATCCAGTAATTAGCAACTCCATTCTTCTGGTTCCTTAGTCCAAAATAATTGGAGACATCATTGTCTATTCTTTCTTCCTTTACAACCTACATTCAAACCACAGGCAAATCCTCCTAGCTTGACTTTAAAAGTGTACCAAATTCAGTTATTTATCAACACTTGCACTGCTACTACCCTGGTTTGAGCCACTAAGATCTGTAGCCTGGATAACTGCAGCACCCTCCTAACTGATCTCCCTTCTTTCTCTTTTGTCTTCATAGTCTGTGCTCAATACAGCAGCCAGAGCAATTTTTTATAGTAATGTGATCGGACACTCCTGTGCTCAAAATTCTCCAATATCTTCCCATCACACTTATAACAAAATTCAAAACCAGACTCTGGATACAGAAGGTATTATATCATGAGACTTCTTGCCACCCCAGGAACTCATTTCCAACCACTCTCCCACTTGTTCACGGTACTCCAAGTACTTTGGCCCCATTGTTTTTCCCCAACCATTCCAACAATATTTCCTTTGTGATATCTCCTCTCCAGAATTACAGAAATCTTACTTCTGGTCTTTTTCATTTTTCATCTAGAGTATTTTAAAAATCTTCTCACTGATTTCTCTAACTATAGTTATACCTGCTATGGCAACTTGGAGTTATGTACCCTGGGAAAAACAGGTTCTTAATATTAATCCATTCCTGTGTATGGGAGCCCATTGTAGATAGGACCTTTTGATGAAATTACTTCAGCTAAGGTGTGGCCCAACTGAATCAGGGTAGGTCTTAATCCAATTACTGTGGGCCTTATAAAGAAGGCCACAGAGAGAGAAGCCATGGGCAGCAGCCAGAAGCTGTAAGTCAATGGAACCTGGAAGAGAAAGGAGGAGAGACTGCCATATGCATTGTCAGGTGACAGAAAAGCCAAGGACCAGGGATCACCAGCAGCCAGCTCCAGAATGCCACAGTCCTCAGGGAGAAAGCATTGCCTTGCTGATGCCTCGTCTTTGGACTTCTCCTAGCCTGAAAACTTTAAGCCAATAAATTCTTGTTGTTAAAAGCCAACCCATTGTATCGTATTTGTTTTAGCATCCAGGAAAATAAAACACTTGCCAGATATATTCTCTACAGTGCTACCAGAGTGACATTTCTACAACAAAGATTTGACCATGTCAGCCTGCTCCCTGAAACCATTCAAGGTCTCAAATGATTTTAGGATCATTTCTATACTCATAGGTAATGACCTACCAATAATTTCATGATATCCATCTTGCCTATTTCTTCAGCCTCATCTATCAAATATGTCTGACTTGTCCATCATGATTTGGTAACTGTACTCATGCTGCTCCATCTTCTTACTTTTCCTCACCCCAACTACTTTTTTACTTACTCCTAATCTAAGTGAACATTTGTATCTCTCACAACTCAACTCAAATATCTCTTATGCAAAACCTTACCTAGCCATCCTACCTACTGTTACAGCAAGGTATTTCTTTTTCTCTGCATAGTACAGAATTTTTTATATGCACATTATTGGCAAAATAATATACTTTATTAAATTTACCTTATATGTATCTCTATCCCCAAATAGACAGTGAACTCTTTTGAGGACAGTCCTATTAATACCTGCATCATGAGCATTTAGCACAAATCCTAGTGCAAAGAAGGAGTTGAAGAAATATTGAACAAATGAGTAAGAAGCATTAAAACAAAGGATTCCTAAGGTCTCTTCCAAGTATGAAGATGATAGTTTTATAAATCATCATTTTAGGGATATAAAAAGACTTATGAAATATTCATCTCCAAAATAATACTGCACACACTTAATCCTTGTGTTATATTGTGGTTTTTGCAATTGCAGTAATTAAAAGTAATATACGGTAAAATATTAAGTTGAGTCAATGTTTTAGAGGAAGATGGAACAAATGAGTAATGTGATCAAGCTCTGTACATTGAGTGACCATAAGAACTGACACTTCATTTGACTGTTTGCTATTTCTTTAATGAACCGGAGCAGTTTTCCTAATTACCAAGGACCCATCTGTTTCAAGAACAAATGGCATTTAGTATAACAAGGGCTGAAACAACAAGACAGCTTAATTTTAGAGTACAAATGGCAATACTAAGTGACATAATTACTAGTTTGTGTTTTCCAGATATGGTTTAGTAGGTCTTCTAGAACAGAGGTCAGTCTGGACGTCTTATTCTCTAATAATATATAATGTACTCATTATTGCTATTTCTTTAGAGAGGAAGCAATATATCTGTTAAAGGATACAAATATTTATGAAACAGGAAGCTTGACATATACAACAATGCTATTACTTTTGAGGCAACTGCTTTGTCTGTAAATTGAGTTTTCAATATCAGGGATTTTCATAGGAGGGGGAGCTATTTTTTATTTCTGTAAAATATTTATTACTTCATTAAAAATGCATATTTTATAGTCCTTTACAAGTTTGTAGGTCTTTAGATACTTACCAAATTCAGGGATGACACCCTTCTTTTGGGCTAGTCTTAATTCTGGTCCCTTCAAAATAAGCAATGAGATACACATTCCAGGACACCAAGAAATATAAACCAGCTAAAGCACTTTTATTATGCCCATTTATACTCTATGCTGAATGATATTAAACAGCATTCAGGTATTACCCACACTAGTTTTCTCCTTCATTCTATTTTTTCATTATCCCCATAATTCTTTGCTTCCTACATGGCAACCTCCAATCATAAGTCTATTGTTTGTATTTTGTCCACACCAAGGCCACTGGTTCAAATAGGAGAGGAGTCTGATCTTTATCATCACAACCCCTGGAGCAGAAATGATTGGCCATGGTAACTGCCAATCATAATTCTATTGTCTGGTTTGTCCCTTTTCTACTAACACTATTAAAATAGCAAAACAAAGGCTGAACAAAGATATATTTCTTATATAAACTACAATGTCATAATTCAGTTATTTATTCCACCAAAATTTACTCACTGTCTACTATGAGCCAAACATTGTGCTAGGCTATGGTGATATAGCAGTGAAAGAAACAGACACAATCCCTGCCCTTAGGGAGCTTATCTTCTAGTGAGGGGAGAACGACAATAAATAGCATAATAAGTAATGATATAATGAGATTTCATATAACAATAAGTGTTATAAATTACTATAAAGTAGAGTAAAGGGACAGAATGACAGTGACAGGGCCATCCTAAGAAGATGAAGTTAATGGAGGGAAGATAAGAAGGCCTCAGGCAGAGCGATCACAAAAGCAAAGCTCATGACAGATCTGGCTTAGCGTGTCTAAGGAAGAGCAACGTAGCACATTGTTGGGCTCCAGTGAATGAAGTGGAGAGTGATAAGGGTATAGGGTTGAAGAGGTAGGCCACATCATGCAGCCGAAAGTTCAAGTAAGATGATGCCTGAGAAAAGACAACTGGATTTTTCAACTCGGAATTCACTGGAGACCTTGACACATATGGTTTCAGTGCAGTGTTGGGGGAAACAATCTGAACTGATTTGTGTTCAGGAGAGAATAAGAAGTGAAGACAGCAAGTATTAATGTCTCTTTCAATAAGTTTCCCTGTGAAAAGGAGCAGACATATGGTGATAGTTCACAATTTTTTTGTGAAAGAAAAAGGAAAAGATGATGGATGCATACTATGTAATACTATGTAGCAGTGAGAAGCAACGAACTAGGTAAACAGCAACATGTATGTATTTCTAAATTATAGGGTTGAGTGAAATAATTAAGGAGGATAATGGAATCTATACACAATACCGTTTATAGAAATTACAACACTGATGGAGAAACTAATATTTTAGTGACAAAATGACAAGTATACATATGTATATATATTTCACAAGCAGGCATATGGGTTTGAGGCCATATTTCAAGCCCAGTATCAAGCTAATAAGTGAGAGTTGATTTTCTCATCGAGCTGAGTGCCAGCGATCACTGCTGTAGTAGTAAATCTATAAAAATGATATGAAAATATCTATAATTTAATATGATTCTCATAGAAAACAGACAAAAGATACAAGTACAAAGATGTTCAAGAATTACAATAAAAATAATACCAAAAAAACTAAATTTTCAGGGTCAGGTCAGCATTGGAAAAGAGAAGACAGACAGACAGATGGCATTGCTTGGAGAAACTGTGAAAGTAAAGTAATCTAAACAGGAGAATTAAGGCAGCAGAATTTGGAGTGAGCTTACAAAAGGATAATGTTTACCTTCCAGACTCCAAATTCAGGTGGTTATAGACTCTATTGAACTCATTACTAAATTTTTTCAATTGCCCAGAAAAGTGCTAAGTGGAAGTCTCAAATATTGGCAAGCCAGCCCAGCCAGAGCTCAGTAAAAGGCTAAAGAAACATACTAGTTTGAAATATTCATCCCAGCTTGACAATTGGCAATTAGAGCCACCTTGGTGATATAGTGTTCCAGGTGTAATGAATCCAAGGCTGAATTCAATTAACTTTATTTTAAAAGAAATTTTATTTACAAACACTCCATATCCACCTACCCCTGCATCCTATCCCTTGGTTGGTCTCTAATCTAACTTTGTATCTGTGGATTTGCTTTTTTTAGACATCTCTTATAAGTAATATCATACAATATTTGTCCTTATGTGTCATGCTTCTTTCACTGAGAATAATGTTTTCAAGGTTCTTCCATGTTGCAGCATGTCTCAGAATTTCATACTTTCTTTTGGCTGAATAATATTCCATTTTGTGTATTACTACATTTTGTTTTTCCATTCATTTTTTTAATGGATACTGGAGTTGTTTCTACCTTTTGGCTAATTGTGAATAATGCTGCTATGAACACTGTTGTAAAATATCTGTTTGAGACCCTGTTTTCACTTTCTTTGGGTAAACATCCAGAAGTGGAATTGCTTGGTTATACATTAATCCTATACTGAAATTTTTGAGGAACTGTCATATTGCTTTCCACAGCGGCTGCACCATTTTATTTTCCCACCATCAATGCACTAGAGTTTCAATTTTCTGCATCCTCTCCAACATTTATTTCCCTTTTTTTAAAAAAAATAGCCATCCTTGTGAGTATAAAGTAGTATCTCATGGTGGTTTTGATTTCCATCTCCCTAATGGCTAATGAGGTTGAGAATCTTTTCATATGCTTATTGGTCATTTGTGTATCTTCTTTGGAAATAGATCTATTCCAGTTCTTTGCCCATTTTTAAATTGGGTTGTTTGTCTTTTTGTTGTTGCACTATAAAAGTTCTTTATGCATTCAGGATACGAAGCCCTTATCTGATATATGGTTTGCAACTATTTTCTCCCATTCTGTCGGTTGTCTTTTCACTTTCTGCATAATGTCCTTTGAGGCCAAAAGTTTTTAATTTTGATGAAGTCTAATTTATCTATTGTTTCTTTTCTTGCTGTTGCTCTTGCTGTCATATAGCCTAACTTTTGAGGATGAAATGTACCAACTTGGCCAAAGTGGCTAAGAAAGAAAATGACATAAGGAACATTAGCAAAGATATTTTACCAATGAAGTGAGGAGAATATTAGACACTGGAGGATACTGATATTATGAAATGACAATTACAGGAATCCTGAAACAGGATCTGGCAAGAATAGCAGATGGGGTGGTACACAATTTGCATCCTTATGAGCCAAAAAGCAGCTGGCTGCTAATTTCAAGAGAAATGACCTTATAAGATAAAGGAGGGAAGCAAGAAAGCTATTTGGAAAAAACATTTTTAATTAGATGGATTTTATCTTACTCTGAGCATTGAGATTGTAGCCATCTAGCTCCTATCCTGCTTGGTCTTTTGATCCCCAGAAGATTTCCCTCATCCTGTACCTTTATACGACTAACTTTTTGAGTGGAGATGCAAACCTTGTATCAGTCCCTAATAAAATTTCTTTAGATTTTCAGACTCAGCTATTTGGATTTTTTGAAATATCTGGATGTAATATATTTTCTAGTTAGCTACATAGGTATGTATTTGTCTCAATATACTTCTTAAGCTCTGCACCCTCTACATGCCCTTTAAATCTCACTGCAGCCCATGATTCTCAGTTCAGATTTCATAATTTCATACATGGCTTCTGGGTGATCTTATCAACACCCGCGGATGAAATCAATGTGCAGATACTGATGTTTCTATAAGATTTATCTAAATCCCAGAGTTTTCTCCTGAGTTCCAAGCTTATATATCCAATTGCCCACTAACCATCTCTTCTTGAATTTCCCACAAGTACCAGAAACCTCAAATTTAAAACTGAACTCACATAAACTATAGAATGGGAATGGAGGCAGAGGATGTGGGCAGTTTTACAGCATAGGCTAGAGCACCTGGGCAAGGGGAGCTGCTGATCAAAGCCCTGGCCTGGGCCCTAGGAGCAGAACAGCAATGACTGACTGCAGGGCTTAGGCATATTTGAGCCTGCTTCACAGACTTAGCTGAAAACACTCAAAAGTTCCCAGGATCCCAAGGGCTCAATAACTGGAGAGCACTGAAGGGCTAAAAACATCAGCATTAGAGAGTAAAATACAATGAAATAAACAAAAGGATATGGGGAGCATCTCAGAGCAAGCCAGTGTGGACTCCTGATTATGGTGGACCAGGTGCCCCAGGCCCTCTGATGTCACAACAAACATAAGTACCTTCCACACTTTGGGAATCTAGATTCCTCCCAGGGAGGAAAGAAAGAGAAGGGGAGGAGAAACTCCTGAATTGACTACCCAAAAGAAACTGAGTTGTAAACTGGAAGTGACTCTGTTTATATTGAATCAGTTTGGAATGTTTTTCCATTGTTGAGTAGCAATGGAGGTTTCAGTTATAGGAAAATTTGCCTTTTCCACACCTGAGGACCTGTCTGTGAAATTCAAATATATTCATTCAAATATATTCAGTAAAGAAAAGAGGATCCAAAAGCTTGTATATTTTGCAATCATAATTTTAGAAAATTTCTTTAATGAAGACTTGAGAGCTATACAACAAGAAAAATAAGTATGTGCTGGCTTTGTAATAGGGAACTTAGACACGATTGAAAATAAACAATAGCAGTATCTATCATTGATTGAGCCAGGCCATGGTGTACTAGTAATAGTAAAGAGCATTTACTCTAGAATTGGACAGAAATGGTTATTTTTTTAATTAGAGAAGTTGTAGGTTTACAGAAAAATCATGCATGAAATACAGAGTTCCTATATACCACCCCATTATTAACACCTGAAAGAATGTTTCATGAAAGGGCATTTTTATAATTGTACTATTAACTGTAGTCTGTCATTTACAATAGGGTTCACTGTTTGTGTTGTACAGTCCTACGCTAGCAAATATGGTTTTGCTCTTGGTTGCACTACTCATTTGCTTTTTGAAGTGGGCAAGTTATTTAACTTCTCTAAGCCTCAGTTTCTTTATCTGAAAATGAGGATATTATGTCACTAACCTCATCAGACTTTTGTGAATATTAAACAAGCTATTTCCCATAAAGCACTTAACTTAGGGCCTGACATATATCAATGCAATACATCTTAGATACTGAAAAAACCTGAACCCATAATTTCCTGCCTCTCAATGTTCCCTATCTTGGTCAATGAGCTAACCATCTTCCCTGTAGCCCAAGTCAGAAATTTGGCAGTGATCCTACATTCCCCTCCCTGTCATTCCAAACCACAACCATGACGCTTATACCTCATATCCTGAATCTTCCTCCTCTCCTCCTCTCCACATATGCTTATCACTTCTCTCATGTCCTTCTCACTTCCACACTGTATTACTACAAGAGCTACCTAATGAGTCTCCTGGAAATCATTTTCAGATTTGGAGGATCTGATAAAGACTCTTTTTATAAATCTGATAGCAGACTCTTTCTATAAAGAGTTAAATATTCTTTCACTAAAATTCATGGTACATGTCCCATATTTAAGTGTCATTATTTCAATAATGTGAAACAGAGGTTCACAAGAGGTTAAGTAACCTACCAATGCCACTATCATTAGGATACTGTGGAAAATAAGAAAATTAAAACAAAGTAGAAGTATTATTTACAGGAAATATGATTTTAATAAAGAAATTCCTGAGAAAGACCTCCAAAAGTGAGAGCACCCATGTGTTTATATAAGTTATGGGTTTCGGTACAAAATATCACTCATATCCCAATAATCATGCTTCCAATTTATATAGAATAGCCAAATCATAGACAGGAACAAAGTGAGAGAACACTGTTTACTTGGGTGTCACAAGGATGCCAGTACTTGTCAGAAAAATGCCAACAGAGAAACATGCTATAAGTTTATTTAATGTAAGTAAGTTACAACAAATTAAATGAACCTAAGATGGCTGCAACAGAGAAAGAGACACAGTGGGTTTTTTTTTTTCATTTGGAGATGCAACTTCATTGGCTTTCAAGTCCTCCACACAAGGCCACACAATGGTCAATGATACCATGTGATCAGGATTAGGATTCCATCAAGTCTTTCAAGAAGATAAGCCTGAGCCATCCCCCCACCTTTTTTATGGTAGAGGGGAAGGATCACGCCCCTGTGGCAATCTCTAATTGTTCTGAGAGGCAGGAAGAAATTCTGACTCCATGCCAGACTGTTGGCATGGTGCAGCCATGTACAAATAATTTGAATTAGGATACGATTGCATCTTGCCCTTGAACATTCATATCCACTTATCTTAAAAGTAAGGGAGCTAGTGCAAGGCACTGTGGCATGGTTTAAACCAGATGCCAGTTGCAGGCATCCACCCCATTAAGACTGGGCTCCAGACCTGCCAGATGTTTCAGCCTCATGTTGGTAAAGATGAGAGAATAGAAGAATAAGAATTAAACAAATGAAATTTGAGTTAATTAGGTTTCTATGGAACTCCAAAGTGGCAAATTTATTCTCTACGAAACACACATAAAATGGCATTTACAGGAGATTCTGAGTATGTTTAATTCAACTCAACACTAATTGAACACCCCTATTTTCAAGAATGTCCCTAGGCTAGACACCATGGAAGAGTAAAGATGAGAAGGACTGATTCCCTGCCACAGGAGCTGACAGGCTAATATAGGGATAAGGTATAGGGTGAGTAATTTGGTAAGTGATACAAGAAATCCATAGGTTGGTTTGGCTGGAATATTAATTATGAGCAAGGGATTAGTGGTAAATGAAGCTATGGAATGCTTTGTGTTACAACGCTTTTGCACTGCCTGCAGATAAGAGAACATTAAATTAGATATACAGGAGGTATTATTGTCACTTTTAAAATTAACTAAATTGACAGAATGGATAATTCCATGATGACTTCTTGGAAGCCAGCATTGTAGAGAGCACAGTTTACAAAGGAGAAACTCAGGATATTTATATGAGGTCTCTAAACCACAAGTTATACTAATATCTAAGGAAAAAGCTCTAGAATTCTTTTATTTTTCTGTAGCTTAAAAATCACTTTTAGTTTCCTAAATATCAATCTACACAAGACTTTGTCAGGTCAAAGAGGAGAAGCAATTTCTTATTTTGTACCCATTAGCTACAGCTCAGCCAGCTGTCACCCTAGCAATTTCCTGTTGTGAGGAGACACATTGGGAAGACTATTGCAAAGATACAGAGCCCATGCAAGACACCATAGGATACCAGGATGAGACAGGGGAAATATGAAAAAGAAATGACTGGATCACATTGGTTTCTGGGGTGGTTCATTCGGCCAGGCAACTTATACCCAAATAATGAAATAAAAAAAGAATAAGGAAAAATTTAACTTCAGATCATTAGGAGTTATTCTCAGCACAGGCAGATGCTCTTTGTTCTGGAAACTTTGAGAGGTGCCTCTTCAAATAAACAAGATACTATCATACCATGAACATTAAAAACTGTCCTTGACATCTAGTTTATTGCTGGGTTCAAGGTTGAGCATGTGTTTACCCCCGACACAGACAGCTGCAATCTCCGTGTGTTGAGGGGGAGGGTTGGTGTCAAGTCTTTGGCTTTCTTAACTGTCATTGAGTTTATTGTTAACTTTCTGATATGAATGACAAAGTAATTTGATTCGCAGTCATAGCGCTAAGAATCATAATACGTGTTAAGTTTCTAGCTGTGCCAGAGGCAGAAACTGCACATAATGTATGACTAAATCTAGAAAATATCAGGAAGGCAAGAAATAGACCAGAAGTAAATTGCCAAGCATCATATGACTATGGATAGAAAAATGCTGGTATTTTCTCAATTGGTTTCAATATCTATCTTTAAATTTCATTTTTAGAATTGTCATGATATATATTTTAGAGTATTAAATGCTTTTATAACTAGATAGATTTTATCTGCTGAATAATTTTTAGTAAAACTGTTATATCTTCCAGATTATGTGCAAAGGAAATAAGGTAGATGAGTTTATATGTACAAAAGAGAATACGGACTTCCATTCCCAGCGATATGGCAGAGTAGATATCCTGAATGTCCTCCAGCTAAACAGAAATCAAAGCCCAGACCCATCAAACATGTTGGATAAAACAAAACATAATTTTGAATGAATATCTAAACTCACAATCAGATTAGGGAAAACCCCAGAGAATAAAATGAAGAGAAAGGACAGAAATCCACAGCATTAGTTTATTTTGGGGGATTTGCTTGTCTTAATAAGGAAGGTTATATGATTACAGGAGACCTTGAGCTCATAGAAAGTTGGGATTTACAACTGAAACCCTTGCATAAAGCTGAGGTCCCAAAAGGGTTAGCCCTTGGTTAAATGATGCAAAATATCTGTCCATCTACAGTGTGAAAAGGAAGCTTGACTACATGATTGATTAGAGAATCAGTAAACATGATATACTCCAACTTGTTTGAGGTTCAAATATATACTACCTCCTTGTTCCAGGAATCTTCAAGCTGAGTAAACGTAAAATGTGATCCTGAGCTGGCAAGATAATTGGGCACCTGGCAGAAGAAAATGCAAACTACCCAGCAGTATATACCTTCAACCCAGCCCATACATGATACCCACAGACAAACCCTGCTGAAAAAGAATTTTAACATTCCAAATTACACAACACCTAAGGAATGTATACACCATGAGCGAGAGTCAGCAGACATAGCAAATAGCACTAGAACCCCAAGCACTTCAGATAATATAATCATAGGATAGAGGATACAAAATATGTATGCTTAAAATAAATAAAGCATAATATAAATAAATGAAAACATGTGAAAATAAAAAGACATTACCAAGAAATATTCCTCATCACAGCAGAAAATTCTTGGTGATTTTGTCATGTTACTCCCTGTGCTGGTTTCAATGTATTATGTCCCCCAGAAAAAGCCATATTCTTTGATGCAATCTTGTGGGGCAGACATGTTAGTGCTGATTAGATTGTAATTCTTTGAGTGTTTCCATGGAGATGTGCCCCACCCAATTATAGGTGATAACTCTGATGAGATCATTTCCATGGAGGTGTGGCCCTGCCCATTCAGCGTGGGCCTTGATTACTGGAGCAGAGCAGTATATAAGCTTAGACGGAAGGAGCCAGCTTGCTACAGCCAAAAGGGACACTTTGAAGAAAGCAAAGGAGCTGCAGATGAGACGCAGTTTGAAGACAGCCATTGGAAGCAGACTCTTGCTCCGGAGAAGCTAAGAGAGGACAAATATCCCAAGTGCAATTAAGAGTGACATTTTTGAGGAACTGCAGCATAGAGAGGAATGTCCTGGGAGAAAGCCATTTTGAAACCAGAAGTTTGGAGCAGACGCTGGCTACGTGACTTCCCAGCTAACAGAGGTTTTCCGGACGCCATTGGCCATCCTCCAGTGAAGGTACCTGATTGCTGATGTGTTACCTTGGACACTTTATGGCCTTAAAACTGTAACTGTGTAACCAAGTAAAGTCCCCTTTTATAAAAGCCAATCCATCTCCGGTGTTTTGCATTCTGGCAGCATTAGCAAACTAGAACACTCCCTTTGTCAATTTGAACAAATGAAATTCTGTAAATAAATTTGTTCAAAACAAAACAGGATGCATATTTTAGTAACCCTGCATTTAGTATGCATAATAGGTTGGACCAAAAATCATTCAATCATTCATTCAATAAATATTTACAAAGATCTACCATTCTATAGAGTATTCTATAGAGTATCAGATTTATACTCTCTATACCATCAGATATATAGAGAGTAGTCAATGGAGATAGAAAGGTAAATAAATTGTCCTAACCCCTCACAGCTCACAGAAGGCAGAATGGAGGGGCAGGGTGGTAGTCAGACACATAAAAATTTAACTACAACACAACACTGAGAGTGCATCGATAGAGCTAAATACAGTGTGTGTGTATTTGTATAACAATGACATCAATATTGTAGTCTATAGAGAAAAGGAAAGGAAATTATAGGGAAGCATGGAATAAAGGAAGTAGTTACCAAAAAGACAAAAATCAAATACATTAGTTATAACAATAAAAATAAACTGGATTAAATTTGCTAGTATTTTTGCTGACAATTTCTGCATCTATTTTGCAATTATGATATTATGAGATGAATGAGGCTGTAATTTTCCTTTCTTTAAGGTTTTTGTCTGAATTCATGTTGGATTTTGCTGGTCTTGTGGAATAAATTGAGCTGAAATCCCTCTTTTTTTCAGTGTCCAGAAGAATTTGTTTAAAATGCGAATGATCTGTCCCTTGAAAGTTTGGTAGAACTCACATGTAAAACCATATAATCCCGTGGTTTTTTTGTGCAAAGATTTCAAAATAGAGCTTCAATTTCTTTAATAGTTAGAGGATCATCCAAATGTATTTTTAAATTATTTATTGAACTCTGGTAAGTTATATTTTTCTAGAAATGTGTCCATTTTGTCTAAACTTTCAAAATTGTTAGGCCATAGTTGTTAGTAACTTTCTCTTTTCCATTACTTTGTCTGCAATTACATCCCCCTTTCATTGTAATAATGCTTTAGCTTTCTTTCTATTGTCTCTTGATTAATATCATCTGAAGTTTTTCTGTTTGTCTTGTCTATTATATATTTTATTCTATTACATTAATGTATGCTCTTATTTTTATCACCTTTTTTTCTTCTACTTTCTCTAGGTTTATAATGTTTCTCTTTTTCTCCCTCATAAAATGGATGCCTAAAGCATTAGCATTGAGGCATTTTTCAGTTCTAAGCATTTTTAAAATTGACATTTTAATTTCTTCTTTAATCCATGGGTTAATTGGCAGTATGTTTTTTACTGTCCAAATATGTGGGGGGCATATTTTTTCTTATTAACTTCTAATGTGATTCAAGTGATATCTGATATGGTTTATATGAAATTTGTTGAGGCTATATGAAATTTGTTCACTAATATATGCTCAGTGTTTTATATTCCATGTGTGCTTGAGAAAAGTGAAGATGTTCTAGTTGTTGGAAGACTATCATCTATCTACATTTATCTATCTATCTATCTATCTACCTATCTATCTATGTAATCTATCATCTATCTACATACATGCATATATTCTAATATTCATTATTTTATATCTTAATATCCATTAGGTGAAGCTTGTTAATTGTATCATAGATACCTTTCTCATCTTGGATTTTTTCTGCGTCATCTATTGTGCTGGCTTGAATCTATTATGTATCCCAGAAAAGTCTATGTTCTTTTAATCCAATCTTGTGGGGGCAGACTATTTGGTTGGAACCTTTTGATTAGGTTGTTTCCATGGAGATGTGACTCTGACCATTCAAGGTGGGGCTTAATCCCCTTGCTAGAGTCCTCTAAGAAAGGATAAAAGGCAGAGACATTTTGGAGAGAGCTCAGAGAAGATAAAATATGTAATCCAGAGTTTGCCCCCATGAGAAGCAAGGAGGACCCACAGGAGTGGAGAGAGCCATTTGAAACCAGAAGCCAGGAGATTAGCAGACGTCGCCATGTGCATTCCCATGTGACAGAGGTACCCCGAATGCCAGCTGCCTTTCCTCAGATAAGATATCTTCCTCTTGATGCCTTAATTTGGACACTTTCATGACCTTAGAACTGTAAATTTGTAAACTAATAAATCTCCATTATCAAAGCCAACCCATTCCTGGTATATTGCATTCCAGCCAGTTTAGCAAACCAAAACATCTATCAATTTAGAGTTGTGTTGAAATCTTCAAAAGGATGATGGCTTTGCAAATTTATCTTAAGGCTATTAAGTTGGTGCAAACATATTTAACATTGTTAGATCTTCTTCTTAAATGCAAAAATTTATCTTTATATGTAGTGACCTTTACCATCCTTAATGCTTTTGTTTGTTAATGTCTATCTGATATTACTATAGCTACAATGGCTTTCTTTGGTTTTATATTTGTCCCATATGTCTTTTTCCATAATTTTACTTTCAAGCTTTACATGATGTGCCTCTAGTAAACTGCATATATTTGAATTTTCCCCAGTCCATCTTTATCCTGTAACTGGCCAGCTTAGTCCATTTGCATTTATTCTAATTATTTACATATTTGGATCTATTTTTATCATACTACTTTAGTGTTTCCATTCCATTTACCATACTTTATTTCTGTTTCTTCTTAATCTTATATTACTTTATTTTAAAAATGCTATGTATCTCTCCTTTTTTTAATAAGACAAGAACTTTAGTATGATTTTACATTCCTAGTCTCCATTACTCCCAACCTCCATCCTGTAAATATTATTTCAAATTTTCATTCTGAGTTTCTATGAATATACTTTCTCTCTTTTCATCCTTGAGCTTATAATTTTAAGTGATATAAATTTCAAGATATTTGAATACCTTTCTTTTTTAACTCTTGTAATATATCCTAGATTGTCTCTTTTATTTAAGCACTTCACCCCAAACTGTTTGCAGTTGGCTTTGTGTGGAAAAATTCTGTAGGCCTTATTTACATAAGGACACGTTACAATAAATTTACATTTGAAAGACAATTTGACTAGATAATATAAATGACACATTCTAAAGTACTTTCATTCTGTAATTCAAAAATTCTACTGCATTTTTGAGTGTGCTCAGTTTTGCTACTGAAAAATCTAATGTCCATCTGATTTTTGTTCCTTTATATGTGATCTTCTCTTTCTAGCTTAAAGATTTTATTTATTTTTCTATTTTCTATTAGTATAGTTCCCTCTAAATATTTGTAGGTGTGGCTTTTCCTTATGTTTCCTTTTTGATTCCCTAGGGGGTGTTTCATTCTGAGATCTTCCATTTCTTTAAATTTGGGGAAATTTATCTCTGATTTGCTTCATTTCTTTCTACTCCTTTTTTCTTCTTTCTGATATGCTGCCTACTTCTATCCTCATTATTTCTTAGCTTTTCTTTTGTATTTTCTATTTCTTTGCCATTTTTTTCTTCATTTTATGAAAAGTTTGCAATCTGGTCTACAAATTTACTAATTTCTTCCTTGGTTATATTCATTCTGCTCTTTATCTCATCTATTATGTAATTTATTTCAGTGATTATATTTTCACAACTTAATCTTTATCTTATTTTTTGTTCTTGTTTGATATTGCTTATATCTTACCTTATCAATTTTAATATGTTTATTAGAATAATTATATATTTTAGTCTGCCTATTCTAATCACTTTTGTTTCTGTGGAATCTGTATCTAGTAGGCTAGATGCTTTTTTTAATGTTTATGCTTGTCAGGTATATTGTTATCTTGTACTGTGAGTTTCTTTCTTCCTTGGAGTATTGGCCCTGGTGTTAAGTAATGCTGTGTCCTCTAGTTCATGATTCCTTTCTTCTGCCTCTTCAAATCTGCTATTGTAAGTCTCCACTGTGTTTTTCATCTCTTCTATTGTGCCTTTCATTCCCATAAGTTCTGCTGATTGTTTTTTCAAACTTTCGAATTCTTCCTTTTGTTTGCCCAAGGGCTTCCTTATATCTTTCCTCTCTTTTGCTGTATCTTCCCTCAACTTGTTGATTTGATTTTTGAATTGATTTAGGAGATTTGTTTGATTAAAAATTAATTGTTTCTATTCCTGTATCTCATTTGAAGTGTAAGTTTGTTCCTTTGATTTGGCCATATCTTCATTTTTCCTAGTCTGATTTGTAATTTTTTGTTGTCTAGGCCTCTGGTTTCCTTAATTACCCTAATCAGATTTTCCCAGACAGACAGGCCCAGGTCTCAGGAGGAGGCTGTATTCAATATCAGGTTTCCCTGAGGGTGAGACCCAGAAAATTGTCAGACTTTCGTGTGGTCCTCTAGATTCTGTGCTTTTTCTATCCTGCTCAGCAGGTGGTACTTGTCAGCTCACAGCTCCCCACTGGCATAAAGAAGTGCAGTATATTTAATTCTCAGTGGAACCTGTCCCAGCCAGGGACCAGGGATGTCAGAAGCCAAGCTTAAACTGTTTCTGTTTTTTGTTTCCCCCAGGCCCTAGGGTCTGAGTTCTCTGAGGAAGTGCCACCACATAAGCTGGGCCCCACCTCCTCCTTTTCTTAGGGAAGATAAGCCCTTTGGGGAATTTTCTCCCACACTTGAGTTTTTCCTTTGACTCTGACTATCTTAACTCTACCCTTGCCTGGGTCAGTGCTGACAATTGAAAATTCCTGAGGCTTTCTCTAATGAGCTACTTAGAATGACAGAGAAAAAAGTGAAAAAAGTAAGAATACCCTTTTCAGAGTCAGTCCCCAGCCCTCCAGTTCAGCTGGCAAGAGCCTGAATTGGTTCCCTGTTTTGTATGCCCCTTTTCTTGGGGCACAGCTCTTTTCCAGCATTCTGATCTTAGTGGACTCCAAAAGCCTCTGTTTTTATTTATTTATGTATTTTTTTTTCTGTCAGGCCTGCCTCCTCTCTTCCAGGATTAAACCTCAGGGTTCTTTTCCTGCATGTTCCAGGTTTATCTGTTCTCATAGCCTATATACAGTAGTCCAAATTTGTTAATTAAAACTGCAGTTCGAGCTTGGTTGAGCTACATTCCCTTTCTCCTGGCAAGGATTACTTCTTTTTCCCTCGGCAATGTTTTTACAACTCAGCCTGCTGTGCCAGTGGGGGAGGGGCAACAGCTCCACAGTTTGGGGAGCTTCACTTACAGTTCTGTGCTGTACTCTCAGCCATTTCATCCATTCCTGTCTGGTGTACAATGTTGTCTGGGCGCAGATGTTTCCCCATCAGTTGTTCCAGACTATTTTCTAGTTGTTCCTTGCTATTTACTAGTTGCTCTAGGGAACTAGCTAAATTCCACTTCCCTATGCTTCCATCTTGCCCCACCTTTCAGATTTGTTCTTAATCAATAATTCTAGAAAAGAAAATATGGCCAAGTTACTTGTGTCTGATCAGCCTCTTACTCTATCCTAAATCCCCAAGACCAGCACCAAGAGGTGATGATAGTAGAAACTAAGATAGTAGAAACTCCCCTTCCTCCAGCCATGGGGAATTCTACCTAATTCATCAGTTGTGGGATTGATAGACACTTGACAAGGGAAACATCTGTGTAGGCAGAATCATAGATGGCCAGATTGGCTTCACAAGGAATTCATCTCATGGCCAAGAGATGCTCATGAGATTCACTGATCCAATCATTGAACTTTCCATCCCTGTTCAGCAAATTACAATCAACTCTTGGATTAATAAAAAAAAATCCACATTGTGCGTCTTCCCCACACCCTTTAAAAGCAAGCTTTCTAAAAATATTTATTGATGATTATGACAACAGCACTTGTATACGAATTTACTACTGAAAACCTAATACGATTATGATTATGGTTTATTTTGAAATGTATTTCAGAATTTTCTTCTAATTAGGAATATTTCATTTTTCAAAAAAGCACCAAGTATAATATAATTAACACCTGTGTTCCCATAACCCAGGTGAAGAATAAAACATTACAAATTCAATTGAAATCCCCCAAATCTCCTTCAAATTACACTCACTTCCCTCTTTCACTTTTCCATCCTCCCAGAACTAACCACTGTCCTGAATTTGGTTTTTACCACTCATATGCATGCCCTAATTATTTTACTTATATGTAAGATTCCTAAATAATACATATATGGGTATATACACTATAATGTAAAATGTAACTGTATGCAACTTGGTTTATACTATGCCATGTTTTCTAAGATCTATACATGTTGATACTGCTCTAGTTCATTTATTTTCACTGAAGAAAACATTCCATTATATGAATATATAGCAATTCATATACCATTATAATTGCTTGCTTTCTCATTAGACTCTAAGGTTCATAAGAGTGTTGTGTGTGTCTTTATATTAATTGCAATATCCCTAAATTCCCAGCACAGGGCACTCAAGAAACACTTGTTAAGTGAAAGAGTGCTTTCATGAAGTTGCCTCTGCTTCTTTAGCTCATCACCCATAGATTTGCAGTTATGTGTAGCTATGTGACCTAGTTCTAGCCAATGGAATGGGAGCCAAAATGAGTGATGCCACTTTCAGGCCTGGACCATAAAAATTCACCACTAAACATCCCTCCACTCTTTTCCCCTTTGAGGTGGATGGAATGGAGATGACACCTAGAGAAACCTTGAAAGCTAGAACTTAAATATAGCAGAGACTGCATTGGTCAGAGACTCCAAACGGCTACGTGGGGAGCGTAGAACATCAAACTCTTTATATACTGCTATTGTAGTTGAGCCATTGAACATGAGTTTCATTTTTTTTATAGCCATTAGTCTACGTTATCTAATACATTCCTCTATAAGAATTTACCTGTCAGCCTCAATTAAGCTGCTTCTCAGTTTCTTATTTGTAACATTTTCATTGTAGCTATTTCTTGATAGTTTAACATTTAAGTTTTGATTATTGCTGTGAATCAAGTTGTCTAGTAGAGGATTTAAATTTTTGTTGCATTGAAATTTTCCAGTAGGGCTAAATGCTTGTTTAGTTTTTTAATCAATAATAAGTTTTATTACATCATGATCAGAAAATGTTTTCCATCCTGCTTCTAGTACTTGGAGTGTATTCATTTTTATTGGTGCTCAGTCTTTGTGAATGTTTTACATGTATTTCAACAGAGTGTAGAGCTTCAGTTTTCAAGTTATAGAGATTAACATATACCAGTTAGCTGTACTTTATATTATGTAATTAAGTCCTTTATAGTTATTGTGGTAGATGGTATTTTCTGAGGATGGCCACACCAATAACTCCCATCTCCTGTGCTTTTCTGCAGTGAGACTTGCCACTTTCCCATCAAGAGGAGGAACCAGTTTCTCTACTCCCCTGTATCTGGGCAAGCCAATGATTGTTTGATCAATAAAATATGGCAAAAATGACACTGCGCCAGTTCCAGGCACAGCCCTGAACAGCACTGGCAGCTTCCATCTCTGCCTCTTGGACAGCAGATACCAGTAAGAAGTGTAACTACACTGAGGATGACGTGCTGTGAAGAAGCCCTAAACCATGTGGAGAGGCCAAGAGCCTCCAACTTTTACAGCCACCCCAACCCAGGAAACCAGATATGTGAGTGAAGAAGCTTCAGTGACTCCAGCCCACCTTTAATACAACCTAGTGAGAACCAGTCAACACTAGGACCTAGTGAGCTCAGTCAACATTAGGACCCATAATAAATTGGTCTTACACCTGTAAGTAATGGGGTGTTTTGTTATGCAGCAATAGATAAGAAATATGCTTTTTGCTGTTGTTGTTTTCTTGAAATTTTAAGCCAAAAAAGGTAAATTAAGGGCTATCCCTTTTATTTTCTATTTATTGCATTCCCTTTTGTAAGTGGCTATCCCATCTTAAGGGATGAACCCCTTCACCCAAAATATGCTTCAGATGTCAAGACTGATGATGCCACACACACTAAGAGGGTATGGAAAGATATATTACTCACATAATGAAGCTTTCTGAGGAGAGCTGAATGGCTCCCAAGCAGGTCCAAAAATGACTTGAAAGAGAAGGGGGAAAGAGAAAGTTTCCTCATGCCCCGTTGTTGTCAATCCTCAACTTTACCCTCCATGAGGCAATAATTGCTCTAATTTTTTCTTGTGGCAACATTCTCAGACCCAGGGAGATACTCAGGAGGCCGCATTTGAGTCAGCGTCACTCCTCTTGAATAGCAGCCTTGTGTTCTACCGAGTGGGAGACTTCCCAGACTCCAAGAGTACTCATGACCAAACTTAAATAACTTGCTAAAATTATAGAGGATCTCCCCACAGAAACTTTAGCTACAGCTGACCCAGTTCCTGTAAGTTCTCCTTTAATTTTTTTGTATTTATCAAAATAATACTTTCATAAAGTTATAATAATCCCACTTACCAGAGGCAACCTCTTTAAATGCTATTTCTTCTGTATTTCCTTCCATATTGCTAAGTAATTCACACAAGAGCCATTTATATACTTATTTATCATTGGCTATTGAACTTCTATTGAATGCTTATTTTTCTTACACTCTACTCCTTCCTCTCCCTTTCCTTCACCCACTGGATGTAGTTATATAAGTCAGAATTTATATTATTACAAATATATAAGTATTATTTCCTAAGAGAACTTGATTGCTTGCTTTCTTGAATCTTGAACTATTATTACTTCCTTTTTTATGTAATTTTGTTCCTCCTGACATATATCTTGTTTTTAGAAGTGTGTGTTCAAATATTTTTCCCATTTTTATTAAACTGTCTTTTGATTATTGAATTGGAAGGCTTATTTATTTATACTGGATGACTTTCTTTGTCCAATATTAATTTGCAAATATTTTCTCCCAGTCTGAGACTTGCTTATTCATTTTCTTAATGGATTCTCTTGATTTATAGCGATATCTGTTTAGAATATTATATACATAATTTCTAAATTTTAATTAATCTTAATTGTAATATTTTAATTTTTAAATTTTGACTAAGCTTAATTTATCAGTTATTTTTATTTTATGATTATTGCTTTCTGTGGCCAGTCCAAGTCATGAAAATATTCTCCTAGGTTTTCTTCTAAATGATTGATGGTTTTAGCTTTTACATTTAAGGCTACACTACAATCCATTTCCATTATTTATGGTGTATACTATGAGGTCGGGGTGAGGTTCATTTTTCCCTCATGGATGTCCAGTAGTTCCAAACACATTCACTGAAAATACTTTTTCCCCATTGGGTTGCATTGGTGTCTTTGTTGAAAATCAAGAGACTATATATTTCTGGGTATATTTCTCGGCTTTCTATTCTGTTCAGTTAATCTACTTGTTTATCCTCATGCCAGTATCATACTGTATTGATTATTGTGGCTTTAAGTCTTAGAGTCAGGTAGTGTAAATGCTCCTATTTTGTTTTTCTTTTTCAAGATTGATTTGGATATTCTAGGTCATTCCATTAACTTGTCAATTTTTACAAAAAGCCTGCTGGGATTATGATTGAAATTGCATTGAACTTAAACACATCAAATTGAGGAGATGTCATCTTAACAATAGTGAATAAGATCTAAATAATGAGAGATATCCTACGTCCATGGATTGCAAAATTCAATATATGTGACTAAATTTAAATGGGATTTAATTAAAAATTAAATTAAATTAAAATTCCAGTTTCTCAATTGCACTACCCATATTTCAAGTGCTTAATAGACACAGGTGGCTTTTAGCTACATCATTGAACAGCACAGGTTATAGAACATTTCCATCATTGCAGAAAGTTCTGTTGGACAGCACCATTGTAGATTCTGTTGGTGATGTCCCCCTTTTTATTCCTGATATTGGTAATTTTTGTTTTCTGTTTTATTTTTCTTAGTTTTTCTAAGAGTTTATAGATTTTGTTAATTATTTCAAAGAAATAACTTTTGGCTTTTTAATGTTTCATTTATTTCATGTTTTATTGCATTCCACTCTAACATTTGTAATTTCTTCTGTTTAATTTGGGTCTGATTTTCCCTGCTTTTTTAGCTACTCAAAGAAAATACTTAGGTCAATGATCTTAAACCTTTCTTCATTTTTAATATAAAGCTTTGAAACATTAAATTTCCTTCTAAGAACTGCTTTGGCTGCATCCAAAAAAAATTTTAATCAACTTTTTATTTTAGAATAGTTTTAACTTTGCAGAATCATCCAACAAGTTTTGATAGGTTATAGTTCATTACCATTCATTTTGAAACATTTGCTAATTTTGCTTTGGATTGTGAAAATCATCGTGTGTTATGCTCAAAGGATGTAGTTTTTCTTTTTTCTAATTTAGTATTTTACAAACTGATGGTTCACATCCCATGCACAATGAAATCAATTTAGTGGTGTATAGTCAGCCAGAATTTTTAAAAAATAAAAGTAATACTGTGGTAGGTTGAGCTATGCTCCCCAACCACCACATGTTCCTAATCTTAATCCATGTTCATATGTGGGTGAACCCATTGTAAATAGGGCCTCATGAAGATGTTATTTTTAGTTATGGTGTGGCCCAACTGAATGAGGGTGGGACTTAATCAGGATTACTGGAGGGTTTATAAAGAGAATCAGGGAGTCAGAGAAGGCCACAGAAAGGTCACAGGACAAGACCAAGGACATTTTCCATAAGATGGAGGGCTGCCATCCCCAGAAAGCCACCATCCCTGGGAGTAAAGCAGGCCTTGCCTATGCCTTGATTTGGAACTTCTGGCCTCTAAGAGCTAAAAATTCCTGTTTTTAAGCCAACCCATCATGTGGTATTTGTACTAGCAGCCTTGGCAGACTAAGACAATATAATACCAAATAGCAGAGTGCAAAATGCATAGGTAAGGTAACTGCTGCTTCATCACATTTTTGTTTCAATTGTGTGAGTGTGTGCATGTGTGCGTGCATTCACACGCAGGGTCTTATGTATTTCTTCCTAAGTGGTTGTAGTGAAAATGACTGAAAAATACTGCTATAGAAAATCAGATAATGTAGGAGAATAATATGCTTTAATTTGTCTTTTAGAAATATCATTCCAGCAGTAGGTTGTTGGATTGATTATAGGTAAGCAAAAATGGATATGGGGAGAACAGTTAAAAATGTATTGCAATAGTTCAGGCAGCTGATGGTTGAGCCCAATTGAAACATCAGCCTAAGTTTATAAAGAAAAGGAAACATGTACCACATAAAGGGGCTTCATAATTGATTGAAAATAGGGTTGAATGAGAAGTCTAGGATGACACTATATGTCTTCTTGGATGGTTGCATAATACCATTAGTCAGGTAAAAAAAATTAAAAAAAAGAAGGAGCACATTTGCAATGGAAGACAATATTTAGTTTGGGCCATGTTAAATTTGAGGTTACTAATGGATATCCATTTAGGGATAGCTACACATTTGCCCATATAATGCTGAGAGAGTTATCTAGGCCAGAGATAACACATTTGGAAGTTATCAAAATATAACATAAGTTGTCGTTGTTGTTGTTAAAACCTTGTGAGTACCTTAGATTATAAAAAAAGTGAATATTATGAGAGAAAAGAATCTAGGATAGAACTTATTGAAATACTAAGATTTAAGATGTAGGAAATAGAAGGGAGATCAAAATAAGGGACTTAGATTGACCTATGATATAAGCAAAGAAGGAGTGGGCCCTGGAAGCTAAAAGTATTTCAAAAACAGAGTTGTTGAAGTGCCAAATGCTACAAAAAATTAAATAAAAGATAATTGAATTTAGCAAGTAGTAGGCTATTGGTGACTTTGGCAAAAGCAGTTTCATTCAATTCTGAGAAAATCATACTGTTGGAAGGAGAGGTGTTTTGACAAATGCTTAATAACCAGTTCTCCAGAAGAAGTGTGTGTGTATACACATACATACATTCATACATAAACATATGTATTGTATATTTTATTGATATTAAGAATGTATAGCATGCAACTGACAAATAGTAATCAAATATATAATATTCTTTATTATAAATTACATATGCATGGTCAATTTATTCTCACAGAGTGCTTTGTTGATTTTGCCAAACTCTTGTATTCTAGTTGCAATGATGAATTAATGTAGTTTTGACCTAAACGTTGGTTGATATTTTCATTTATGTTAAGGAGTAAGATGAAAATGAAACATTAAGGGTGAATGTGGAAACCTGACTCATTTTATTAAGAATGTGAGTGAATTTTGGCCAAATTGGATGATAGTTTTCAAATATTGGAAGAATATTTCTTCAATTGTTTGTGCTAGTCACAATATAATGGCTACAGGCATGACACACTTTTAAATTTAATCTGCATTATTAACACTTTGTCTATCACTTTGTTAAATAGAGAAAATTACCAAAACCATAAATCAAGTTCCGATTTGTAGCCTTTGCTGATTTCCATTGTGCAATGGCTGATTTCTAGCTACCAACAAGACATCACTGAACAAAGAGCTGGGAAGAGATGAGCAGTAGTACACTATTATATATTATTTCTACCATATAGATAAAATAAATGTTACAACCTCAAGAGCACAGAAAATAGTAAAATGTAGTAAAATCATTAGGAAGTGATACCCTTTGACTATGTATTACCTTGTTTTTAGTACCATTTATTTAATTTTATGTTGGTATAATTTAATTTTAAATAATGGTTGTGTTTAACAACAGGCTTGCAAAACTCCTGAAAATTTTATAATTGGCTATCATGCACCAGTGCAGGTTGGCGCCAGCACACTGCTGGTTGGAAGGACAGGAGAATGATCCTAGATTTGATTCTGGTGAGTATGGCCTGTCATTGGATCCAGCCAGTGTGATTTGGATCAAGTTATTTAACTATTTGGGAATTCTATTTCCATATCATAAAATTCAGGATTCTAACAGTCACCCAATAGTTACTAGGATGATTAGATATAATGAACATAAATCACACATTTTAGGCTCTCAATACATAGAAATCATTATCAGTATCGCTAAATTTAAAGACTGGTGATAAAAGTCCTGTTGGGAATCTTTTTTTTTTTAAGTTTTTTTTTATCTTTCCCATACTATCTATCTTGACTTGGAGAAACCAGAGTAGAGTTTGAGGAGATCTATTTTTGTAATTGAATTTCCCAACAAAGTTTCTAATACTGTTAAGAGCCTTTTCAAAATTAACTGTACATTTCCATGCTGCCTGATTAGTTAGGTATTTCATTGACTGATTTCTTAGCAGAAGAGCAGATGGGGGGAGGGTGAAGCAAGTGTCATCTTATTAGGTAATGATTGATGTGAAGTAATATATCCACCAATTATTCACATGGGCCTGGGGCATGGGGAAAGGGGGGAGATTCAACTTTTCTAAGCCTCTGAACAAAAGCAAGTCTGTTCTTTAAAATAATAATCCCTCCCTTTCTCAGTTCTTTTCATTCTTCCCCACAGATGTGATATCCTTGACATCATCCAGAAGTGGTTATATATACTGAGCATTTGAATGTCAGATGAATGGCCTTGAATACTGCTTTTGAGTTTCCTAATTCATTTAATCTATTTATGAGTTCTATTTTACAAAGGAAAAAATCCATTAGCTTCTGAAGTCATATTAATAACTCTAGTTATCTGTGTGTTTATGTGACATTATGACTAACAGTTTAAGACTGGTTCATTCCCCTTGGTATTTGTGACATCAAAATAAAGCGAGATAATAGTGTAGATTACTTAGCAAATAAAAGAGAAATATTTGCTTCTCAAGGCCAAGTTTTTTATTTAATGTAAGAGTGGCTTATATTTTATCCTTTCAAATATTTTTGTCAAAATAACTTTGCCCAGAAACGAAAAAGTTAAAGTGCCCAATTCCCTGCTACGTATCACTTCTATTTCAAACAATTTAAAGTTAATATAGTCAATGGAAGTAAAAAATGAACACAGATGCTTTATATGGAAATCATTTTATATCATTAAAAAACAAAACCCATCAGATAATCATGAGTTTTCAAATGAGATAATTTATTATATTGATATTTTAGCTGGGTGGAAAGACAACATTCATGTAAGAAAATTAATCTGTAAATGGAAATATTGGTAAAATGTGACTATGCTAAGAAAATGATTGCTCAATTGAAGGACATATATGGTAGTCATCATGGTAATCAGTCAAATATTTTTGATTCTCCAGCTTCCCATGGAGAGGATTGAAGTTTGTGCCCCCTTGTGGTTGGGTGAGGTCCTGTAACTAGTTTTGACCAATGAGTTGTGAGCAGAAGTAATGGGCTGCGACATTTAATAACCACCATGAGACCCTCCAGATCTTCCATTGCCAGAGCAGCTAGCAAAGTTCAGGATGGTGGCTGCTGCATTATCCTGGGTTCTCGAGTAACTTGACTGAGCAGAGCTTCCCTGTTGATCCACAACAGAGCTGTAGTATGAGGAAGAAATAAAGCATCATTGCTTTATGCAACCGAGATATCGGTGTGCTGTAGCATTTTGACTATCCCCACTTATACTTATGACGCAGAAATGTCTGACAGAGAACATATGGACAGAGCAATGCAGTTATCTTCATTTCACACAGTCACAAGCTCATGTGGTTGGAGCAGCTTTACAGAGCACCTGTTTAATCCCACACTTACTACTTGATACCCCTCTGCAATATCCCTGCCATGTGGCTATTCAACCTCTTCTTAAACACCTCAAATGATCCAAGGCTCATTATCTCTTGAGGCACCTCGTTCCATTAATGGAAAGTCTTTAATACTAGCGAATTCTATCTCTCTGTCAAGCCAAATCTTCTGCCTTGCAAATTTTGGCACCAGTCCCAAACCTGTCATTTGACATCATGTAAAGCAAGTCCCATCCCTCAACACTTCACAAATATAAAAGCTATAAACAGGTCTCCACCATATCTTTTCTTTCTGCTTCAAGTGTACGCTGCTGAACCTCATGTGACATGGTTTAAAGTCTCACTACTATCTGGTTAACTTCTTTTGAACACAGACGAGCTTGGCTTTATCCCTCTTGGAGTGCCTTGCCTAGAATTGAATGTAGTCAAACCATAAAGAAGTGGATGGGTCCCACATTCCAATCAAATTGTTTGGCAGCCATATTATAGAATTCACTTATTTTATGTGAAGTTGCCAGTTTGTTTCCTGAGGAGTTCATCGAACACGTTCATCGAAGTTGCAAGTTTGCTGCCTGAGGAGTTCATCGAACGTCTTTAACTCAGCTTTCTCCCAGTCCTCTTTGTGTGTTCTCTATTGAAGTGATTGTCAGTGATTGGCCATTACTGACAACTCCCTCATTATCTCTTATGGGAATCCTTAAAAAGCTTCCTAAACACTGCTTACTCTGTTTATACTCTCTTCTCTAAAACCTTCAAGGACTCCCCATTGCAAATATGATACAATTAAAACTCCTTTGCCAGGTATTTAAGATTCTCAATAACTACATCCTAAACCACCCCACCAATCTTATGTTCTATTTGTATCCTTCACACACTACATTTCAGCCCAATTGATTTAGTCGTTATTCTCCATTAACCTCCTAAATATTCCCTTCTCTGATTTTGCTAAGGTTGGAATAACTGTGGTCCTTCTCATGTCCAACTCTGCATATCCGAAATCTTATCACTCTTTCTGACCCAACTCAAATCCTAAACATTTTGTATTCATGCTGACTGTACAGTCACAGAAGGTAAGAGGTGTTCTTGCTGTCGCCTTAGCTCAAGGTGACCCCTAGTGGTTAGACCTACCCAGAACACCTCTTGGTTAAGGTAACTGTTTCAAAGCAATCAAATACAAACTGATTGAAATCTGAGGATAATGTTTCTATTTGTGTAGTAAGAAATTATGTAACAACAAATAAACTCAAGTTAAGCAAGATATTGAGCCTTAAGATCATGGTTTTCTAAAGGATGCAAATAAATTGTGAGTTACTCAGTATATAAAGGCTCCTACAACCCCTGATCCCTGAGAATTATTTTCCTAGATAGAGAAACCTTTAAGAGAATTTAAAAACTTGTCTTGGCTTGAAGTAATTTGCATTGATTTACTTAACTATATGAACTCTCTCAGCTCTATGCACCTCCTTCATCAGAGTTAAAGAATTATAATCAAATTAAATAATTGTGCATGGTGTGTGTTCTTGTTTGTTTGTTTTTGTTCTGTTTTGTTTTCACTATCTAACACACTCCTTTAGTCTGTAAGCTCCATGAAGGCTGGGGTTTGTCTTCCTTCTTCACCTGGTATAGTGATGGTTCCAAGTAGGAACTCATGTATTTGTTGAATGAATGAAACCCCCCAAAGGGCTTTACTCACATTGCTCAGAATCAACAAGAAATAAAGTCCATGCTTGCATTCTGCTTCTTAATATGGCACTATCTTGTCATGTGATTGGGGACAATCCTCCTCTCTCACTTGGGCCTCAGTTTCCCCTGCTGGCCTATCAAAGAAGGCTTCTAGCAATTATAACTGCAGTGGTAGAAGTAAATATGATAAACCTAAAACCTCACATCCTTTAGCCCCTCACTTTCCTTCAAATAGTACAGCTCAGATTTTCATGAGTGATATTAGCAACTTTTGAACAAAAGTCATCACTTAGGCACGGGATAAGTGTCTACAACATGTCCCTCTAATGATGAAAACCTTAGCTGCAACAAAGTGCAATGTCATTGAAATGCTAAATCATTCACTTGAAAAATGACTGCGTTTTGAGGCTTGCAGAATGTAATTAAATCAATCCAAATTTGCAGTATTGAAGAAGTAATTTCTCATCAGTTTCCATTAGCTTATTTTTTTGTTTTCATTCATATAAATTTTTAGGAGAGAGAAATCTTCAATAACTCCCCATTGTCTATGGAATTAAGTCCGGGCTCCTTATCTAGGTATTAACAACCTACCACAGTTGGGAAGTGGTTTGAACAAGTACCTGGAATAGATCACTCTGGCACACACATGCAATGGCCCCAAGTCAATAAACAGATATAGCCATTATTTACTGAGAGCCCAGTGTAGGAATTTTAAACTATCTCTTATCCCCAATGTAAGCCTGAGGTAGGAATTATGTATACCCTTTCCACAGATTAGAAAACAGGCTCATAAATGAAAAGGAACATGAAGATGGTCACAGGAAGTATCTGAAACAGAATTGAACCCCAACTGTGTCGGACTTCAAAGCCGGCTTTCCTTCCAGCTGCTCCAAAATTACATCATTTAATGAAGATGAAGCAATAAAAATCAGAGTCAAAATCTCAAAAGCACTGGGGCATATTTCAGTCTGTTGTAGCCAACATATGTTAGTAGAGACCCTTGTTTTGGTTCACATGCACAAACTGGCTCTGCAAAATCCATATCTCCAGAAGCTCCACAGGAAAGAATTTCCTGATAGATTTTAAAGCTCAGTTTGCTGTCACTGTACTTTGTTCTCCTGAGTTGGTAGGTGTTAATTTTGCCTATGTTAAAAATGAAGTAGAGGAGGCACAACTGTAAGTCCTTCATTTCTGCTCTAACCCTTTGCTGCCATCTTTCATACATGGGCTTATCGTTGACACACAGATTACCTAGGTAAATGCATAGTATTCAGGTATTTAACCATGCAACTTCAGACCCTGGGAAGCTGGGATAAACCCAGTTAAGCAACAAGGTGTATTGACCAAATTGGAGCACACATTCAGTGACCTTCTAGGCCCCTTTACTCTAGCCCCATCTGGGTTTTTTATATCAGGGTATTGCTATCCTAGGTTCATTTGTGATGAAAGCAAGCACAGCCCTCAACCTCCATGGTCTAGTTTGTAACAGTGAAATCGATGATAGCAGAGCTGATTCTTTTCTAGAGTAGACTGAGAGGGAAAACGAACTCCTTTTGAGCATAAGTTTTAGACCTTGAATGTGCATGGCTTTTAGGAGTCCATGTATAGGTTTCATAAAAACTGGAAGCCATGAAATTTTTATGTGAGCCATAGTACAAATGTCTTGTCTTCACAAACATTTTTTTTTTTTTTTTTTTTTTTGGCGTTTTTCTTACATTTTTATTCTGAAACTGTGTGAGCAACATGAAGGCATAAGACAAAGCAGGCATAAATCAGACTAATGTGAGGACAAAAAGAACATGTTCCCAGAAAGCGCAATTAGTAGTTAAATGGCCCACAAAAACCCCTGCACCTCTGATCATCCGGGTTTCACAAACATTTGAGGGGAAGGGTTGCTGCTTTCATCAGACTTTCAAAGGGATCTGTGGAACCCCAAATTGAGAACTATTGCCCTAAAGGTTAATGTGGAGTTCCTTGATCGTTATTCTTCTCTTGTCAACTCCAGTAAGTTTAACAGGCAGGTTGGTGGTCAAACAAGTATATGGCTGTCAATCTGGGGGTGGGATATTGGTGGAATCCTAATAGGATGTGTACAGTTCAGAAGAGCTCATCAGGCTGAACAATCACATAGAAATGAGTAAACAAGTCCTAGGGTGTAATAAAGTATTGGGGTGTACCTTTAGGCACATAGTAAATTTGGTAGGGGATCAGATCATGAATTAAGAAATTTTGGTATTGCCAAGGATACTCTTACAAATAGTAGGCTGATAATCAGCCAGGAAATAAATATCTCCAAGAGGACAAACTCCTCTTTGAGCACGTAACTCTCTTCCCCATGGCACTGTAATCTCATCCAAATGTTTGAAGACTCTTCCTCTACTGTCTGCTGGGTTTTCTTCTGAACATAACAAAACATAATTCAGTATTTGGTCTGCAGAATATTACACACTAAAGAGAAGAGAAAAACATAGACCTTTTCATCCTGTACTTTTCTTTTGTCTTGCAAGTTATATCGTTAAAGCAAATTCATGTGATAAACAGGATACAATGGGTGGGTGAGGATGCATGAGTCCCTGTAACTATATGAATGTACCAGGAGAATAAAGTTAGCCCCAGTCTACTCCTTAATAAGATCATGTATACTCAAACTCCTACCACAGAGCACTTAGCACTCTGTCTTATTGTGCTGTCACTAGTGGAAACCACCTCACTTCATACCATAATAAGATTCATTCAAATCCTGGTCTATCAAATGCATCTTCACACTTATAGTGCCATGTACTGTCTCTTCTCTCTAGCTCAGAAGTTGCTTTTGTGCAGCATACCATGATGCTGTATTCTCCCAGATGCCATCGAAGATATGGAATGCTCAATTAAAAGTCACTGGCTTGCTGTTATCCATCTACACACACACACACGCACACACAATTTCTAAAATACAGAGGGTTTAATAATATCTGAATTAAATTTACTTATGATTATTTTATTCACTTCCCTGTTACCATAAGAAAGAGAACAGGATTTTGCTAAAGGGCCCTTCCTATATTTTGGACCACACCAACAAGGTGAAAACAAAGAAAAAAGATGGGGCATGGTCAAAGAGTATTTGTGATAACTTGCATTTCTGATTATACAGGATTTCCATTCTCACTGAAGATAATTTGGAGAATATAGATAGATATTTACACCCACACACAAACACATACCATATACGTGCATATGTCTATATGAGGAAAACTAATCCATATAACTATCATGATTCTTTATTATTTTTGGTGCATTTCAGTCCAGTTATCTCTCCCACATATCACACACACACAGACACACACAAAGACACTCACCTGTGTATACACGAACCATGATCCTACTATCATTGGTTATGTCATCCCAAGCAAATTACATAATTTCCCTAAGCGTCAGATCCCTCATCCATAAAATGGGGAAAATAGTTTTCCCTATCTCAAAGGGGTGTTGTGAGATTTAAAGGAATAAATACATAGCATTTGGCATGGTCCTTGGCACATACTAAGTGCTCAATAAATGTCAGGTGAGCATGTTATTGCTGTTGTTGTTGTAATTGATCTTTATATACAACGCTCTAATATGCTTTCTTAGATCATGAGTATTTTGTTTTATTAAAATATTTTCTTATCACCTTTTAGGACTCAAAAATATTCTACTCATGGATACATTGTGATTTGCTTTTATCTGTCCCCTCTTTGCGGTCATTCAGGCAGCTTCTAATTTTTTTATACCTGACACTGTGATGAGTATCTTTTTACAAACTTTTTTTTTTTTGCTACATCCCTGTTCACCTAAAATAGATTCCTGGAGGTGGAATTCTGAAGTCAGGATAGTTACAAATCATGGCTGATGTATTGGGTTTACTCTCATTTTCCTCCTATCTGACCTGTTGCTATCATTCTGGAAAGTTGTCTTTTATGAAAGTCTTGGGAGTGATCAACTTGTTCTCTTAGGATGCAACTTAATAGACATAATGTGAAAATTACCACAGGATGGGAAATATCTAGCTCTCTATCACCTTGCTCTCCCTGAGATCCTATTGATTATTACTGAATATCATCTCCCCTCTTTTCTTAAGTACGTGATTCTCCATAGGTGCCAAAGGCGTTAGTACCTTATTAAATGTACTTGTACTTGAATAAATAATTAATATTTGAACAGAAGGAAACCCTCATGGTTGGCCATGGTTTCTTGATCTTTAACCAGGTAATTGCAGAAGGATGGACTTTGTTGAAAATGAAAGAAAAGAGTATCAAACTTCTGGTGGACATGGCTAAGTGAGTTTATGCATTCACACAGTTCTTACATTACAATCATATATACAATCATAAACAAAACAAAACATACATAACCAGGCTCAAAAATATGATAAATATCTCTGAGGACCAGACACAGAATAGTATCACAAAGCACTAAGCAGGCTGGAGCCATAAGCTTCCAGTGTTCTAAGTCCAAAAGCAGGCAATGGAGGCTGGCTGGAAATTTGTAAGGATGATGGGAAATAAAAGTACTCCCTCCCCCCATGAAAACCAGCAACAAGAAAACAAAACACAACAAATGAACAAACAAAAACAAATAAATAAAACTCCAACAGCCCTAGACAGTTTCAGTAATGAAATATACTGAATAGATAGGGGCCAGAAAATTCCAAATTATTATTACTTTTTTTCCAGAGAATAGATTAAAAGTGGAGGTGGAGGGAGAGAAGGAAAATATATAACTGATGACAATGATGTCAAGAGAACAGCAAAATAGGAAGACACATCCCACCCAATATCAATATATTTTTTAAAAATTTGCTATTTTCATAAACAAATAGGCCATTGGAATAGAATTGGAAACCCAGAAAAAAGAAAGATAGGTAGTTAGAAACTTGGCATATAAAAGAGAGATCATTATAAGTCAGTGGAGAGAAGATGGGTTATTTAATAAACGGTACCAAGACAATTGCTTATCCATGTGTAAAACTAATATTAGATTTTCTCATCCAGGACAAAAATTAATTACTGATGGATTAGAAATTTAATTGATAAAAATGAGTCTTTAAAATTATTAATCAATAGTATGCAAGGCTATTAAATGACCTTGAGGTAAGGAATGATTTCTTAAAAGAGACACAGAGAAACACATGAATAAATGATGCTATAGATAGATTCACCTATACGAAATTAAAATTTTTACATAACAAAAGGCATCATAAAAACAAAAGGCAAGCAAGGGACTAGGAGAAGAAAGATATTTACTGCATCTGTGCAGGTAAAGAAAGGATACGTATCAAGAAAAACAACTCTTTCAAATACATAAGAGATGAATAACCCAAAAGAAAAATGGGCAAAGTCTATGAAAAGGCAAATCACAGAAGGAAAAATACAAATAAAGATTTGAAAAATGCTTTACCTCAGAGGTAAGAAGGCAAATGCAACTTAAATAATAAGATATAATTTTATACTCATCATACGCTCAAAAACATAAAATATCTGGCAATACGACGAGTTAAGAGAGAAATAAGGGAACAGAGACATAATTAGCTGGTGTTAGTGTAAAATAGTAGACCAGTTTAGAGAACAATTTAGCACTATAGAGTAAGGTGGAAAATGTACCTTTCTTATGGCCTAGAATTCTAGCTCTAAGAAGGTAAGTGCCCTAAAATAAAATAAAGCCAAACAAAAAAACAAAACTCCCTCTTTCAAATACACAGAGGAACCTGTACAAGGATGTTTACTACAGAATTGCATTTTATAAAATATATATGCAAACAACCCAGATGCCCATCAATGAGGAGATGAATAAATTTTTTCTATTCATACAATGGAATACTAAAATCGGGTATGATGAATTAATTAATTCTATCTTTTTCAACATTGACAGATTTCACAGGCTATTATGAACTCAGTGATATCCTTTATGTAAATTAGAAAAATGCAAAATATCACAAATTGTTTATGAATCCATACATACATAGCAGGCATTAAAAACATGAATCCAAAGAATATATACTAAAATCACAATAGTGATTGATATGGGTAAGGGAAAATTATATGAGATTGGGGAGGGAAACAAAGAAAGTTTCAACTTTATCTGGAATATTCTATATTACAAAAGTATATGAAGCAAAAATGGTACAATGAAAACTCTGGATGATTCTAAGTGATGAGTCTGTAAGTACCTGATACAGTATTTTCTGTATTTTTGAAAATTTTTCCAAAAAATTCTAAATCAATAGAAAATTTTAAAACTTGATATTATCTAAAAACATTCATTGGAAGTGTCAACCAGGAAATAACAAACTAAGCTTCAAGGCAACAAAGGCATTTATTGGGGGTTTTAGAATCACAATTTCGGGAGCCTAGATTCAGATAGCAACCCAAATCATATCCTGCCTAGACATTTCCAGGCAAGGGATTTTAAAGAAAAAGAAGATTAGATAAGTTGTTTGTGGTTGATGCATGTTTGGGGTACTTCAATTGACCTTCAGGTTAGACGGTTTACTGAGTTCTATATCTTGTGGTTTGTTTTATGGTGTCTGCATGTCCTTAGGGTTTTGAGAAACATTGTTGCTTGAAGCTTTGCATGCTTTGGCACTTTGTGATAGCTGGCTGATATTTGCTTAAGAGTAACCTCTGAAATGAACTCCCCACTTCATTTTAAATCTCTTAGCCATAGTAATTCTATTTTGCTTTATTTTTGTTTACAGAGGGATATAAGATTGCATAGACTTTACCTGATTTTTTTAAAAAATGAAAAGGCTGATGATTAAAATGCACTCATAAATTCTTAATTGTGTTTTATTCAGGGATGCATCTGTCATCAACCAAAGTATTCACTGCCAGAGTAGCATAATGAAAGGTGATGTTTTAAGGCCTGTGATACTTCAGTAAATGCACAGCAGAATACTAAGAAAATTCTCATTGAGGTAAAATAGAAGAAAACAAATTAAATTCCAATTCTGTCAATAAAACAAAAACAGCTGAATTAAATATATTTTTTTGCACAGATGCTGGTTTGGAAGAAAGCATCCCTAATAGTTTGCAAATGAAATAACACTTCTCAGGAGTAATCAGAGGAAGTTAAAATCACAATAGCACTGATGTTAGATTAAATTGGAGGTTTTTTTTTCTTTAAATAGAAATGAACTGAAAGTAGCTACCTCAAGATGATATACATAATTCTGAGCCAATGTTTTCTTTGAATGTGTATGTTGTGGTTTATATTTAACTTAGAAGGATGTTACTAATTTAATATAAATCCCTTATTATAAAAGTTAGCTATAACTTATAGCCGAATGTTTGTTCTATTATAACGAACCATATGGAAGTGTTGATATCTGATCATTTTTAACCTCCAGAAATGGTGGTTCCTTATGGCTCAATCTAATAGACAAATATCACCTGTGGTAACAGATAAACCTCAAAATCTTAGTAGCTTCACAATACCAAGGTTTATTTCTCAGCCATGTCACAGTTCAATGCAAGCTAATGTGTGTGTGGCAGGGGGAATGGGTGCTGGGGGTGGGCTCTTGTCCACACAGTCATTCAGGAACCCAGGCTTTTTCCATTTTAGAACACCACTGTACACATGACTTATGAAGGCATTATGGAATGGGAAGTAGGCACATTCACGCTTAACAGCCTTGGATGGGAAGGGGCACGCATCATTTTTGCTCATATTTCACTTAAGAGATATAGTGACAAAGTCCAATCTAGATACAAGAGGGGTGGGAAAGTTAGTTCAGCTGTGCCCCTAGGAAGAGGAATTGGTATATGACCATCTAACTGACTCTGCCAAAATGATGTCTGGAAAGAGAAAGTTCTAAGTTAAAATCCTTAATTTAATAGTTAAATATGTAAGTTTTCCACACAAGAACAAGGGATATTTCTCAAATTTTATTTTTGCTAAATCACTCAATAACCGTTTTTTAAGTGGATGAAAAGATGCTCAGTGTAACCAGCACAGTAGCAGTCAGGACTATGCAAATTAAACAATACTATCACCCCTCCCAATACGATATATAGGAATAAAGAGCAATGTAATTGAGTGTAGAAGGATGTAGATAGTAGGTGCTTTCATACACTGCTCAAGGGACTCTGAATTCATTGATGCTGGCATCAAAAATAAGTGGAGAAAGGAAAGTTTACTCAGTAAATTGCACTCAGAATATTAATTGTCAATGTGGGATATATTAAAATTACAGTCCCATATTATTGCAATATAAATTCTTAGATGGAGGTCAGATGTAAAATAATACTAAAAATCATAAGATACCCACTTCCACCATGGCTATTCAATATTGCACTAGAAAATTCTAGCCACAGCAATTAGGCAAGAAAAAGAAATCAAAGGTATCCAAATTGAAAAATAAAAAGTGAAATTGTCTCTACTTGCAAATGGCATGACCTTATATTTAGAAAATACAAGGGAACCCCCTAGAAAATTATTAGAACTGATAAACAATTTCAGCAAAGTGGCAGGGTACAAGATCAACATGAAAAAATCAATTGTGCTTTTATACACTAGCAATGAACAATCTGAAGGGGAAATTAAGAGAATCCACTTACAATAGCAGTTGAAAGAATAAAATATCTAGGGATAAATTAAACCAATGATATAAAAGACTTATGCACTGAAAACTAGAACAAACCTCTGAGAAAAACTTAAAGAAGACCTAAATAAATGTCAAGATATCCCTTGTATATGGATTGGAAGACTTAATACTGTTAAGATGCCAATATTACCCAAAATGATTTACAAATTCAATGCAATCTCTATGAAAATTCCAGCAGCCTTTTTTGCAGAGATGAAGAGCTGATCTTCAAATTCATATGGAACTGCAAGGGGCCCCAAATAGCCAAAACAGTTAAGACAAAGAAGAACAAAGTTGGAGGACTAACACTTCCTGATTTCAAATTTTACTACAAAGCTACAGTAATCAAAAGAGTGCAGTACTGACATAAAGATAGACATATAAACAAATGGAACAGAATTGAAAGTCCAGAAATAGGCCCACATCTATGGCCAATTGATTTTGACAAGGGTACTAAGTACATGCAATGGGGAAAGAATAGTCTCTTCAACAATTGGTTTTGGAAAAAACTGGAGATCCACATGCAAAAGATGAAGTTAGACCCCTATCTCACACCACAAACAAATATTGTATCAAAATGTATCAAGGACCTAAATATAAGAGACAAAATTATAAAACTCTTAAAAGACAATATAAGGACAAAATCTCCATGACCTTGTATTCAGTAATGGTTTCTTAGATATGGCACCAAAAGCACAAGCAACAAAAGAAACAATAGAAAAATTCAACTTCATCAGAATTCAAACCTTTTGGATATGAAAGACATACATAAAAATATGCTGAGCCTTATTAGCCATTAGGGAAATGCTAATCAAAACCACAATGAGATAACATTTCACACTCACAAGGATGGCTGTTATTTTTAAAAAAGGAAAATAAGTATTGGAGAAGATGTGGAGAAATTGGAAATCTAGTGCATTGTTTGTGAGATTATAAAATGGAGCAGCCGCTGTGTAAAACAATATGGTGGTTCCTCAAAAAGTTGAATATAGAATTCCCATATGACCCAGCAATTCCACTTCTAGGTATATACCCAAAGAAAGTAAAAACAGGATCTCAAACAGATCTCAAACAGATACTTGTAAACCAATGTTTATAGCAGCATTATTCACAAGAACCCAAAGCTGGGAACAACCCCAGTGTCCGTCATGAAGTGAGTGGATAAATAAAATATGGTACATACACACATGGAATATTATTTAGCCATAAGAAAGAATGTAGTTCTGAGACCTGCTGCAGCAAGGAAGAACCTTAACAACATTATGCTTACTGAAAAAAGCAAGACACATAAAGGCAAATATTGTATAGTGTCACTTATAAGAGATGTCTAGAAATAGCAAAATCATGGTGACAGAAAGCAAATTAGAGGTTATCGGGACATGGGGGAAGGGTGAAAAGGGGAGTGTATGTTTGGTGGATATGGAGAGTGCATGTAAATAAAATTAATAAAATAAAAATGTAGAAACAAACAAACATTTTTCAAGTGTATGGAAGAATGTTTTACAAATCTTAAAATGGGAGACTACTAAAAAAATCTATAGATTTAATCAATTGAAATTAATTAAAAAGTAAAGGCAAACAATAAACAGAGAAAACTACTTATTAAACATAAAAGTAATTAATATGAATTTATAATAACAGTCTCCATTAGGATATGAATCAACAGAAAGGAAAAATAGTGGGTTAAGAAACCAACGGGACAAATTACATTATTACTAATGAAAAATTACAAATTAACATTACATTTAGACACCTATTTTATTTTTCCTATTACTAATGATTACTATTAAGGATTTTAGTTAAAATTGGTGATAGAATATGGCTAAGATAGTGTGAATTTTTATAGCCATTTTGGAAAATAATTTGATAATTCATTTATGATACCTAAAGGTAGGATACTTCCATGGGCAATCTTTGCACCAGAGATCCTCTTTGGGGTTGGTGGATCCTATTTCAGAACTGCACTGCAGGTTTAGGCTCTTCCAACACAAGTATCTTCCTGCCCTCCTTTCACAGATGAAACACCTGCATCATGTCTGAGTATTTCCCTGCCTACTCCTGTGCCTTCTGCTGTTATCTTTCACAAGCCTTACCCTCAATAAATCTCTTGCACTTCTAATTCCCACTTGGAGTCTGATTTCCGTAAGACCTGAACTGACACGACTGCTGATTTCACTTCTGGGAATTTATCCCAAGGAAGCATTCCCAAATATGGAACAAAGGTCCATACACTACAATATCCTTATGATAGCATTATAATATTCAAAAAATGTGGGGAAAAAAAACCCTCCACATTTTCAACAACTGGAAAATGGTTAAGTAAAAATTTGGGACTGGGAATTGGAACCCATTTATACTTAAGGATTATTTGTACTAATATGGAGTTTTTTGTTACATAAAGACAGGAAATAAAATTAGGCACATAGTATTACCACAACAATATAAGCAATTAAACAAAAAAAGAACTAAAACAAAATTACACTAAAATAGCTATACCTAAGATAAATTATGACATTCTATGAGATCTTTATTTATTAATGCATTTAAGTATTTATTGATAAATTATATTTTAAAAATATAGTCGATATAAGAGTCAAAATTTAATGAGTCCAGTTTTGTATTTGAATTTAAGGGAGATTAATATCTATAGTTCCTGTGAATAAATATAGCATTAAGATATCAGGAATCTACCCCTCAGGCTAGTTGATGGTCACTGAAAAGGAATTAGGAAATTCTTTTGAAAATGAAAGGCAAATTTGTATTAGATGGTATGCAAGGCATGCACGGACTGAGACTAGTATGTGAATTTACTGTAGTGCTACAGTTGTAGTACACATTTTCTGTACTATGCACATCCATATTGATGCAGCTTTTTGATTATGTGCATCTATTACCTCTATTTGATTAGTCCTGAGACATTTCACATATCTCATTTCCAGTTACTATCTCCATTGTTCTTTGCTCATTTTTGATGTTGTTTTAGAGCTTCATTTTGGTCTTGTAGTATTTTGGTCTCTCCTCTAATGTTTCATTATCACCATTTCTTTAACAATATCTCAGAGCATTGCACAACATTAGCCATGTGAATACTGGCATTTTAAATCTTTTATTAATGAAACAAGTGCTCAAAAAGGATTAAGTTATTTGATTAAAGGGAAAATCCAGAAAATCATACAATTCTTATGAATGTGTTTAATGCATCAAATTCCATTCAAAGTAACTGAAATGTTGTTAAAATTACATGTCTTAGATGTGGCCTGCACATTTTGTCTATAATACCTCGCTTTTTATTTACAATTCAACCCACAGAGTAAATGGTTCTCACACTTTAGTGTATACCAGAATCACCTGGAGGACCTGTTAGAGCACAGATTTCTGGGTACTACCCCCAGAGTTAAGGATTGAGTAGGTATGGGAAGCAGCCAAGAATTTGTATTTTTAACAATTCCTAGGTGTTGCTGATCCTGCTAGTCTAGGGATCACACTTTGAAGACCATTGTCCTAGAATCTATCTCTTACCCCCATTACTCCCCTGAAACTACTGTTAAGGTCAAGCAGCATCTTCCACATAGTCAAAAAACTCAATGAACACTCCTATTTTAACTTCTCAGCAACATATGACATGCTTGACTACATGCCATCGTGAAAACCTCTCATTTTTTGATTTTCACATTCTACCATTTTCTGCTGGTTTTCCTCCTTTCCCATTGGTTACTTTCTCTCCTTTTCTTTCGAGGATCCTCCATCGCTAATAAAATTGTTTGGAATTTCTCAAGGCTTGGTTCTAGGCCTTTCTCCTTTACAACTTCTCCCACGGTGGTCTCATCAAGGCCCATATATTTAAATACAATAATTATGCTGATGACTCACAAATTTGTATCGCCATCCTTTCCTCTGAGCTTAAGACATTTTTTCCACCTGCCTTCTTGCTCCCATTTGAAGGTTTCACAAATACAGCAAATTTAACTTGTCTATAACAGAACACTTTTCTCTCCTAAATCCATTTCCTGCACTATTCCCCATGTCAACTAATGGGGCCCCAACGGATCCAATTCTCAAGCCATAGATTGAGTCATTTTGTATTCCTCTGTTTTCTTCTCCCTCCCCTCTTCACCACCTCTCACCACACGTCCAAACAATCAGCAAGTATGATTGCTTCAATCTCCAAAATATATGTCAAATGCATTCTCTTCTTCCATCATCACTGCCATCACGTCATTTCACCATTTGTTGCCTGGATTACTGCAGCAACCTACTAACAACTACTTCCATTCTTGGCATCATCCTCCACCGAACATTTTTCTCACTGTAATCTGATCACATCAGCCCCCTGCTTAAAGTTCACAATGGCTTCCCGTTGTAGTTAGACCAAATGCCAACTCCTTTTATGATCTGTGGGGCTCTTGATATACTGTCCTCAAGCTACCTCACCAGCCTCTTTAGCTACCACTCTCTTCCATATTTACTGAATGCAAGCCATGCAAATGCTTTCCCACATTAGCATCTTTGCAAAAAATGATTCCCTTTGCTAGGGATGTTCTTTCCCAATTTTGTATGGTCTTATCTCAAATATCCCTTACTCAGAGAGGCTTTTCCTGACTAGTCTGATTAAAGGAGGACTACCTCTGTTTTGTACCATCTCAGGCCCATTGTTATTCCATTGAGAACACAACTTGCACTTCTTATACTTTTCTGCTTACCTGTTTATTATCTGTTTCCCCACTGGAATGTAAATACTACAAGAGAAGGGACCTTGAATATTTCATTCCTTACCATATCCTTAGTGTCTAGTTCAGTACCTGGAAATTACTAGGTATCCAACATATTTTTATTGACTTCATGAATATATTTTAAAAAGAATAAGTGACTAAACATCCATGAATGTATTCTTATGAAATTAATACCTGGACATGCCACTATGTCTTTATTTATAGATTAATAGACATGTTTTCTTCATGATCATTGGCTATCTGAATGATTGTTGGGTAGAGTAATGAAGTGAAATCCTCTCCCAGGTTATGAAACTTTAGAAATACATACTCAAGAAACATACACACACATAGTACACATGCACACATATGTGTGCACAAACACACAGTAGTTGACCCTGGATGTTGTGACTATGGATAATAATTTTTCCTTTATTTTACTCTTCTGTTTGTTCTAAATATTCTATATACAATAATAAAAGCTAAAATGTAAATGGTTTCGATATGCCAGATGTTGTACGCAGTGTTTCATATGCATTATCTTATTTAATCTTTCTCCAAATTCATGAGGTAGGTAATATTATTTTTGCTATTTCATATATCAAAGAAGTTGAGGCACAAAGAGAATAATTAATTTTACAATGGTCACACAACTATAATGTGCCAGACATGGGACTGATCTGTCTTCAAAACCCATATTCCTAAAATCTACATTATACTTTATTTCTAAAGAGCATATAGCTTCAGAAAAATTATAACAACAGCTAATGAACTTGTTAGAGTGCTTAAATTTTTACATTGCTGGAATCTTTTAAATTTCCAAGTATTTATCAGAAATCCTAGTTTTGAATGACTTCTCTACAGAGATGACATCTTTGATATTTTATGAAAAATGTAGCCAAGGGCTGCTTAAATGTGTCCATCGAATGTTCTTGTAGCAGAGGAGAGGACATTCAAATCCCAAATGGGTCTGGGAGAAATAGTCTAAAGTAGGTCACCAAAAATAGGAGCTTTCTTTTTTGTGTCCTGCTTCATTTTTTAAATGCATGTGCATTTTTTTATTCCTCAATAAGCTGCATCTTTTAAAAATGCAAATATATACTAAATTACCAATGAAATGGATTTAAAAATCTTTGCCCTGAAATATTTAAGTAAAGTTGACTCAAAGAAGAGATGTCATGTTTACCCTGTGCCTTTGTAATCCCTGTGGCACAAGTGTGGGAAAAAAGTGGCTGAAAGGATTCTTAAACTTTCCATTCCTTTATGCTTTCTCAGTGTAACAATTATCTGCTTATAGGGTAGCCTGCTAAGAGAGAGGGGCATGGGTGGGGACAGAACATCCTTGGACTCACTAGGAAGGCAGTAGCACCAGTGACAGAGGAGGATGATGCCCTGCCCAGGCCGGGCTGAGTGGGAGTTCCCAGAGAACGTCCCATGCCTGCTCCCTGAACCCCCATAGCTCTCTACTGTGGCCTGTGTTTTCATGGAGGATAAATATGACAAATGACTTTCTAAATATTGGGCATGCATATTTCTTGGTAGGAGTAATTGCCCATAGTCCTATACTTTACATACTTTTAAAATAAAAATCTACCAAATAAAGTTTTCCTAGATTATAGAATAAGGAAAATGGTTGCCTCTTTGGAAAAAAAGGATATATTTTGTTTGGTCAGACAGTAGGAACTCTGTAGTACACTATGATGTGGTCTTTTTTTTTCATTTTCTTTTTCTTTTTTTTTTTTTTTTTTGCTGTTTTGTTTATCTGTTGTTGTTGTTGAAGTTGTTATTTTTCCTGCCAGGAAGTAAGACTGAATTTTCAGCTGAGGTAATAATTACATTCCCAGATCTTTGGACAAATTATCTCTCCCTTTTCCCTCTATAATCTCCAAACTCTAATCTGATGGTTATCCTAAGTAACCTCTTCTCTATGTGTTTGTTTTAATTGAATACCTCCCCTCTGATCCTTTTTTTTCAAGTAGGTACATTAAAACAATGAGATAAAACAAACACTTTAGAGCTACCACATAATTCTGCAAACTGCTGGCAAACTCTGGGCCCACAGAGGGATTAAACTCACCCAGTGCCTGATCAATTTTCTTTAGGAAATTCTCATTTCATTCTCAAGCTAACTTTGTCTTTGATATTTTGTAATGTGAATGAAAATGAAGTGTTTCTACTCAAAGCAGTTCACTACATTTGGAATCATTACATACCACCAGTCCCAGAATCAAGAAGGATTTTTCATTATGATCTTTCTGAGCATATATGTGGATTAGCTTTCTGAGTTGCTTTCAAATAGCTCACAATCTGCTTCTTATTATAATGTGCCTAATTTCAAGCCAGATTCAACATATATGATTCACCATAAAAAAAACAAAAAAAAATGTCCATTAAGTTTGAAAAATTTGAAGTTATACTGCACTGTTTTTCCAGGTTTCCTGTTCATGGAAGGGTGGCCATATAGAGCAATTTAAGAGAATGGATGAAGGTTTCATGACTACCAGTTTTAGTTTTTCTCTGCATTTTACAGGACAAGGGAACAAAGATGCTGGAATTTGACCAATTCATTTGGCATCTGACAATAACAAAATGCTATTTCAACATGTCAGTAGAATAAGTTCTTCTGCCACATTGAAACCTACCCCCACCAAGAGATTAGTTTGTTTCTAAAGATAAACATCATACAATCTCAGATATCTCCTCTTGTTTGTAGAGAAGATTCATTTTCCCATGAACAAGACAATTCAATAGGGCCATTTCTCTAAATTGCTAATACTTTTAATATAGGGCTCTTCATTTTGACAACTTCTACCTTACAAGGGTCAACTGAATTTTACATATATTGGTCCAATATGACAACAAATGTACAAGTGTGCAAACTATACTCAATAGTTTATCAGGTAATTTGATTTCTCAAAAGCTACAAAGTCATTAAAGTTATCTTTATGATAAAAATCCATAAGTTTTTCTGACTACTATTTCCCTTGGCTAAACTACCATTAGTCAAAGAACTAATTCTTAATGGTTTTCCACTTACCATAGTTTTGTCAGTAAGTTTATCCCAGTAATCAATCCATCCAGATCTTCATTACCTCCCCTACACCTTCTCCCCCATCGCCAACCCCCAAGCCATTCTGAAAAGCCATGTGATTTTACTTACATGACTGCTTCAATTTGATGAGTCTGTGCCATACACTTTTTCCCCTTTTGTGTTACTTTGAGGACTATATCTCAAGATTTATAAATGAATGACACTATGGGTCAGAAGTAAGGCTAGCAATTGAATCAAGCAGGATAGCTGATTAGATTTGTTTCTTTGTTGTTTGTTTAAGATAATTATATTAGTCAGCATTCTGAAGAGAAATAGAACCAACAGGAAGGATATATATTTATATGTTTTACTTATTTATAGCCTTCATTGTCTATGTGTTCCACTACAATGTAAGCTTCCCAAGAACAAAAATTCTTATGTGTTTTATTTACAACTTCCTCCTTAGCACCTAGAACATAGACCAGTGCATGGTAATCTATATATATATAATCCATATATATATGGAAATATTAGGTGATTTGTTATAGGAATTAGCTCATGTGACATTGGGGATTGGCAACTCTGAATTCCATAGGGCAGGCCACAAGTTGGGAACTCCAATGAAGGTTTTGATGAATTCCTCAGGAGAAGCTTGCTGGCTGAAGCAGAGACAGAATTCTTTCTGACAGCTGAAATCATCAGTTCTCCCTTTAAAGCCTTCAACTGATTGGATTAGACTTCTCTCACTGCTCACGGCAATCTCTGTTGTAGATTTTAGATGCAACCAGTCACAGATGCCATCAACTGACTAATAATTTAAATCCACAAAATATCCTCATAGGAACATTCAGGCCAGTGCTTGCTTGACAAAGCAACTGGATACCATAACCTAGCCAAGGTGACATATGAATTTAACTATTACAGTAATCTATATGGTAAAATAAAATGGAAAATCCCTTCAACTTTCTGGTTGTGAATTTTTCTATTTTATTTTTATCCACACACACAAATATGGAAAAATGTCTTAGATTACCATGCACTGGTCGATGTTCTAGGTGCTAAGGAGGAAGTTGTAAATAAAACACATAAGAAATTTTGTTCTTGGGAAGCTTACATTGTAGTGGAACACATAGACAATGAAGGCTATAAATAAGTAAAACATATAGTATGTTAGATAAAGATAAGTGATCAGAAGAAAAAAATAGGATATGAATGGACAGGCACATTTTGTTTAGAGTGGCCAGTTACAGCCCAACTGAAAAGGTAAAATTTGAATAAAGAGCTGAAAGAAGTGAGAGACTGAGCCATGCATATATTTAAGGCAGCATTATGACATGTTCTAGGAATAGCCAGGAAGGCGGTGTTTTGTAGCACAGTGAATGAAGGATACAATCAGAGATGAAGTCAGAGAGAAGATGGGGATGCAGTCATGTAGGGCCTTGAAGGACAGTGTATGGATTTGTATTACATTCTAAGTGAGATTAGAAACCATTAGAGGTTTTTGAGCAGGGTAATGATATGACCTGACATATTTTAATTGAATCACTCAGGTTGCTAAATTGATAATAGACTGAAGGAGTCTAGGGAAGAATTTATGAAACCAGTTAGGAGATTACTGCAATGATCTGTGTTAAGAAATGATGGTTGCTTGCAACCAAGCTGTAGTAGTAGAGGTAGTGAGAAGTGGTAGAATTCTGGATATATTTCAGTAGGCTTTACTGATGGACATAGGGTATGAGGGGAAAAGATGAGTTAAAGATGACCCATATATATGCCATTTGAATTACTGGAAGATTAGACAAGCCATCTGTTGAGATGTGAAATACTATGGGAGTAGCACATTTGAGGAATGGAAACCAATAATTTCATACTAGACATGTTAAATTCAAACTGCCTATAGGACATCTCAGTAAAGATGCTGAGTAGGCAGTGAGTATATGAGTGTGGAGTTTGGGAGAAAGATCTGTATTGGAAGTATGGATTGGATAATCATAAACATAAAGGTAGTATTTAAATCCATGAGACTGGAAGAGATCACCAAACAAGTGAGTGAGTAGCAAAGAACTAGAACTTAACCTTAAGTCACTGTTACATTAAAAGGCCAAAGACAAGTGGAAGACCCAACAAAGGAGACTGAGAAGGAGCATCCAGTGATGTAAGAGGAAAGTGAAAAGTGTTTGGGATCCTGGAACTCAAGCGAGGACAGTTTATCAAAAAAATGCAGGAGTTATCAACTGAGTCAAATGCTGTTGATGGGTCAAGTATGTTGAAGACTGAGAAATTATCAGTGATCTTTGAAATGTTGAGGTCACTGGGGCTGTCGATAAGAGCCATTTCAGTGAAGCAGGCCTAAGAGAAGATGGGGAAGGGGGATTGGAAGCAGTGTCTACAGTTTGGCTAGATAGGAAATCTTTGAGGAATTTTTAACCATAGAAGTGATATATTATACCTTATGTTTTAATAGAATAACTTTAGCTTCTCTGTGGAAAATAGAATAAATGGAGGCAAGAGTGGAAGCTTGAACTCTAGTTAAGAGGTTTATTAAAATAATTCAGGTGAGAGAAGTTGGTAGTAGTGGAAGATGGTAGCAGTAAAGATGGTGAGAAGTGGTTGGATTGTATATATATTTTGAAAGTAGAGACTAAAGGATTTGCTGATCAATTGGATAAGGTATATGCAAGAAAGAGAATAATCAACTGGAGTTAACTGAGATTGAGAAGATTTAGGCAGAGAGCAGTGGGGAAAGGTTAATACAAATGGAAACACAATGAACAGAGGTATGACTGTGAGACGGTGTAAAGACTGAACAGGAACTTATAAGTATTAGCAGTAGTATAGTGTAGTAACAAAATATGGTCTTCAGAGTCAGACATGACAAGACTGGATTCAAACACCAGCAAAGTAATGTTCTGTTTAATTATTTGAAGAAGATTCCAGAGAGTTGTAAAAGCCTGAGGCACAAGTGTGTCTGGTGATTAGAAAAAGTTCCAGAAGGCTGTGTTGTTGGAGTAAAGTGAGCAAGAGAGAGAGTTGTAGAAGGTAAGAACAAAGAGGTAATAGGAGACCCTTCCAAGAAAAAATAGCTCAAAATCAGCTGGTACACTTACAATATAAGAAAGGTATAGGGGGCAATGCTCAGAAATCTATATCTAATTAGTAGCAATCAGAAGTTTTCTTCAGGGGAATCACAAAATCAAATTTGTTGTATTAGGACAACCATTCTGGCATCATTGGACAGGATAAGATGGATATGAGAATGAATTCTAAGAGCCCACATTCAGACTCAGTAAACATTGAACTTATATGAAAATTATTTCATATAGTCATTTAATCCTCACAATAATGTATATAAAAAAAGCACTAGTATTACTTCCTCCAAATCCCTGGAGGTTTTAGCTCTTGGCTCACTCTTACCTTAGTCCTTCTAAATCATTCCATCACATACGCCCTCAACCTGTTTACTCTCTTTACCTTCTCTGTATCAGCCAGGAAAACTGTATCCTGGTAAAATCACTTGAGTCTTATGCCTTAATTTGAAATTCAAGATTATTTTTAAATTGGTTCTTAACCAATTGGCTCCTTAACCTGCCTGTCACAAATCTATACTTCAGCCATTTAATGAACACACCATGCCATGCCTCTTTGTTTTTGCTTGTGCTATTTCCTCACTCACTCTTTCTTTACTCTGAAAGAATCAACTCATGATTCAAGGTTCAATTCAAATTTATATGCATCTGTCAAGTACTTCCTAAATCCTGCAGACAAAATTAATCAGGCTCTCCTCCTCACTGCCAAAGCCTTTAAGTTCTCTTTAAGTACATACCACAGTTCTGACCTAGTAATTAAGGTCTGTATGGGTTACTATCCCCCATATTTTTTAAAAATAGAAAAGGTGTCTGATAACAAATGCTTCTGGTAAGGACCCAAATGACATAATGTGACATCATCAAGACCCTATAGAGTATTGTTAAAGTAATCTTGGAACAAGGAAGTTTAACTGGCAGTTTCTTATCAATGAAACAGGATACCGAGTTTATCCACAGAGAAAGACTTCAAATTCTTTAGTACTATAAGTGTAAATGGAAAACTCTACACAAATAATGACATAGTTGAAGGAATGCCTAATTGAAAACACAAGGCCTACCTTAGAAGTAAGGTACTATTTTTAAGCAACTATGATATCAAACTACTGTCTTGACTGTTTCAGTTTTTTCTTTGTTTGTTAATTACTGAACTGAGTGATTTCTGACATTACATAGACACAGTCATACGTGTTCATCACACTACACCTGAGGTACTATTGACTCTAGAAGCAACGATTTGAGCATAGCTAGTAAGTTTTATTTGAAGAACCCTAATATTTTGTTTGCTAGCTATGATTCTAGTCGAGGAGTACAGATATCTGTATACTCTTGATGAAGGAATACTCCTTCATCTTGTGGGAAAGCTGCCTTTTTATAACATGGCTTCAGAAGGGATATAAATAGAGTGGTGCTCATCAGGGTGACATATGAAGAAGCCAGGCCCCTTTGCAGGATTTGATTAAAGCTTCCTGATGAACCAGTACATGGAGCTAAAATAATAATAATAATAATAGTAATAATCAAATACATCCATTTGGTCATTTGTAGAGACACACCCTTTCTATAGGTACTGACAATTTACTGGATATTCAGTCAAACCCACTAGATGTTAAGTCAAGCCCTGTGTCTTCTACATAGTTATAACTGATCTGCAAATTAACACCAGTAGTCTACATTTATAATAAGGTTTGTAACTTTTAAAGTCATTTTCACCATCTATTATTTTCCTTTCAGTTGGGTAAACATGCAAATTTTAGAATTTATGCCAACTAGCCAAGATCCATATGGATTCCTTGATGCCATGTTTGTGAGCAAGCAAGGATCATACATGATATACCTCCTGAGTCACTGCAAGCCATTTAATGTTAAATATCATCTGCCACCACAGCGATGATTTCTTCTTGGTCAGGAGATAGTTAGCTGGATTCTTTACACTTTTCTAATTCAAGGTCTTATGGAAGAGGCAATTGTGAAGGGATAGGTTTAGTATGTCAACCTACGCTAAAAGCAAAAAGAGTCTATATATGATATGGGGAATTTTTTCCCATTAGGATGAAAAAGATAAGTGATTCTTGGCCTGCAGGTGGGTCACAGATGGACAGGGCTCAGACAGCACATGAGGGTAGAGAAGTGAATAAGATTCCCTAGTGCATCTTGGCAAAAGATGGATTTGTCCCCTATATTGTGGGGTCATTACACACAACCCTTGCCCATTCCTCCATCTGGTTTCTATGTCAAGTAACATTAATTCAGTTTTTAATGGTCTCTCAATTTAAATTCAACAAATATCCCAGCCATGTACCAAAATGTGCATGTATATGGTTCCATGTGTATATACTTGTTTGGTACTGGGTGGGGTAACCTTCATATTAATGAAAACAATAAATAAGATATAGAAAAAGTCAAATTACTATAGCAACAATCTTTCAAGTACAAGTGTAAAAAGAAATCTCATTCTTTAGAAGCCTTTTTCCAATATCCTTGTTATTTTATCTCGAACACTGTTCTTGTCATTGAAAGAATTACCAGCCTTAGTGAAAAATGCCTGGATAAGAAAGGGAGATTAAGAAGTGTTTCAGTATTAACAAAAAATACTGGCTGATGAATCACTATTTAAAGGAAGAGTAGTTTACTTTCCTCAAAGAGAAAAATACCCACAATTTAATAGTGGCCATACCTTCTGTTCTCTAAATTATTTGATGGCTGATATACAGCCCTTCAAACCAAGTAATAATATCAAGGTCATGTTACCATTATTACTCCCAGATCCTTAAAAAAGTGGAAGGTGATTAACTCAAAGTTATGCATTTGATCAAATTGTTTTCAACCTCTGCTTATCTTTGAGCTTCATTGTTGGACTAATTTCAAATGATGCACAAATCCACTGATAGTGGACATAGATTTCTTCCAAAGAAATAAATAGCTAACTTTAATATTAGCTTTATGTGCTGATAAACCTGAGGGGGGAAATCAGCCCAGCAAGACTTTGTATATCCTCATGAATCATTTTTCATTTCTGGAGACAGCCTAATAATTACAAACTGTTATTAAGTTATCAATTAGTTGCCTATAGAAGATAGTTCTTAGATGGTATTCAAATGACCTAAGCAAATTATTTTGCTCCTAAAACTGCAGCAGTTGCATGCAGAGACTAAGTATATACTGGGGAAAATTGGCTGATAGAATGCATTATTTCACAATATACTGTGAATATACATTGGCTGACAGTCATCAGCATTTATTGAGTTCTCACTGTATATAAAGCCTTGTGCTAGGTCCTATAGAGAGATGATACATGAAATGGAAGATGTACTTCCTCTTCTTGAAACTCTCAGCCCCATTGAGTTTCAGAAGAACACATATTCATATGAAAAAATAAACTTTGGAATTAGTATCAAGTGAAATATTAATAAGCACAATAGCTATGGCCCAGGATGAAAAGTGAAATGCTGAGACATAAAGGTAAGGAATGATCAGGGATGACTCAGCTTTCACTGAAAGATTTTGATAACTGTATAGGAACTAAAAACTAAATGAAAAACAGTCCCATCAATGTTTTTGAGCTATGGAAAAGAGCATCAGAAAGCTATCCTGGCAGTCCTTCAAATGGAAATAAGCTCACTGATGACATGGTTCACCTCATATCTAATGTGAACAGATTGTGGAAGGTCAGAAGGAAAAAAAAGATGATGGTAAATAGCACAGGGACAGAACCAGCTAGAGACCTTAATTAAAGCAACTCCACTTGGCTTTCTATAAAAATCAAATGGTAAGAAGCTTCCCAAAAGGAAAGAAAGAAAAATTGTTTCTATAGTAAGGCTTCCGTTAAAAAGTAACAACTTTACTAAGAATGTAATCTAACTTTAGCCTAATAGCATACAAATTAGTCACACAACAGTATATCCTTAACAGTAGTTTTATTGAGAAACATGCTGATTTTTTGCTAACCAGATACAAATAATCACAAGCAAAATGTTCTAGAGTTGGTACTGTGTTAAATAAATGCACTTGGTCAGTCATTTTTCCTTGTTAGCATCATACTCCTGAATGTAGACAATTGAGAATGGATGTAATTACAAACTATTCAAATACACTAGCTCTAAAGAACTATTTTTAAGCATTCATATTTCAATCAGTGCAGAAGGGAACTATGGTAGAAATATTTTCTATTCTGACTGTATTTCCATATTTGTGTCAGTTGCTTGATTCAAACCAATTAGACTACAGTTATCTATGAAAACCACATGGCGTACAAACAAAGCATTTGAGACCAGTTAAACATCAATTTTGTACAGTTAGAAAGGAGCAGTGGCAGGGAAATAGTTATTATTCAAGGAATAGACTACCTAGTAGAAGGCACTACTTTGTATTTTAAATCTATATGACCTGAAGCAAATGATTGCTCTTCTAATATTTGTCACTGTTGTACTAAATTGGGGCAAATAATATTGAAAATGAGTGACATGAGGAACAGAAATGCAACAACTGTTTAAATAAGCTTCTGAAAATTTTGTTTTTCATAAGTAAATAAAAAACAGACTAACCATCTAATGTTTTCTTGGAATTTCCAATTTAAACTTTTCTAGTAGGAACAGACTTGTAAATGCTTAAGGACATAATCATCACTAACTTATTTAATTATTGACTACCCATGAAAATGCTAAGCTGCCACTTAAAACTTATGTTGCCTCTTTAAATTGTGCCCTTTTAATAAATTTATTACCAGAGAGTGACTCATTCACTTAAATGACAATTTTACCTTGGAGTATCCAATATGCCATCGATATGTTCTCTAGTCCTATCAAGGTAGTTGCTCATCATATTTTTCCTATGACTCTTCTTATCAGCCTATAATGTGTCCAAAAAATGAACTGGAACAATCACACAATTATCCTTTTCAAATATTTTAGAATTTTGTTTTGCTCATGCCACGCTACGTGACAGGTCACTTTAAATGCACTCAGTTCAAGTTATGTGTATCATCAGGCTAGTAAATTTTGAATGTGATTTAGCTTTGTGTGGTGTTATATTTGGAGTTATATTAGTCCTTTAAAATATGGTTCCTCAAAAATCTTCAACTTACCCAAAAGTTTTCCAATTTTCTGCTCATAAAAGGTTAGACTTCCCACTGGAAATTAAGTCAAAGGAATTGAAAAAAGTAAACATAACTAAAATCTTCTTAGGATTATTTGAGCAGTAAGACAGTAGTAATTAAAATCCTATATAACTCCAACCATCTATTTGTGTGGGGAAGCTACTGTTGAAATGTTGGTTACTTCTAATATATTATGCTCTTTATTTTATATCATATCATATTATATTATGCTGTTATATTATATTAATTATCATTATAATTATCAGAGTGGCCAAGAACCCTGTTGTTTTATATCATCACTGTGTATTATTTAGCTTTTCAATACTGATAGAAATTTACATATGCAAGTCGTATGTTAATGTTAAACTTGTTTAGTTTTGTAATGAGGGCTTTTCCTTTGCAAAGGAAGCTTAAAAAAACAGTTTGGGATCAAAAAGGAACAAAGATCATACTCCCTTTATTCGGTGTATGGACAGATGAGTAGAAAAATGGAGACAAAAAGTAAATGAATAATGGGGGGGATGGGGGGTAAGGGAGGTTTTGGGTGGTTTTTTTACTTTTTATTTTTACTCGTATTTTTATATTTTTTTGGAGTAATGACAATGTTCAAAAATTGATTGTGGTGATGAATGCACAACTATAGGATGGTACTGTGAACAACTGATTGTACACTTTGGATGATTCCATGTTATGTGACTATATCTCAGTAAAATTGCATTAAAAAGAGGAGCAAAGAGTCTATCGGGTTCTTAATCCATTAACCATGTCTGTAATAGGCTGAGGGTCTGAAGACCCATTTTCTTCTGGTCAGTATTGTAAAATAGGCAGACATGGTATTAGGGAAATCACAGACTTGTGTTCAGCCACCGTCACCCAGACCTCACCTACTCTCATTTCCTTCTCTGGGGAAGTCACAAACACATACTGAATGGCTATCCTCTGGCTACCTCCACCTCCTTTTCCATTGTGTGCCCTTCCACAGCCTGGGGCAGATGTTAAGTCTGATGAAAAGGCTGGCCAGAACTTAAACCTGGAAACAAGCAGCCCCAGATGCTTATCAGAACAGGAGTCTTCAGTGCCAAGGCCCCCTCCTGCCCCCCAGGTGGATGAGAACCACACTCAAACAGTCTAAATTGATCTGTCTTCTCAGGCCAAAGTGGGGTGTGTGGAGCTACCATCTACTAACCTGGACACAGAGGAGTTTCCAGCTGCCCTGGGGAGACTGGCTGTGATGGGACTTCTTCCCCTGCTGGGACTTTTTGAGCTGTGTAAGTGACAAGGAGATTTGCCCTTTCTGAACTCCTTATTCTGTACAATAAAGGGATCATTTGCTGCAAGTTTCTGTTGTGCCCTGAACCTGTGTTCCTGTGATGCAGCATTGTAGTAACTCGCTCCACAGATTTTGGTCGCAGCAAGCAGGGTGCATGGGGAAATATGAGCAGGGTGCATAGGAAAATATTGAGTGGGTTAATTTTTGGGCTGCTTTCCAGCATTACTCTACCAGATACAGATGTGGAAACTAATGCTCAGGGAGGTTAAGCAACTTATGCAAGATCATGAAGCTGGTGGTAGCAGGATTGGTATTTGAACCTAAGATGACCCAATTTAAAAGTTCCTATTCTATTCACAATAGCACACCATTCAAGGACAGTTTGAGGTTTTGAAATTTTATTTTCTAATTTCCATGCAACAAAATTCACCCTTTTTCATGTATCAGTTTTGACAAATGCATCAAACTGTGTAATCACCAGCACAATCAACAGAGGCCAGTTCAATCTAGCCTCAAAATTCCCTCATGCTAGCTCTTTGGAGGGAAAATTTTCCCCAAACTGAACAATAGCAAAGAGAGAGAGTAAAAAAAGAAAGAAATGGTGACTCTCTCGGGATTTCCAGTTCTCAGAGGCACGTTTTACTTGGTCCTCTGGCCATAAAGAGGGGGGTTTTTCTAGGAGTTTTCTCTCTGTGTATTTCTGTGATTTGAACCACGCTTGAGTTAAAGCTGGGATATAAGGGAGAAAAAACAACACACAAAACAAATAAAAAACAGGAAATGTATCACAGTACTTGTACTTACATTTTGACTCCTCTCTCCAGATAGTTTGTTATTCAGAGTCCTCAAGTAGTTAGTTTTATAGTCACTCCAGACTTTTAAATCATAATCAGTGGGAGAGGCTGCAGCAGGCTTACTCCAGCTTTGTCGGCACAAGAAGTCCAGTTTGAATTTAAGAAGTGGACACATATGCCTTGGTGGGATAGCTCAACTCCAAAAGCAAAATATGTTATACTACCATTTAGCCTAGAATAGCACAAGGAAGGAACTGCTCTGTCAGTGATATTTAAAAAGTCAAAGGCTAATTAAGCCCTCAGCAATAACAGGGATATATAAGACCGAGCAGGTTAACCTTTATCCTACAGCTGAATTTTAACAAGGATTGCAAAGAGAAGTTTAGTTTTGAGGTCAGTGTCTAGCAATGAAAGATACTTTGGATTTGTCACTTGTTCTGAGGGAGGAAGTTCAATAAATAAAGACCAGGTTTCTAGCATGTGTATGGACAGTAGTATATCCTCAGGGTGCCTAAAAGCCTTGCTGTTTTATATTGATCTCAAAAGTATCGGTCTATTCAATTACTTCCAGAGATTAATTTTATATCTGTTCATTCATACTTTTTTAAAATACAGAGAATACTGCATTAGAAAGAAAACTGTCCTTCATAGGATATGATTGCCCTCTAGTGGAGGCCAACCAAACTGCAGTGCCAAATTACCAAGTTCCACAGGAGGCTCTGAGAAAGAACCTGGCAAAATAACCACTTAACATCCAAGACTATCTTCATGTTCATTCTAAGGGTTCAGAATTATGCTAGATGTTTGATTTTCAAAGTTACATTATTTCTGCTAGAAATAGAACATTGTCATTCTTCAGAGTTCTTAGTTCCAAATAGCAAGCACAGGTATCTTTTTGATTAGGAAATAAGGGTCTGATGAGTTGAGAAATGATCCTAAAAAGTTTGTCCAAAGGACAGGAATTTTTTGTCTCACAGTTTTGGAGACTAGAAATCCAAAATCAAGATGTTGGCAAGGCCATGCTTTCTCCAAAGTCTGTGGCACTCTGTTGGTGGCACTCTGTTGATGGCTTTCTGTGAATCCTCCATCACGTGGCAATCTGTCACCTTGTGTTCCTCCTCTGGTTTCTACTGACTGTGTTTGAATTTCCTCTGCTTATAAGGACTCCAGACATATGGATTAAGGCCCACTGTGATTCAGTTTGACCTCACCTTAATTAATAGCATCTTCTAAGGTCCTATTTACAAATGGGTTCACCCTTACCCACCTTTAATAGCATCTTTTACAGAACTAGGGGTTAGGACTCGAACATGTCTTTTGGGGGGGCCATGATTGAATCCCCAACAGAAAGGAGTGAAAGGCTAAATAATGTTGTGATAACTAACAACTCACAAAGCTCAGTAACTTCATTCTATGTGTGCATTTCTTTTCTCATGCTTCTTACATTTCCATTGTGATTAAGAAAGGGAGCGTTCCTCACCCTAGCCATTCTGGGGCCCAGGCTGATGGAGATTCTATCTCCACACATGCTTCCATGACTGCACAGTTCAGTGGGGGTGAGGGTATCTTGAAGAACCTGCCTGGAAGAGACTCCACCCTTCACTACTCCCTCACATTCATTGACCAAAGCAAATAATATGCCTATTCCTGAGTTTATCAGGGAGTGGGTATAATCTTACTGTAAGAGAGGGAACCAATTTTGGTGAATGGTGATGTCTTTTCAATAAAATGCTCACCCATTACTTAAATACACTGCAGGTGTCTATCTGTGCCAGGGAATGTGCTAAGTGCTGGAGTCAAAACAGCACACAAGATCTTCCATTCACGAAATTATAAAACGTAGCAGATGACACAGAGATTAAGGTAGATAATTGTACAGCTCTATAATATCTATGAACAATTATGCTGAAAGCTAAGAATAAATAATACATGAAGTTCCAACTTCCAGGAGTAGATTATATTCATGCAACCTTCATTAATACAGAGTAATAAACTACATGAAATACAAAAAAATTACTATTTGAAGGCACTAGAGAATGACCCAAAGTAGGCAGAAACTGAAAGGGATTCACTGATGGAATGACAGTGAGTGCCATTTATATTTATTTCAATTTTTGCCTGAAGATAGTCTATGCAGCATAGGATGGCTAGCATTTGGGCATAAACCTGTAGATTACTAAATTGAGAGGTCAAAGATGGAGTGGAGGGCTTCTAGAGTTACTGGAAAGGGAAGGTGGAAATTATAGTAGAGGGGAAGCTATGGAGGGGAGGACCCAAAAATCTGCATATAAACTGCACATACATCTTTGGCTGAACTCACAACTATACACGAGTGTAAGAGACTCCAAGAAGTCCAGTAAATAGCAGTGGTTGGTAGGTGAGGCAAGATGGTGGCCTAGGGAGGTGTGGAATTTAGTTAGTCCTCTAAAGCAGCTAGGAAATAGCCAGGAACTATCTGGAACAATAATTTGGGGGACATCTGGGACTGGACACACATCATATGCCAATCTGGAATGGGTGGAAGGGCTGAGACCACAGCATAGAACTGTAAGTAAAGCCCCAAAACTGCAGAGGATGGGGCACAGTAGGCTGAGTTGGAAAACCTCCCTGTGGGAACAAGAAGTGGTCTCTACTAGGAGCAAGGGAAGGTAGCTGAACCAAGCTCCATTGTGGTTTTAATTAAAAAATTTGGACTAATGAACAAAAGCTATGAGCACAGATAAATCTGGAGCAAGAAGGAAAGGAAACCTGAGGTCTCTCACAGCAGAGAGGTGGCAAGGCTGATGGGAAAAAATAAATAAAAATGGAGGCTATTGGATTTGGATGAGCTCAGAATATTAGAAAATGAATGTGTCCCAAGAAAAAGAGCACAGAAAACCAGGTACCAACTCTGGCTCTTGACTGGCAAAACTGGGGGACTGGGGATTGGCTCTGAAAAGGGGATTCCTTTCTTTTTTCTTTTTTTCTCTCATTCTAAGTAGCTCATTAGAGAAAGCCTCAGGCATTTTCAATCTCCACACTGACCCAGGCACGGGTGGAGTTAAGATAGTCAGAGACAAAGGAAGAACTCAAGTGAAGGAGATAAATTCCTAAAGGGCATATCTTCCCTAAGAAAAGGAGAGGCATGGCCAAACTCAAGTTGTGACCCTCCCTCAGAGAATTCAGACCTCAGGGCCTGGGGAAAAAATCAGAAACAGCTTAAACTTGGCTTCAGACTCATCCTCTATCCCTGGTCTATGCTGCATAGACTATATTCAGCAGTGAGAATTAAAATCAATGCACCTCTTTATGCCAGTGGGGAGCTGTGGGCTGAAAAGAACCACCTGCCGGGTAGGATAGGAAAAGCACAAAGTCTAGAGTCCTCACAGGAAAGTCTGACAACCTTCTGGGTCTCATCCTTAGGGAAACTTGATACTGATTGCACCTGCCTCCTGAGACCTGGGTCTGTCTGGTCTGGGAAAATATGATTGGGGTAATCAAGGATACCAGATACCTAGACAACTGAAAAATTATGAGTCACACTAGGAAAAATGAAGATATGGCCCAGTCAAAGGAACAAACTTACACTTCAAATGAAATACAGGAGTTGAAACAACTAACTAAAGATGTTCAAACAAATATGCTGAATCAATTCAAAAATCAAATCAATGAGTTGAGGGAAGATATGGCAAAAGAGATTGTTCTGGTTTGCTAATGCTGCCATTTGCAAAACACCAGAAATGGATTGGCTTTTATAAAGGGGGTTTATTTGGTTACACAGTTACAGTCTTAAGGCCATAAAGTGCCCAAGGTAAGGTATCAATAATTGGGTGCCTTCATGGAAGGATGGCCAATGGTGTCTGGAAAATCTCTGTTAGTTGGGAAGGCAAATGGATGGTGTCTGCTCCAGAGTTCCAGTTTCAAAATGGCTTTCTCCAAAATGTCAGTGTCAGCTTCCAACAGCTGTCTTAAAAATGTCTCTCTCAGCTGCAGCCAGCTCCTTCTGTCTGAGCTCTTATATAGGGCTCTAGTAAACTAATCAAGGCCCAGGCTGAATGCATAGGGCCACACCTCCATGGAAATTATCTAATCAGAAATTAGAAAACAACCTAATCCAAAGGTTCCAGCCTAATCAGCACCAATACGTCTGCCCCCACAAGATTCCATCAAAGAACATGGCTTTTTCTGGGGGACATAATATAGCCAAACTGACACAGAGATGAAGGATATGAAGAAGACATTAGGTGAACATAAAGAAGAACTTGCAAGTTTTAAAAACAATTGGCAGTATATATGGGAATGAAGGGTACAATAGAAGATATGAAAAACACTATGGAGACCTACAACAGCAGATTTGAAGAGGGAGAAGAAAGGATTCATGAAGAAGGGGACAGAACAACTGAAATCTTACACACAAAAGAACAGATAGGGAAAAGAATGGAAAAATATGAGCAGGGTCTCAGGGAATTGAATGGCAACATGAATTGCACAAATATATGTGTCATGGGTGTTCCAGAAGGAGAGAAGATAAGAGAAAAGGGGCAGAAAGAATAATGGAGGAAATAATCACTGAAATTTTCCCATCTATTATGAAAGAAATAAAATTACAGATCCAAGAAGCACAGCATACCCCAAACAGAATAGATCCAAATAGACCTACTCCAGGACACTTAGTAATCAGATTATTGAATGTCAGAGACAAAGAGAGAATTCTGAAAGCAGTAAGAGGAAAGTGATCCATTACATGCAAAAGGATGCTCGATAAGACTATGTGCAGATTTCTCAGTAGAAACCATGGAGGCAAGAAGGCAGTGGTATGATATATTTAAGATACTGAAAGAGAAAAACTGCCAGCCAAGAAATCTATATCCAGCAAAACTGTCCTTCAAAATGAGGGAGAGTTTAAAATATTTTCAGACAGATATTGAGAGAATTGGTGAACAAGAAACCTGCTCTACAAGAAATACTAAAGGGAGCACTACAGGCAGATAAGAAAAGACAGGAGAGAGAGGTTTGGAGAAGAGTGTAGAAATGAAGACTATCAGTAAAGGTAAAAAGAGAGAAAGAGAAAAAAAATAAAATGAGATATGACATATAAAATCCAAAAGGCAAAATGATAGACAGTAGACAGTACATTGAGTGAAATTAGTCAGAAACAAAAGGACAAATACTGTATGGTTTCACCAATACAAACTAACTTTGAGAGTTAAAGTTGAGAACACAGGTAATCAGGAGATAGAGGGTAGAGATCAAAAATCTGATGCTGAAAGAATGCAAAATGTTCAACAGGATTGATTGTATAGATCCTGAAATGGATAGCACAATATTGTGTGATGGTAGCACAATACTGTAAGCACACTGAACAAAGGTGAGTGTGAGTAAGGTTGAAAGAAAAAGGCTAGGGACATGCATGACACCAGGAGGAAATATACCAGTTAAAGTCTGGGAAACCTAGGGTGGTCAATGATGGTGATTAAATGTACAAATATTTTTACATGAGGGAGAACAAGTGAATGTGAACATATCACAGCATTGAAAATTGGATGGTAGAGGGGAAAAATACAATCAATGCAAACTAGAGTCTATAGTTAACAGTAACATTGTAATATGCTTCCATTAATTGTAACAAAGGCAATATACCAAAGCTAAATGTCTGTAAGAGGGGGATATAAGGGAGTGGCATGGTATTATTGTTATTGTTGTTGTTGTCTGACCTTTTCATTGTATTTTATTTCATTTTTTATTTTTTCTTCTTTTATTTTTTTATTCTTCATTTTGTTTCTCTCTTCTCTTCTTCTTTGGGAGAAATGGAAATGTCCTCATACAGATTGTGGTGGTGAATGCATAACTATGTGATTATTCTGGGAATAATATATATGGGAATGAAGGGTACAGTTAGTGGGGAAGTAGAATGGTGCAGCCCATCTGGAGGGCAGTGTGGTGGTTCCACAGGAAGCTAACTATGGGGTTTCCATATGGTCTGCAGCCCTGTTATTGGGTATATACTTGGAAGAACTGAGAGCAGGGACATGAATGGACATTGCACGCTGGTATTTATGGCAGCAGTATTCATGATTCTCAATGGATGGAGGTCAGCCTAAGGGTACATCAACTGATAAAGAGAATGGTGAACTGTGGTGTATATATATACAATGGAATATTTAGCGGTGGCAAGAAGGAATGAAGTTGTGAAGTATGCAACTATGTGAATGGACATTGAGGACAGTATGTTGAATGGTATAAGCCAGAAATGAAAAGACAAACATTATAACACCTCACTAATATGGGCTGACTATAATGTGCAAACTCTGGGAATTGAATCTGAGAGCATAGGCTATAAGGGGAAGGCTTATTGTAAAGTTTCCTAGACTGAAAGTTCTTATAGCAGTCACATGTATTCATGAATTGTAATGGTTATTTCTAAATCTGAGATGCTGTGCTGTTTGTGTATAATCTGGTCAGTCCCTGGAACTTCAGGTTTCTGTGTGACACCTGAGACTCAGAACCAGAGTTCAGCAGCCATGAATGTCAGCATTTCTCCATACAGCAACTGCTAAAGAAGCTTAAAAAGAGATCAGGCCTCCATTAGAGATATGAACAAAATGGACTTGGTTAGGACTAAGGTAAATCAGACTAAAGAGTAAAGGATGATATTGACTATGTTTTAAGACTTCAACTTCTCTGTGAAACCAAAGGAAGAGATGTTTATTTTGGTGCAAAATCTATATTTTCTGTAGCGTGCTACATAATTTAACTTGTATGGTCAGTTTAACCAAGCACCATAATTACAAGGGACCTTAAATAGGGAGTGAGATCTGGATGGTTTGTACAGGTTAATGTGAAGCCCTGATGCATCCCAGAGTAATTTGGGGAGAGAATAAAAAGTATTTGCAAATTCCCCTTGAGAGACTGGGGAAAAATGTAGAAATATTAAACTTTCACATCTGGGGAATTACTGATATTCTTACAAGCACTGGGGACTACTAGTTTAGTAGGCTGAGCCTTTGATCTTGGAGCTTGCCCTTATGAAGCTTGTTACTGCAAAGGAGAGGCTAAGTCGACTTATAATTGTGTCTTAGTCACCCCCAGAGAATCTCTTTTGTTGCTCAGATGTGACCTCTCTCTCTAAGCCAACTTGGCAGGTGCACTTGCTGCCTTACCTCCAATGTAGCATATGACTCACAGGGGTATAAATCTCTCTGACAATGTGGGACATGACTCCAGGGATGAGTCTAGACCCAGAATTACAGAATTGAGAAAATATTCTTGACCAAAAGGGGGAAAAGAAGTGAAACAAAATAAAGTTTCAGTGGCTGAGAGATTTCAAATGGAGTAGGGAGGTCATTCTGGAGGTTATTCTTATGCATTATATAGATATCCCTTTTTAGTCTTTAGTGTATTAGCATAGCTAGAGAGAAATACCTGAAACTGTTGAATTGCAATCCAGTAGCCTTGATTCTTGAAGACAAATGTATAACTATATAGCTTATAAGGTGTGACCGTGTGATTGTGAAAACCTTGTGGGTCACACTCCCTTTATCCAGTGTATGGAGAGATGAGTAGAAAAATGGGGAAAAATGTAAAGGAATAATAGGGGGGACAGAGGGGTTATGGGATGTCTTGGGTATTCTCTTTTTCTTTCATTTTTGTTCTTATTTTTATTTTTATTTTTTAGAGTAAGGACAATGTTCAAAAATTGTTTGTGGTGATGAACGCACAACTATATGATGATACCGTGAACAGCTGACTGTACACTTCAGATGATTGTGTGGTATGTGAATATGTATCAATAAAATAGCATAAAAGATAGCAGTGACAGGAAGTCTGAGGAAGCTAAATGAAGATTTCAGAAGCTTCCCACCACAAGGGAAACAGAATTTGGAATTTGAGCATAGCTAAGATAACTGCTTGCTGTAACAAAAAAGGAACACTCTTCTGAAGGAGATAACAGGATCTGAAATCTCTATACATATCATCTACACTATTGAGGACATAATCAGACATCAGTAGACATGTGAAGAAAAACAGATTTTCACATATAGTCAATAAAACAAAATAAAACAAAAATACTGTAAGATCCCACTTAGTTCACCTAGATGCTGGAATTAAGTCAAGTACTTTTAAACAGCACTTATAAACATACTGAAGAACTTAAAAGGAAAATATATTCATAATGAGTTAACAGGTAGGGAATCTCAGTATAGAAATGAAAATCATAAAAAAAAATCACTTGGGAATCCTAGAAATGAAAAGGTACAATATGTGAAATGGTATATTCACCGGATGGGCTTAACAGCTGAATGGTGATGAAGAAGAAAGGGTTAGTTGATTTGAAGATACAGCAATAGAAATTATAGGATCTGAAGAACAGAGAGAAAAAATTGAAAGAAAAGAAAAAAGATCCCCAATGACCTTTGAGGCAATATCAAATGGTATAACACATATTAAATTTAGTTTAGAAGTAGAGGAGAAAAAGATTGGAAGAAAAATATATATTTGAAGAAAACATATGAAAATTCAAAATAATTGTGAACAGCATAAATTTATAGATTTAAGAAGTTAAGCTAACACTAAGGTGGATAAATACAAAGAATACCACATTTTGACTTATTGTAATCAAACTGCTGAAACACAAAGAGAAAATCTTGATAGCAGCCAGAGAAAAGTGACATATTCCACATAGAGGAAAAATGACATGAGTAACAGCTGCCTTCTCAAAAAAAAGTGGAGTCAGAAATCAATTGGATGATATTTTTAAAGTGCTGAAAGAAAAAAATGCAACCTAGAAATCTATACCCAGAAAAAAAATATTCTTCAATAATGAGAGCAAAATGAAGACATTATATGATAACCAAAAACTGGGAAAATTCATCATCAATGATTTAAACTTTACGATATAATAAAGGAAGTCATTCAGGCTGAATATAAGTAAAAATAGCTAGGAACCTGAATTAAAGAGAGAAATATAATCACTGGAAATGGCAAATATGTGGGTAAATATGAATGAATACCTTATAATCCCTTCCCTTAATTTCATTGAAAGGCATATGGCTGTTTAAAGCAAAAATTATAAAATTGTAATGCAGTGTTTATTACGTATGTGGGTAAACTATATATGACAACTGCAGCACAAAGGACAGGGAGGGGTGGTAAGTGAAATTATACTGCTGTAATGTTCAGACATTTTATGTGAAATAAGTAATATTATCCCTGAGTGGATTAATGATGAATTGAGGAGGTTTATGGTAATCTTGAGAGAAGTCACTAAAAAATAATAAAGAACTGTAGCTTTTAAGCTAATAGAGAAATGAAAATGGAATACCAAAAAGAAAATTTGATTAACCCAAAACAGTGCCATAAAGGATTAACAAAGGAGAAAAAAAACATGAGACAAATAGAAAGCAGATTACAGGACAGTAGATATTACATAAAATATAAATAGACTAAACATTTCATGCAAAAAGCAGAGATTATCAGACTATATCCAAAAACAAAACCCAATTCTATGTTGTCTAAAAGAGACCCATTTAAATATGAAAAGATAGACCAGTTGAAAGTAAAAGAATGGAAAATGGCATATCATGCAAACAGTAAATGTAAGAGAGCCAGGGTATCCATATAAATAATCAGATAAAGTAGACTTCACAATAAGCAGTATTATCAGAGATGATAAAGATCAAATAGTTGATTTGTCAGGAAATAAAAAACAATTATAGATGTGAATGTGCCTAATAATAGAGCTTTGAAATACATGGAGGAATAACCTGGCAAAATTAAAAAGAGAGCTAGACAAATTCACAAACATCAACAGTTTAAGATTCCTCACTCAGGAATTGGTAGAACAATTGGAAGAAGAAAGAGCTGAAGATATCGCTGAAACACCAGCTCAAAGGATGGGACACTATTCTCTAGGCAAAAGTATTTATGTTGAATTAGAGATCACTCTAAGGTAAGATATCCATGTCCTAGTCCCACAAACCTGTCAATTTTACCTTATATGGCAAAAGGGACTTTACAGATCTTTAAAGATATCACAATGGGAAGATTAGGCCAGATTATCCAGGTAAGCCCTAAATTTAATAACAAGTGTCCTTAAAGGAGAGAGGCAGAGGGAGATTTGACTACAGAAGAGGAGAAGCTGAAGTGATGACAGAGAAGAGCCTGGAGTGATCAGCTTTGAAGATGGAGGAAGGGATTGGAAGCCAAGAAATATGTGTGGTTACTAGAAGCTGAAAAAGCAAGGAAACAGATTCTCCTTTCATGAGCCTCCAGAAGAAACCAGCCCTGCCAAAATCTTGACTTCAGTTCAGTACCACTGCTTTCAGACTTCTGACTCCCAGCACTGTAAGAGAATAAATTTGTGTTGTTTTAAGCCATTAAATTTGTGGTGATTTGTTAGACCAGCACCAGGAGACAAATACAGTTCCCCACAGTAAAAAGACATGGACTTGGGAAACAAGGCTTGGAGTCAGGAATAACTCCAATTACTCATACTCCTGATAACCCATTGAGAGACTTGGTACTTTCCGTCACCTCACCTCTAGACTCTTCAGGGTGACAGTAGAGGAGACACACTTGTAAGGGGACATAGGAAAGGTCCCATTGAACCACATGCCTCAGCTTCCTCCCGGGCCACTTTAGGCTCCTCAATCTGTAGACCAGCAGGCACGAAGAGAAATCACTGTCATGTCATTGGGAATTAACCCAAATCAGCAGAAAGAAGTAGTGCTTCTATTAAACCAAGTGGTAGAACACAGTTGCATCAGCTGAGTTTCTCTTGGTTCCAATTGGTAAACCACCGAGACCAGTACAAGTGGCAGTTGAGAGTGGAGGAAGATGGTGGGGACCTGTTACAGCATCAAAACAAACTTCAGCAAAAGGGGCTGTAGTTTGCCTCACAAACCTCCATGCTCTGCACTTTTGCTTAGGAATAGAGGCCCCCTAAAACCCTGGAAGAGCTGCTTCCCAAAAATGTATGGACAAATGGATCCTCAATGTGTAAGGGATGATCTGAGGCAGAAACAGACATTTACCACTCAGATACCATGTCAAGGAGGGAAATGCTACAAAGCTGCAAGAAGTATGGTTAGCTGATAGCATTTAGCTGTTCCTTGTTGCAGAGTGACTACACTCTTCCCAAGGTCAACCTGGCCAGTGACTAAGTAAGGTGGTGGAATAAGGAAGAAGCAATTTTTTTTCCCAATATGGGACTGCCGTGATGGGCAATCTTTGCTCCAGAGGTCCCTGTTGGTCTGGCAGAAATGGTGCCATGACTACCTCATGCTGTGATGGCTTCAGCTGCTAAGTCCTATTGTGTTCCCTTTTCTTTCATGGGTATTACTCCTCTATAAACTTTTTGTACTTTCAACTTCCTCTCAGCACCTGGTTCTCAGAGATAGCAACCTGCAACAACTTTGTGTCAACCATTTGGACAATTTGAGGAAATGGAAAAATTACTGAAAAACACACCTTACCAAAACTGAAACAAGGGAAGTAGAAAATCTGAATAGTCCTAGCCAGTGCAATAAGGCTAGAGAAAGAAATAAAAAGCCATACATATTAAACAAAGAACTGAATTAATTTTCAGACAAACTTCCTTAAATGGAAACTCCAGGAAGGCATAGATTAATTGCCGAATTTTATCTAACCTTTCACGAACAAGTAATATCAATCTTCCATAAACTCTTTCAGGAAATAGAGGAGGAAGGAACACTTACAATTTTTTCATGAGTTCATAATAACCCTAATACCAAAACCTAACAAACGACCTTATAAGAAAAGATTGCAGACCAGTAACCCTGATGAAAATGGATGTCAAAATATTTAACAAGATATTAGCAAATAAAAACCAGAAATACATAAAAAGAATAATATATTTTGACCAAGTAGAATGAATCCCAGGAAATCAAAGTTAGTTTAACACTGGAAAATCAGTGTACTTCACTATGTTAACAAAATAAAGTAGAAAAAATATTTCAAAAGAAGTAGAAAAAGCATTTGACAAAATCTAACACACACTCTTGATAAAAGCTCTCAGCAAACTAGGATCAAATAGAACTTCCTCATTCTGATAAGGGGTATCTCTATGAAACATATATGTATCTTCACATTTTATGGTGAAATGCTGAATACATTCCCTCTAAGTTTGGAAAAAAGTCAAGGATGTCTTCTGTCACCTCTTCTATCCTATGTTGTATTAGAAATCCTAGCCAGCACAATAAGGCTAGAAAAGAAATAAAAAGTCATATACATTAAACAAGGAAAAGTAAAAGTATCTCTATTAACAACATCTAGAATTAATAAGTGAATATAGAAAGGTCATGGGATATAAGGTCAATAGGTAAAATCATTATTATTATATATTAGCAGCAAATAATTGGAAAATTAAATGACAAAATAATACATTTTCCAATAGCATACAGCATGAGTTATTTAGGATTAAATTTTACAAAATATGTGCAAGACATACTGAAAACCACAAACTACTGCTGAGAATAAAAAGAGACATGAGTAAATGGAGAGAGAGAGCATATCTGAGAAAAGAAGACTCAATATTTAAAAATTTTCAATTTTCCCTAAATTGATCTATTGATTCATTAAAACCCCAATCATAATCCCAGCAAGATTTTTGTAAAAATAATGACTGGTTTATTTAATATTTATATGAAAATTAAAAGGACCTAGAATAGCCAAAATAACATTAAAAAGTAGAATAATTATGGAAGACTTAACTATCTGTCCTCAAAACTTACTAGAAGGCCACAGTGATGAAGACAGTAGCATTGCATGATGATAGGTAAATAGGTTGATGGAATAGAATAGAATGTACAAAACTAGACTCACACTCATAATGTCAATTTATTTTCCACAAATGTGCCAAAGCAATTAAATGAAGGAAAGAAAGTCTTTTAAATAAATGATGCTGCAATTACTGGATACCATATGGAAATACTTATACTCACCCATTACCTTACATGGTGCATAAAAATTATTCAGAGAAGTGTTACATGAATAGATGTACAATGAAGATCCTAGAAGACAATTCATGAGAATATATTCATAAACTTGAGATAGTCAAAGTATCTTATTAGAAGGCACTAGCCATTAAATATTGATAAAGTAAACTTCATCAAAATTAAAATCCTCTGCTCTTCAAAAGATAGTACTAAGATAATGAATGTGCAAGCCACAATCTAGGAAAATATTAGAAAAACAGCTGACAATAGACCATGTAAATAATTCTTACAACTCTATAGTAGAAAGGCCAATGATACAATACAAGGGATTTAAACAAACATCTCAGAAAGGAAGATATACAAATGGACAATAATCACATGAAACAATGTGCAACACTATTAGTCATCAGATAAATGAAAATTAAAATTACAAAGAGATACATGGCTAAAATTAAAAAGACTGGCAACACTAAATGTCATAGAGTTTATGGAAAATTGGAATTCATACATTACTTGTAGGAATGTATGATAGTATAACCACTTCGTAAATCAATCTTGCAGTTTCTCCTGAAGTTAAAACATATCTTCCCTATGACCCAGCATATCCAGTCCTATCTATTTACTCAAGAGAAATGAAAATATATGCCTACACTAAGACTTGCACATGAATGTTTACAGCAGTTGTTCTCATCATAGCAAAACCTAGAAACAACCCAAATGTCTACTAACAAAAGAATGGGCAACAGGTTATATATACACAATGTATTATACTCAAAAATTAAAATAATAAACAATTTATACTTGCAACAATATGGATGAATCTAATAACATCATACTAAGTGGAAAAAGTCAGACACAAATAGTAGATACAGTATGATTACATTTATAGATGTTCTCAAGGCAAACTAATCTATGGTTAAAAAATCGGAATAACCATTGTCTTGTAGGGTGGCAGCTGGTTGCAAGGGGGCACAAGGGAACTTTCCTGGGTGTTGGAAATATTCTATATCTCAATAGGCATGTCGGTTACATGGGTATATGTATTTGAAAAATGTACATCTCAAACATACATTTCTCTGTAAGCTAATAGCGAAGCCTAGTTGGTAGGTTGGTGTATTTGCTTTACAAAATGGAATTGGTCAAAAATCCTCAAGTTACTTTTTAAGTATTCTAGGCTTGGCCAGATGAAAAAACTATATTGAGGCTAATAAAAGTCAGATTTCTTTTCTGTTGGGGAAGATAGTTACAAATATGGATAAGGGAAAACTGGAATGGACCTTGTGGTGTTCGATTTGAATTGGAGGTAACAGTATGAACCCATAGTATGAACTATGTCAGCTGGGATAGCCTACCATCCAGATTTTGGGCTTATAAAAGAACAGGTCTTTTTTTTTTTTCTTTTCTCTCATTCATTTTATTGAGATATATTCACACATCATGCAGTCACACAAAACAAAGTGCACACTCAATTGTTCACAGCACCACCACATAGTTGTGCATCCACCACCAAAATCAATCCCTGACACCTTCATTACCACACACACAAAAACAACAAGAATAAAAATTAAAATGAAAAAGAGCAATTAAAGTACAAAAGAACACTGGGTGCCTTTGTTTGTTTGTTTCCTTCCCCCATCTTTCTACCCATCCATCCATAAACTAGACAAAGGGGACTGTGGTCCTAATGGCTTTCCCAATCCCATTGTCACCCCTCATAAGCTACATTTTTATACAATTGTCTTCAAGATTCATGGGTTCTGGGTTGTAGTTTGATAGTTTCAGGTATTTGCTGCTAGCTACTCCAATTCATTAGAACCTGAAAAGGGTTGTCTATATTGTGCATAAGAGTGCCCACCAGAGTGACCTCTCAGCTCCTTTTGGAATCTCTCTGCCACTGAAGCTTACTTCACCTCCTTTAACATCCCCCTCCTGGCCGAGAAGATGAAGACCAGGTCTTTTTGATTCCCAAGTTGAGCCAGGGAAAGTAGAAGATGAGCTTTCTAAAGCCTAAAAGCAATGGTGTATTCAGAGAATGATGGGAACATGTCACAGGAGTCACTTGTAAGCTTGGCCAATTCTGGGATAATTTGAGCATCAAAATAAATGATTTTAAAGGATTATAACCACTGAATAAGATTTAATGACTCCATACTCACACAAATGAATACATAAATAAATGACAGTGAAGGGAAAGCTTTTCCTTACAGTAAAATGTCAACTAATAAATGTATAAGAAATGATGGAGTCAACTGATATTAAACTAGTCAGTGAAAGCTTGATGAGGGATAAGATAAGCATATCATCTCAAAGTAACTGCCCAATCAGTTATGAATTTCAAAGAGAATAATAATATTACAATAGAGAAACCTGGAAGACATCACTTTCACCAAATGAATACAATTAGCCAGTAATGGGATATATAGATATCATGTACCTCCTTACATCATGAATTCAGAAGGGTACACCTTTATTTCTGGGATACTCCTGCAAGAAATGTATAACCTGAATCTAATGGGAAACATTGCAAACCCAAAATACAGGGGCATTCTACAAAATAACTGACCTGCACTCTTTGAAAAAGTCAAACTCAAGGAAGAGAAAGAAAGGCAGAGGAACTCTTCCAGACTAGAGGAAACTAAAGAGATATGGTAACTAAATGCTCTGCCTGGTTCTTCATTAGCTCATGGAATAGAATAAATGACATCATTAAGATTTTTAACAACATTTGTAACTGTATCGTTATATAATAATAATTGGATAAATGTTAAATATCCTGATTTTGATAATTCTACTGTGGTTATGGTGGTTATGTAAGAGAATGCACTTGTTCTTAGGGAATAGACACCTAAATGTTTAGAAGTAAAGGAGCATATGTGCAACTTATTCTCACATTTAGTGGGGATGGAGAAAAGAGACAGCAAAAAAGAGCAAGAGCAAGCAAGCAAATGATGGAAAAAAAGTTAAGCAGTTGGAGAATTTGGGTAAATCATATACAGGATTTCCTTGTATTATTCTTGCAACTTTTCTGTAAATTTGGAATTATACCACAATGAAGGGTTACTTAAAAACATACATGGTGCCATGAGAGCATATAGTAGAGAAGGCTGACCTAGTATGGGGTTAGGAAAGCTTTCCCTGATGAATTAGCAATGATATGGCCCCTTTGGTACAGTCGTAAGCCCTGGATGTTCAGAGCTCTCATGTGATGCTTCTAATAATTCCTGAATTATTCTCACTTTTGGAATATTGCCAACCCTTGCAGTATCAGTGCCTATTGAATATCTATAGTTGACAAATGGAAGTGAAAAGTAAAATCTAAAAAAAATAAAGTTAAATCTACTATTTCTTTGGAAGGTAAACTACTTTTTACCAAGAAATATAACACTTAGCCACATCATAATCTATATAACAGAAGGAATACAATAGAATTGAGATTTCACCATATCGCTTGTTCTCTGATTTATCCTCTGGATCTGATAAGGGCTATCCTCATTACAGCATGGTTGAAGGCTAAACCCCACCCAAAGATGCAGAGATGGGCAAACCCAAGCTTGAGTAAGCAGCAGAATCTTGAGAGTTGAAAATAATCTTCAGGTTCCTGCCTGATGAGTGGTTTCTGGTTCTGACCCTGCAATTCCCTAACTCCTTTTGGGTTTTATTGCCATAGTTCAAACACTGTTCTGTAAGCTGTGGGAGACAGAAACATTAAAAGATCTTTGCTTCCCCCAAATCTTGCAGTCTAGTGAGAGCAACAAAAACATATATAAAGAACTGAAATTCAGGGCAACCCCAGATATGCAAATTGGAATTCCTGTTATGTGACTAAAGTTAGAACTTGTCCGCAAGTCTGCTTTACCCATGTTTCCCAGAAGGAAATTCTAAGCTGGCCTTGACCCTAATGACAGACACCTTTAAGGGACTTCAAAAACAACTCATGGTTGCACCCCTGAAGAATACTATTCCGTTTCTCTAAAATAGTTATCATTTCAAGGAAGGAGACATTTGTAAGGTCTGAGGTAATCTGGAGAGGGAAGCAGATTTGAGTAGTGGAAAAAATATTGTCAGCACCTGAGAGGAAACGAAAACTTACCTCCTGCCTTGCTTTAAACAATATTCTAATGTTGTAATAGTTCAAATAATTTATGCTATATGTCAAGCCTTTGTTAGAAATGTCAGCAAAAAAGTGAGAGCAAATATTTCAGAGGCAATACTATCCCAAAGCATAAGCACAAAAAGCAGTAGTCAAGAATAAATGTTCTATGAAAAATTTTAACAAAATATTGAAGTGATAAAATAATTGATTACATTAAAAATTATAAAATGCAAATAAGAAATAACCCATTCAGTTTTTGCCTTCAGCTTTAAATTAAATCTAAATAACTATGCCAGGGGCTTTAATAAATTATCCTACTTATTCATCAGAGAAACTCTGTGAAGATATATTAATACCTCCATTATACAGATAAAGAAACTGATGAAAAACAACTTATCAACATCCCATAACATGCAAAATTTACATACATGTAGATGTGGGTATAAGCCTCTCACTCTTATAATTCATTTAGTTAATGAATCAAAATTTCCTTTCAGGTTTCTTGGTGGTGGTGGGGGTGTTGCTTCACTTTTACCCCCCAAATTATTGTTTTAAAATGGGATACAACACATAGGGAGTATCTATCTGTTATTTTCCCACATTAATTTATTGTGCAATTATGCCATTTTATTTACTCAATAAATATCCTCTGGTTTCTTTTTCTTCTCTTTACAAATGTTCTCAGAACTCTCTCACCTCAGAGAATTATTTTTCTTTAAGTTCCTGAAATGATAAATTGTATTGTGGGTCATTCAAAGAATTTTAAGGGTTTCAAGTCACTGCCAGTGACCACCTAGGAATCATGAAGAATGGGAGAATGGTTGGGGAAAATTATGAAAAGCAAATCCAGTTATAGTTTGCATAAAGGATTGCAGCAAGTGTATTCCCCAGACTATAGCTTACTGGATTTAACAATAATACTAGATAGACATTGAAAGGATTGTTAAAGAGAGGTCTTGAGAGCATTGGGAAAGGGATGTAGTGAGCACCAGCGGACACAACAAATCGCCGTTGAACAAACAACTCATTTCCTTTGCTAGAAAGATCTCAGCAAAGGTGGGCTAGGAGACTTTTGCAGACAGAAGTGGAGTCTAATTTGTCATCAGCACCCCTAATCCTATACTCCATGCATTTCCACCTACTGCTGCCCAGTTAAATATCTGTTTTTCAAGGATAAGAATTTGCATAATTCCAATCTTAATAACAAATCAGGAAAGAAACACAATATTAAAACTATACCTCAAATGAGAACTGCTTCATAATGCAATTAGTTAACCACACCAAGAAGGCGCTCATTAGCTATGGCAAACTTTTTACTGCTTCTTTGCTCTGAATAGGCTAATATTTGTCAGCATTAATTTAACAAGTTGCTTCGAAAAACATTTTGAAGATAATTTAGGGATCTATTGACTCCTGAAACTGTTTTAGGTTTCCTCAGGAAAACTCTGCATCCATGTGATCTTTAATTGCTTCTCAAACTGCCTGAGCATTTCTAAATCAAGTCCTAGTTTTAAATTAACATGTGGAAATGGGAACAATGTCATTATTCTCTTTATATCCAAATTGTTTCCATTGTAGTCTGTGCTGCAATTCTATTTGAGAAAGGATTTGAAACATTCACGAATGTCTTTAAGGCTTATAAGCAATTCATTATTTTCATACTGTGGAGAATGGAAATGTAAAAATCCTAAATCTGTAACTCCATTTTAGGACCTTGCCTGCTTTCCCCCAAGACACTGTAGACTTCCTGACAAATCCCTATGAAAGCAATTTCTATTACAAAAGCATTCAAGTATTCTACTGACAATGGACCCCATTTATAAAACCAGCATTGAATTTGGGGGACAGGATCAGCATATCCTCATAACAGACAATTCTGCCAGTTTTTTCTATATACAAATGCTACTTTAAAAACTTTTAAAAATGTAACTTTTATCTCTGGTTGTAAAAGTAATATTGAGAAAAATGTAATTTTGATAAAAACATTAAAACAAAACATCTATCCAAAGATGAAAACTGACGCAATTGTATGGTTTCCAGTGTTTTTTCTACGTGAATGAATTGCATGCCTACATTTTACCCACAAATTGGGATTATACTTTGTAAATTTTGTCACTTAGCAGTACACCATCAACATTTTCCCATGACATTATTCTTCTAAAATATGATTTCTTATAGTACCTAGTTGCTGTATGTTTAGGTTCAAAGCTTAGATGCATGATCTAGCTGAAACTACACAATGCTTTATTTTGATTGTTTAACTTACGTACTTTAACCTTAATATTTTGGAAGAAGATTTGTGGTTTTAGTTCTTTGAAGCTAAACCATTTTATTTCCCCAAAATGTTCCTTTCTGGTTGGTCCACAACTTATGTAGAATTTTTACCTGTCATCTTTTTTAGCACTAAGGTACAAAAGGCCTTGAAGCAGAGAAATTATCTCAGAGGATTTTTTAAAGTGGACATAATTTTTCTGCCCAAATAATTTGATAGGGAGAACATATGCACCAAACATTCCTGGCTGCTCTGTGATGCTTTCTCTGGAGAAACAGTATGATTCAGGTATGTGAGATTTATATTTAACATAATTATCTACTGTCATTTCACAGGTAGCAAGGAAGGAATTTCTCATCAATCATTACTCATACTATTCATGCATATTGTTGAATATAAACAATATGATTAGAAAAACCACAAGTGTACAAATGAGACCAGAGCTGACTTTTTCTGAAGTATTCAGTAAAATATGAAATAATTCAACTTGTTTCCCTCTGTATAATTTGTTAAAAAGCATGGCATATTTTCAGTCCTTAAAATTGAAACACATTTGATTTGTCAAACACTTTAATGAACAGATTAAGTAGTTTTTTGAATTATAAAAACACAAAATAATATGTAAAGTACTAAATTTCTAAAATATTCTTTTTTCTATAATTGATAGCATTGTCACTAATTACTAAGTTTTACAAAAACACAGATTTGTTAAGTACTCTTTGCACAACCTTTGCAAGAATGTATTTGTGTGCAAATGAATTCATAAAAATGATATTTTGTATACTTCAAAAAATAGTAGAAGAGCATGAACAATAAGCCAAATGGCAGTATCCATATCAACAACCCATCTATCACACTCTCTAGAACAGTCTTGAACATTCTTAACTCCAGTAATTTTTCATATCACTTTTGCCACCCACTTCACCTGGAACCATTTCAGAAGTCTTAAATTCCAGTGTCCTGCTCCCTGACATCAAGCACCTATCCTTTTATTTCTTTCATTTTTCTCTTTTCACTGCACCTGTTTAACCTCACAGACATCTCCAGTCTGTTTTTCCATTTTCTCTCAGTGTATGAGCTTCTTTTCTACCCCCCCTTTTTCCTTCTATACCCAATCTAGACTTCCTAATGACTCATTTGAACTGCTTGCTCTCTAACCATCCCTTACTCTCAGATTATTTCACATCATACAACCAGCAAAACTGCAAACCTGAGAGGTTGAACACCACTAAAGAGAACCACACAAGTTGGCAGGCCACCACTACACCAATACATTTTTTCCTATATCACCTGAACCATAAGCATTGACAGTTGATTGTTTTACTTGTTATCATTTACCACACTCCATTTCGCTCTCACTTTCTGCCCTTGACACTTCAGCAGATATATTTTCCTTTCAGTTAATAAAGAAAACTGAGGCTAACACATTTACCTGTGCCCTTGATGCCATTCCTTTTCCAAACCTGTTGCATCTTGGCCATTACTCCATCACTGATCCACCCCCCTGCTGTGTATTGAACTGGGTTCCTCAAAAAGATATATTCAAGTTTCATGAATGTAATTCTATTTGGAAAAAAGATCACTGAAGATGTGATAAGATAAAATGAGGCCAAACTGGATTAGAATGGGCCCTAATCCAATGTAAGAAGAAGAAATTCAGACACAGTAAGAGAGAGACACACAGAGAGAGATGGCCATGTGACGGAGGAAGAGATTGAGTTATGTTGCTTACAAGTCAAGGAACTCTGTGGATTGCCTGCCACTCACCAGAAGCCAGGAGAGAGGCAGGGAACAGATTCTCCCCTTTAAGAAGAAGCATGGCCCTGATGATACTTTGATTTTGGACTTCTAGCTTCCAGAACTATGAGACAATAAATTTCTGGTGTTTAAGCCAACTAGTCTGTGGTACTTTGTTACAGCAGCCCTGGCCGACTAAGACACCCCTTTTCTCTGTATCTTCAATCCTCCCACCACATACCTAGCTCTCAACTTAAAAAAATCAGTGCACAAATTTGTGCAAATTTTCTCTTTCCTCCCCAGTGAAGAAAAATGTAAGTATATTTTATGTTCCCTACTAGCTGTCAGTCTCTTGTGAAACTTTTAAAAATTTAATCTACACCTGTGATTGTTTTCCCCCACTTCATCACTTTATTTTACTCCTTAGTAGTGTACTGCATCTGGCTTCTAGTCCCCAATGTGTTTTGGTTCAGGTTATATCAATGGCCTCCCTATGTCAAATACAAAGACATTTATCATTTCTTTTCTTCTTTGACCTTTTTGCTGCATTTGACACCGATGATGCTCTCCTCCTTCTTGAAATGTTCTAATCTCTTGGTCTTCAAAATGTCATCCATTGACTTTGTTCCACTCGGTTATTCCTCCTAGTTCTCTTATGTGGAATCTTTTTCCCTCCATCACCCCTTAAATGTTGGTACTTAGCCAGGTTTCAGTCTTAACTATCTGTAGGAAAGCTCATCAACTCTTCTGCTTCAACTCCATCTATATGCTGATTTCTTCCACATCTGTATTTCCAGCCAGGGCTTTCTTCCAGGATTCTCTTCCAGGAGCCTGCTGGATATTTCTACCTATATCAAGCTTTTATTCCTACTCTTACTCCTGCATCCATGGATGTCAATGACACTTCCTAACTTTTATGTTTCCTTCTTACTCACTATTCATTCAGTTGCCAATTTCTAAACATTCTATCTTCTAAATATTTCTCAAATCTACTTTCTCATCTCTATCCCTATGAATGTCATCCTATTTCATGTTCTGTTCTCATTATCCCTTGCATAGACATGAACAACATGATCTCACCTTGATACCACTGTTTCTTCTCCCCCCGTTCCTCCTTGCTCTTCCTTTTCCTCTTCCTCTGCTTCTGTTTTGTTGTTGTTCATTAGCCCAAAGTCTTACAAAGCCAGGATTCAAGCCCAGAAGGTCTGACTCCAGGGTCTGGATCTTTTTTTTAACTTAAAAAATTTTGTACAAACTTCCCCTTCCTGCCTCCCTCCATCCCCCACCCCCTGTAATCTCTAATCTGCCTTCTATCTCTGTGAATTTGCTGCTTCTAGTCATTTCTTATATGTGATATCATACTATTTTTGTCCTTATGTGCCTTGCTTATTTCACTAGGCATAATGTTTTCAAGGTTCCTCCTTGTTCAGCATGTCTTAGAACTTCATTCTTTCTTATGGCTGAATACTATTCCATTGTATAGATAGACCACATTTTGTTTATCCATTTATTTGTTGAGGGACACTTCGGTTGTTTCCAGCTTTTGGCTATTGTGAATAATGCTGCTATCAACAATGGTGTACAAGTATCTGTTTGAGATCTTGCTTTCACTTGCTTTGGATATATACATAGAAGCAGAATTGATGGGTCATATGGTAATTCTATATTTAAATTTTTGAGGAACTGCCTGTTCCGGTTTGCTAATGCTGCTCTTAATACAAAATACCAGAAATGGATTGGCTTTTATGAAGGGGTTTTATTTGGGTACAAAGTTACAGCCTTAAGGCCATAAAGTGTCCAAGGTAAGGCATCAACAATAGGGCATCTTCACTGGAGAAAGGCCGTTAGCATCCGGAAAACCTCTGTTAGCTTGGAAGGCATGTGGCTGGCATCTGCTTGCTCCCAGGTTGTGTTTCAAAATGGCATTCTCCAAAATGTCAGCATTAGCTTTCAACGGCCATCCTCAAAATGTCTCTCTAATGTGCAGCAGCGAGCTCCTTCTGTCTGAACTTCTTATATAAGATTCTAGTGATTTAATTAAGAGCCATCCTGAATGGGCAGGGTCCATATCTCCATGGAAATTACACAATCAAACGTTTCACTCACAGTTGACTGAGTCACATCTCCATGGAAACACTCAATCGAAAGGTTCCACCCTAATCAAAAGATTAACAAACCTGCCCCCACAAGATTGCATCAAAGAACATGGCGTTTTGGGGGACATAATAATCCAAACTGGCACACTGCCATATTGCTTTCCACAGTGACTGCAGCATTTTATAATTCCAACAACAATGCACTATGGTTACAATATCTCTGCATTCTCTCCAACATTTTTAATTTTCCATTTAAAAAAATATAATAGCCATCCTTGTGGGTATGAAGATCCCATCATTTCTTGAGCCTAATTATATACTCCATGAGGTGTCAATGAAATGTTTTTTAAAAAGAAGCAACATTGTAAGATTGGCATTATAGGAAAAAAAAAAAGACATTATGCCTACTTTGGTGATAACAGAAGGTTAAGGGTAAAAGAACCAGCTAAGAGGCTGGTGTTCTAATCTAGGTGAGAGATGAGAACCTAAGCTAAAACACTGAGAGCAGCGGACAGATTAAAAATATATTTAGGAGAAAAATGGAATGGTTAAACAATAGTGACTGATAGAAGACATGAGGTAAACCAACTTTCATGTTTCTAATCAACCAGGAAATTTATCTTTATGCTCTTTTATTCTTATGTCCATTTCTTCACATTGTGTACTCACCAATATAGTCCTATCCTACCTCTCATACTTATGAATCATTCTTCCAATTTAGAGATGACCGGCTCAATACTTCCTCTCCAAATACAACCTCACACCCTCTCAGTATTTCCATATCCATCAAACTTGCTATTTCCATCACCTTTTCAACAAGCACTTAACATTTAACACATACTAGGCAATGTGGAGGATAAAGATTCATTAGGTATCATCTCTCAGCTCCTATAAGTTATAAGCCAGGACTTTGTTCCCTTTACTCCAAAGACTTCTTTCTGCCAGCCCATCATTTTCCGTTGACTATGCTGAATTGTCTCCACACTTCGGTTTGCTATTTCCTGAATCTTCCAATGAAGAAACTACTGGCATGAATACTATCATATGCCTTTTATGCTCTTGCACCAAAGCTATATTATAATCTCTATTGAGTACTTACTTCATGCCAGGTACAATACTAAAAATTTTATATGCATTATCTTAATTAATACTTACAAAACTCCTACAAGATGGCTATTATTTTCCCCAAATGAAAGATGTGCTAACCAAAGCACAGAGAGATTAAATACACTACCAAGGTCATATAAATAGTAAGTGCCACTATTGTAAATTTTAACCTAAATGTTAATTATTTCTTTCTACTTTTCTCAAAGTCATTAATTGATATTTTTTCTGTGGCTTTGAGAGTGGATTAAGAGGAGGGTGCAGATGCGAGAAATAGAATTTCAGTACTGCATGTGATCATTTCCAAATCTACACTGGATTTTGTTAGAACACTAAGTCAATACATTATACACAAATAAATATTGTCTTAATTTTGTTTCCTGGAATTAAGTGGTTTATATTTTCATGCCAAAATATATGCATTTTGTTTTGTTTTTGTTTTGCTTCTTTGTTGTGTTTTTTTTTTTTTGCTTTAATTATGGGATGTTTCATTCCTTGCAAGAGACCTAAATATTTACAAGTGTCCAATTGTTCTAATTCTTCAATGGTTTATGTTTGCTGAATGATAAACATGTCTGTCTTTTCACATTTCATATTGATTTGCATTATACAAACCATGCTCTGTCTTAACAAAATTGCTAAAGTACATGGTAATTGCAGATAGCTTATGAACCTATTTTCAGAATTGGCATTTTTATTGATAATTGTACTTTTCTTTAATAACAGGTTAATTACTCCTGGGACACACATGTAATCCTCAAAACAGCCCCATGATAAAGATACAATGATTATCCCCATTTTACAGATGATGAACCTGAGGTGCACAGAATTATTTAATAGCAGAGCCAAGTTTCCAACCCAGGCAGTCTGGCTCCAGAGTCCATGTACTTAATGACTACACTATCTTTTGTTTTTTATCTGGTAAGAAATCGTCAGAATGTTTGATCAGGGATGGAGTTCAGCATTTTTACATATATTTTCATCTTTTCTCTAAACTTTTGAAGGACTTTTTGGATACTACTAGGAAGCCCACATGGCCTTGTTGCCACGTTATTCTAATTGACATAAAGGAAAAGCATGAGATGCTTGCCGTTTACTCACAGGATATCTACGTTCTACACTCTGTTGGAACTCTTTTATGAAGAATAAATTTATTCTAATAATTGGAAATGAACAGCTTCAGCTGTGAGTGAAATCAACCTCAATCATCATTCTGCCCCACTCAATGTTTGAGTAGAATATGCATCATTTCTTCAGTCAGCTGGATTTCTTTCCATAACGACATGCCACATTGATTAGCTCTGAGAATATTTATAACCCACCTCATTTTAATAGGACTATTAATACTCCTGATGTTCCAACAAACAGCATTAATTGTTTTAGTGTTGACATATTGACAAATGATTTGATATGAGATAAAGAAAAATATAATCAAAGACAACCAAATTACATCTTTCAGCTGCTCATGGGAGAAAACAGTGTTAACATAATTTAAAGTTTCAAAGAGGATTAACGACCATTTCGGTGAGAAGGTACCCAATGAAAACAATCCAGCCATAAGTTAGTGGTAGACACTAGCAATAAAACAAGGTGCTCAGTTAAGAAGGTTATATCATTCCAGAATGATGCACCAGTCCTAAATTTGTGGGATTAAAGGCATAATTCTGAAGTTTTGCTTATCATCTTGGTTTGGTTTGCAAAGGTCATACAGAGCCTTGATTTGACAGGGAGAACTTTTGTAAGGATTTTACAGGATAGGACGTCTCCTACAAACGACTCCAACTTGCATCACAACTGTGATAAAATCTCTAGAATTGGTTTACACTAACATCAAGAATAAAATCTACTTCTGTCCAATTCAAGATATTATTTTAGTTTTATGAAGCAAAAACCCATTGTAAAATATAACTGGAGTATATACAATGATTTAAAACTCATATGTACACATATAAGAATTTACACATTCTAACTAAAACTCCAAATTAAAGACACTAATTTTAAAATGTACTAAGTCTTATACATCCAATGAAGGTGTTGCTTCAAAGTGAGATGTACTATCACCAGTGCTCAGAGTGGTTTGGAATTCGTCATTTGCAATTTTATTGGGGGCCAGGTGAAAGCCACTTGGGAAACTTGTTCTCAGTAATTATTACACCTTCTTTTAGGACCAAAATATTTGTCAATCTCATATCCGTTAGAATACTTTCAAAATACTTCTTACTTTTTAAAAAGTCATATCCACCTGCAAATGTTGAGAATGATAAGTGATGCACTGAAGACTCTAAATTAATGTTTCATTAGTAAATCATTGAGTGAGGTGCAGGCTTCAGAGATAACTCCAAGAATAGAGCTTCAAAAATTATTTGAGCAGTAGTTTCATCACTGAAATAAGTTTATATCCTCCCATGAAGACTATTTAGAAAGGGATGACACTTATTTGGATGGATGAGTTCAAGGCTGTACATTAAAAAATCAATTACCTTATTTGTCAGTCATATTTCATATATCCAGAGTTGAATTTCTATTCCAAGATTTTCAGAATTTGAGTTTATTCAAATTTATTTTACATTTTGTAAGGCATATCAGAAGTTATCCACTGTTCTATAAATAATGCAAAAGGAATACGAATGGTTGTAATAACGTGAAGTTGGCCCATTATGAGTGAAAAAATATTTAACGCCAGTTCTGTTCAAAAACAACTGAAAAATATGCATGATCCCTCATGTTCTTTGCACTTTCTTTATGATAGTCTCCCCATTAGCAGGCTGTCATGGTGGTTCTGCTACCATGGGGTCCTCTAGCATATTTTCCTATGCAGAGAAAAAGGGAAAAATCAGCAAATATACCACTAACCAATGGGTTGATGGAAGTTATATGGCCAGGAGATTTTTGATATCCTATCTAATTATCTAATGTTAATAAGTCTGTTTTAGTTTTTCCAATTTTTGATCAATTATTTTCATGCAAACTACATTCAGCCAGGGCAAAACAAAACAGAACAGGTAGACAGTCACTGGATTGGAGCCCTGGTGTTCTGCCAATCCCAGGAACATAGTCTAATGAAAAGATCAAGGAGTTTCAACTACTAGGAGATCATGAAGCTAAACTTTTATGCATTCTTAAGCCAGTTATTGTCGCCATGGCTCCTTCTCCAAAATACCCAGGAATCCCATGGGGGGAATAAGTGAAGCAAATAGAGTCATCCCTTCTCTTACTGCCAACTCAGGGATTATAGGACAGGGAACTTTCCCTCTGTGTCGACAGTGAAAGCTTACTCTAGATGCCAAATCTTTGCAATAGCAAGAGCACCTTCTCCTCACAGAATCCACAGGCTTTGTTGTCCTGTGATTAATTTGAAAAATACATTTTAAATAGCTAATGAAAGTCCTGATAGCATGTGAATTCTTGTTTATTTCTTTTTGTCTGATTATCCTTTAATATTCAGATGTGTACTTGCAATTTAAAAACTGCAATTCCTTCTACTAAGAAATCAGAGTTTGTGCTGAAATGAACATCATATAATAGTCACAATTGATATAGTAGGGTTGCTCCAAGTGAGTCACTAATTTGGCTATTAATTATTTGTACTTTTTAACAAGAGGGAAAAAGACATTATAATTTCCTACAACTTAGGAATATATGGAGAGAAAAATGTGAGGTAGTGATTTGTCCAGAGTTCACTATCACATGGAGTTGAAACTGGAACATATTTTGTCCTTAACCGGTGTGCCAGTTTGAATGTATTATGTCCCCCAAAATGCCATTATCTTTGATGCAATCTTGTGGGGGCAGATGTATTGGTGTTGATTAGGTTGGAACTTGGTGATTGAGTGTTTCCATGGAGATGTGACCCACCCAACTGTGAGTGACACCTTTGATTAAGGTGTGACATCTTGATTGAATGTTTCCATGGAGTTGTGGCTCCACCCATTCAGTGTAGATCATTATTGGATCACTGGAGTACTTTAAAAAGAGCCACACAGGGAGAAGATCTAAGATGGCAGCATAGAGAGGAGTGGAAGATAGTTAGTCCCCCTGGAACAACTAATAAACAACCAGGAACAACTAGTAAATAATCTGCAATAACTGCAGGGGGACAAATGTTACCATCCACTCATCATACACCAACTTGAATTGGGAGGAATGCCTGAGATGACAGCATAAAATCTGTAAGTAAAAACTGCAGATCCAAGCTGGGAGCCCCCTCCCCCCACAGCCTGAGCTGCAAGCCTCATAGTGCTAGAGAGAAGCTCTCTCCCAGCAAGCGAATATAGCTCAGCTGAGCTCCAACTGGGGTTTTAATTAACAAGCGTGGACTGCTTGCAATGAGCTATGAATCCCCAACAAGCAGACAGAGGCTTTGCATGACGACTTACCTTGGAGAGCTGGAGGGTGGCCATGGACTGTCCCTGAAGGGGGCTTTTTGTCCCTGTTTTGGCTCAGTGGAGAAAGCTTCAGCCATTTTCAGTTCCCAGCTCTCTGACCCAGACAAGGGTAGAGATAACACAGGCAGAGTCTATTCAAATGCTAATGAACTCTCCCTAGGGGGCTTATCTTCCCTAAGAGGAAAGGGGAGGGGCCTGGCTCTACTACCCACCTTCCATTCAGAACCAGACTTCAGAGCCTGGGGGAAAACAGCCACAGGCCACACCTCCTTACACCAGTCTGGAGCTACAGGCTGACAGGCACCACCTGCTGGGCAGAAAAACACAGTGACCTGAGGCATCGCAGGGTGTACAAATTTTCTAAGACACACCCTCAGGGAAATCGGATATTGACTATTTCTTCTTTCTGGGACGTGAGCCCATTCTGGTCTGGGAAAACCTGATTGGGGTAACCAAGGAAACCACGCCTAGACAATAGAAAACTACAACCTACACTAAGAAAAATGAAGTTATGGCCCAGTCAAAGGAACAAACTTACACTTCAACTGAGATACAGGAATTGAAACAACTAATAATAAGTCAATTTGAAAAGTTTAGGGAAGATATGGTGAAAGAGATGAACTATATAATGAAAACACTGGGTGTATATGAGGTAGAAATTGAAAGTTATAAAACCAACTGGCAGAATCAATGGAAATGAAAGCCACAACATAAGAGATGAAAGACACAATGGAAACATACAACAGCAGATCTCAAGAGGCAGAAGAAAACACTCAGGAACTGGAGAATAAGGCACCTGAAAGCCTACACACAAAAGAACAGACAGAGAAAACCATGGAAAAATGCAAGCAATGTCTCTGGGAACTTAAGGACAAAATGAAAAGCAAGCATGTACGTGTCATTGGTATCCCAGAAGAAGAAGAGAAGGGAAAAGGGGCATAAGCAATAATAGAGGAAATAATCAATGAAAATTTCCCATCTCTTATGAAAGATATAAAATTATGGCTCCAAGAAGTGTAGCATACCCCAAACAGAATAGATCTGAATAGGCCTACACCAAGACACTTAATAATCAGATTATCAAATGTCAAAGATAAAGAGAGAATCCTGAAAGCAGCAAGAGAAAAGCGATCCATCGCATACAAAGGAAGCTTGATAAGACTATGTGCAGATTTCTCAATAGAAACCATGGAGGCAAGAAGAAAGTGGGGTGATATATTTAAGATACTGAAAGAGAAAAACCACCAACCAAGAATCTTATATCCAGCAAAACTATCCTTCAAAAATGAGGGAGAGCTTAAAATATTCTCTGACAATCAGACAATGACAGAGCTCATGAACAACATACCTGCTCTACAGGAAACATTAAAGGAAGCACTGCAGACAGAAATGAAAAGACAGGAGTGAGAGGTTTGGAAAACAATTTTGGGAGATAGTAGCACAGCAATGTAAGTACACTGAACCAAGATGACTGAGTATGGTTGAAAGAGGAAGGCTGGGACCATGTGGGACACCAGAACAAAAGACAAAGGATAAAGACTGGGACTGCGTAACTCAGGGAAACCTAGGGTGCTCAATGATTGTAATAAAAGGTACAAATATGTTTTTACATGAGATAGAGCAAATGAATGTCAACATTGCAAGATGTTAAAAATAGGGCGGGATTGGGGGGAAAATACAATCAATGCAAACTAGAGACTATAATTAACAGAAACATTGTATTGTGCTTCCTTTAATATAACAAAGGCAATATACCAAAGCTAAGTGCATATGTGGGGGGTGGGGAATAAGGGAAGGGTATGGGACTCCTGGCATTGGTGATGTTGTCTGACTCTTTATTCTGCTTCAGGTTAATGCTATCTTTCCTTCTGTTGCTTTCTAGCTGTCAAGTTTTCATTTTGTTTTTTTTTTTCTTTCTTTTTCTTTTCTTTTTCTTTTGTCTCTCTGCCTTTTTTGACTCTTCCTCCTTCCTTGTGGAAGAAATGGAGATGTCCTTATATAGATAGTGGCGATGGTGCTGAATACATAAATATGTGACTATACAGGGAACCAACAATTGTTTACTTAGGACGGAATGTATGGTGTGTGAACAAAACCGTCTTAAAAGAAATGGGTTGTTGAAGAAATCTTGAAGGCACTATATTGAGTGAAATAAGACAGACACATAAAGGCAAATATTGCAGGGTCTCACTGATATGAACTAATTATAATATGTAAACTCATAGACATGAAATATAAGTTATCAGGATATAGAATGAGGCTAAAGACTGAGGAGCAGTTGCTTATTATGAGCAGAATGTTCAACTAGGGTGAACTTAAACATTTGGAAATGGACAGGGGTGATGGTAGCATGTTGTGAGAGTAACTAACAGTGCTGAAAGGTGCGTGAAGGGGGTGGAAAGGGGAAGCTCAGAGTCACGCATGTCACCAGAAGGAAAGTTGGAGGTTAAAAGATGGGAATGTATAAAACAGTGAATCTTGTGGTGGACAATGTCTGTGACTAACTACACAAATATTAGAAATCTCTCTCAGGAACTAGAACAAATGTATGACACTATAACTAGAAGTTAATAATAGAGAGGCATATAGGAAAAAATATATACCTATTGCAAACTATATACTACAGTTAGTAGTATTTTAACATTCTTTCATCACCAGTAACAAATGTACTATACCAAAACTATGAATCAATAATGGAGGAGGGCATGGTTAGGGGTATGGGAGGATTTGAGTTTACTTTTTTTGTCTTTATTTCTTTTCTGGAGTAATGAAAATGTTCTAAAAATTGAAAAAAAATTGTGTTGATGGATGCACAGCTGTATGATGTTACCATGGGCAATTGATTGTACACTTTGTATCTTTGGATAGTTGTGTGGTATCTGAACAATCTCAATAAAATAAATAAATAAGTATATATATATATATATATAAGAGCCACACAGGCCCAGATGCTGCTGCTGCAACCTAGAGAGGAACATCCTGGGAGAAAGCCATTTTGAAACCAGAACTCTGGAGCAGATGCCAGCCACATGCCTTCCCAGCTAACAGGTTTTCCAGACACCATTGGCCACCCTCCAGTGAAGGTACCCAATTGTTGATGCATTACCTTGGACACTTTATGGCCTTTAGACTGTATCTGTATAACCAAATAAACCCCCTTTTATAAAAGCCAATCCATTTCTGGTGTTTTGCATTCTGGCAGCATTAGAAAACTGGAATACCCAGATTTTCTCTGGGGGCTAACATTGAATTTAAATAAGAGGCCTTGGAAACTTGTGCCCTGTGTTTTGTTTGATAAGGCGGAAGTATATCATGGAAGACTGAGGGTGAAATTCTCAAAAAAGACATTCTAAAAGAGCTCTTGGATAAAGTATTATCCCAACTACTGCCTTGAATTTGATAGCAGATTAAAAATTCCTGTTATAAAGGCCTGCACATGCATTCTTTTAAACTCATCAATATATTCTATCCTCATTGTCATGGAATTCACCTAAGCTTTCATCATTCCAGCTTGAACATTTGAAGATTAAATGAATTAATATACGTAAAGTGCTTAGAACAGTGTCTGGCACATTGTAATTCAATCTACTGAGCAGTTAGCATATGCCAGTAGGCATTACAGGAAACCAAGAGATAAATAAAAAAATGGCTTAAGCCCTTCAAGTGCCCAAAATCTAGTGGCAAGACAGAAACATAAATACCTGCAGTGTATCACAGACTAAAGCAAGTGCCATCATAAAGGCATCAACAAGAGTCAGAGGGGTAGGAAAAGTTATCTTTATTATTACCCACTCACTCATTCATGAATTGACATAGATGAACTCCCACTTTTTCTCACAACCTTTTAAGTTAAGCTGGATAGATGTTCTTTTCAGCATTTATGTAGTACTTTCTATGTCACAAAGTGCTTTCACATACAGTGGCTCATTTATTGTAACCCTCATAGCAGCCTTGTGATGGAGATACTAGCATTATTTTTATTTTGTAGGAAGGAAACTGAGGTTTGAAAAGGTAAATTTATCTAGTTGGCCAAGTATCAAAGCCAGGATGAGGAAACTGAGCTCCAAGGAGATAAAGTGACTGGCTCAAGTTCACATAGCAAGAGAGTAGAAGTCCTATTTGAGATTGTTATTTGTCAAGGCACATTCTGGAAAATAAGTCCACACTTCAGCAGGGCTGGAATGACAAAAGTTTCTATATTCCCACCCTCTAGTCCCTGGGATATGTGTTATTCTCTATAAAAACCTACTAGATCACACTTTCTAGAAGACGATGGACTGATATTTGCCTTAAAGTGCTTTCAGGACCTATCTTTATAGGATATGAGTCTTGTTGGACATCCTGTATGACCTTTATAAATAAGAAAAATAATGACAGCAATTGACATTCGTAAAAAATGTTTTCAAGAAGACATTGGCAAACAAGTTGTTCATTTTATTCAGGAGGCTCACCCTTTCTTATTTAGTATTTATATTAAGAATGCATATCCTTATGGAGGGCATTGTTTTACATTAAACACCAAGTGAATGTTGCAAATTAGTCTCTTATGTGGACTCATTATTAGAATGCCATAAATATATTCAAGTATGGCATTGTTAATCAGAATGAATTTCTATCCACTTGTCTTGCTGTAAGTACTACAATACATGAGGTGTGCTGATGTAGGAATAATTAGATAAATGATTTTTTCAAATAGCCAAATTAATTAATATTAAAGGAACAGAATAGTGAAACAGGTATGTATTAACTTGAGCTTGGCTCCCATTTAGGATATGCCAAAGTGCTTTTAAATAAGATTTGTAAATAAACTTGAAGACAAAAAGTATTGTTTCATAAAATATAGAACCAGATATATGAACCTGATGCAAATATATAATATTTAGTAAGGAAAGATGGAATGTGTGGATCTTTTGGTTAAGGATTATAAAGTCCTTTATAGAGAGGGCTAAATTTATGGACAAAAACTCGAGACACGTATAGCACTGCTAATGCCTGTTTGCCCATAAAAATTCCATTGAAATATGCAAAGTATGAGTGGTATACATCAACATTTTTAACAATGGCTATCTTTTAAGGGTGGCATGATAGATACTATTTGTTCATGATTATTTCCTTCAAGCCCTTGCCATGGCTTCCCTATGAGTAGAATATTCTCTTCCACCCCACTGATTTTGGTCTTGAGGATAAGACCTACAAACTATGGAATAAGGGATGAAGTGATAATATAATAGCTCCAAGGGAAGGCTTTAAGAGTTATTATTTTTTTCTGATGGCCTTCTTGTTCTAATCCTCAAAATACTCCCATTTTTTAAAGAGAAGAAAGAAGCTCATAATGGTTAGAGACTTGTGTGTGATCATATAGCTCATTAATCTTCAAACCCATGAGGGTTGGAAGTAGCTTTATTCTTTTATATATCTGTTCATGCCTTCTGTGCATTTTAGTTTCCATTTTCTCAGAATCTTTTTGCCCAAGTCTCAATGACTGTTTCTCTGCAAAACATTTATGTATCATGAAGAGAATCAAAAGGAGGGAAGAGAGTCTACTAAAGTTACACTAGTGGATCACAATAAGTGATCTTTTATGTACATATGCGTATAAACAATATCATTTAACTTAAAATGCCATTTAAGGAATATATAAGATAAATAAGACTATACACTGGGCTCAGTTTGGGCCCTTTAAGATCATGGTGTATCTTGCTCGACAATTGAACCAACTCCTCCATACTCTACTCCCATATTTTGCCTTATTGTTTCTTGTTGTGTTGTGATTTCAGGATCCATGTCCCACAGCTTTGACATCTGGTTCATGACTCCTACCTTTGCTTCACACTAACCACAAAAAAACTGATACATACCCCAGACAGATCCAGTGGCAGACATACATCATAAAGTGCATTCCATTCTTGTAGGCTGAAAGTGGGAAGAGAATTCGATTTGACAATTTTTGGGTGTAAACTAGCTTGTCTTCATATGTAGCCTTTTCCTCCTGCTGTACTACATTGTTGCGGTCACCTGAAATTCATTTTCAGGGAATTACCACTTTTCAATTGTTTTTCCAGGTATTCCTCATTACTGAGAAATGCAAACATGATTTTTTCTTGAAATCACTGTGGAGGGAACCAAACCCTGCATTGCTATTGAAATTATTATGAGCTACCTACAGCACTTGGCTGAAGAAGTTGCATAGAAACCGTTTCATGAAAAGTTCTCTCTTGATAAGGAATGTACAACAAGAATAAGATGTGCTTTTGCCATTGCAGTGCAATCCTGTCCCCATCCAAGTAGGAGACGGTCAGACTGAAGAGGTAACAAGGAAGAGTGTCAGAGTTTTCTACCTTTACACTCTGGAGCCTTGGTAAATCCATGCCTATGTCACACAGGTCATTATGGAAAGTGACGAGTAGGTCTGACACCCTGATTCAACAGAGAAATTCTGCTTTAGTCTTTATAAATTGTGCCTTGATAATACGTTGTTTACAAAATGGTCCCATGGCAGAAAAAAATATTTGTAAATCACTTGATAGTAATGTAATGAGTGCTGGTTTAGAAATCAAATGGAGTTAGATTTCAATCTTGGCTACAACTATCTGACCTTAGGCAAGTAACTTAACTCTCTAAGCTTCAGTTTCCTTATCTATAAAATGTGATAATACTTACCTCACAGAATTATTTTGAGGCTGAAATGAAGTCATGCATCCATGTACTTATAATATGGCAGGTATTTAGTAAATGATAATTTTATTTATTATTATTGCTTAGAATAAACCATAATCTTCATCAACAAACATTTATTAAGTAGTCATTGTGTGAAAAGCATAAGACCTGCTTGCTGCCCTTGAAAACTTACAGTTCAGTTCTCAGAGGGGCTATAACATAAAAAAAATCAACAACCAAACAGCCAAAAGACAAATGACTCAGATTCCCTGGCTGAGGAAGGAAAAGACTTGAATAGCAAAATGAATATGTTCAAGCAACATGACCACATCCTCTTAGCATGAGTCTCTGTGTGTGACCACATTATAAAGACGTGTCCCCAAATTAAGAGACTGAAACAATTGCTAATTTATTGACTGAAGTGCAATATCTCCATTTAACAGAGGGGAGATGAGTGCCACGGCAAACAGCCATAAATGGTATTCCCTAAAGGACAAACAATAAGAAGATATGTTCTTACCATAACTTCTCTACCTCGTGACCAAGCTATCAAACCATTTGCCAACATGCTCAAAACAAACAAAAAACTCTATCCATTTCAATTAACTGAATTGTGCTAACTGAGAGCAAGCAATATAGAAGGGAGTTGAATGTACAATAGACTTTGTCCATGATGTGAGTGCTTTTTGGACAGCCTTCATAAATGTCAGTGAATTGCTCACCATTCACTGACTCTCCAGATAATGGTGGAAATGCTAAGATGGCTTACAAAGCAGGGAAAATGCAGGGAAGAAACAAGCATTCAGGACAGTATAGTGAGAAATTATCACCTAAGTCATGAAGAGATGACTGATTGACATGCCTAACCAAAGCCAAGAGCCTCATTTGCAGTGTCACTCATGGATGATGCCAGATTTCTCTCCTGATGTCATTTATTCACTCAACAAACAAGTATTGAGTGTTTACTCTGTATCATGCTGTGCTGTTATGGGAATACAACAGTGAACTAGACAAGGTTTCTATCCTTCAGGTAGCTATAGTTTAGTGTGGGACAGAAACAAATAAACAATTACAAATATTGTGATATGTGCTCTAACAGAGGCAGGTAGAGGTTACTAGGGAAGTTTATATAAGGGAGCATTTAACCAAGTTCTTGGAGTCAGGGAAAGCCACAAGAAGACGCAATATTGAAACAGAGATGCAAAGGAGCAATAAGAATTAACTAGGTGACAAAGGAGGGCAGGCAAGGAAGTGTTCCCAGGACTACAGTGATTAGTATCTGCAAAGGGACAGATGCAGGAGAGAGAATGTTATTCTGGGTATGACAGAAAAGAAAATCGAAGGGTCAGAGTGACAGGACTGGAGAACTCAGCAGGAGCAAGATTATGCCCCAGAGGAAATGGGGAGCAACTGGAAGATTTTAAGTAGGGGCTTACCACAATCAGGTTTGTGTTTTGAACAACTCCTCTAGAAGAATGGCCAGAGCCCTAGACACCAGTTAAGGGACTATTGCAGTAATGGAAATGATGTCCTGGACAAAGATAGGGTGGTGGAGATAAATTATGAACATATATAAGAAGCATTTAAGAAATAAAATTGACAAGAATTGGTTATTTATTGGCTGTAGAAGATGAACAAAAAGGAGACTTCTAGGTTTCTGGGATAGACACAGCAAACAGATACTTGCAGAGAATTCCAAGAATGTACAGTTAGAGAAAAGTCTAAAGGAAATCAGGAAAGCATGGTGTCAAGAAACTAAAGGAAAAGATGTTTCCAGGGGCTTAGTAGGAGTGCTCAAGTGTATTAAATGATACTAAGGAAATGACTTGAAAGTTGTTAGTGGGGCTAATATCAAGTAAAATGACTGGTATCTTGAGCACATTGTCAGAACAGTTTTTAGTGGATACCTAAGAGTAGATGACTGTCTCTATTTCCAGTAAAATGGGAAAACAAACAACCTGACAAACCAACTACTACAAAACACGTAGAAATGCTAGGCAGAATAAAACAAACGTCCTTGAAATACATAGCTGACAGCACAAGATATTATGCACAGTTAAGATAATTTTAGACTTAACAAAAGAGTTTTAAATACAGTATAGTACAGAGAATTTCTGTTCACCTTTCATTCAGCTTCCCCTATTACATCTCTTGTAACTGTAGTTCAATTATGAAAATTAAGAAATGGACATTGGTACAATATGAGTAACTAAACTACAGACTTTATTCAGATTTCACCAGTTTTCCCACTAAGATCCTTTTCTCTATTCTAGCCAAGCACATTGCATCTGATTGTCCTTGTCTCCTTAATTCCATCAGTGACAGCTCCTCAGTCTTTATCTTTCAGGACATTGACAGTTTTGAAGAGTACTGGTCAGTTATTTTGTAAAATGTCCCACAATTTAGTTTTGTCTCATACTTTCTCAGGAATAGATTGAGGTCTTCACATTTTTTGGCAAAAATACTGTGGAAGTGATAGGGATGGTATTGTATCCTCAATGCATCACATCAGGGAATACGAGATGCTACTGTATGTGATTACTAGTCATGTTAACCTTCATCATGTCATAAAGGTGGTATCTTCCAGTTTTCTACACTGTAATGTTATTCTTTTTCTTTGTATACAAATGACATAATGTAAAGATTGTTTCTTTTTTTAAAATATCTGAGTAGTATACCATTGTATGGATGTACCATAGTTATTAACCAGTTGAATGAGCGGTTGTTTCCAGGTTTTGGTAATTATGAATAAAACTGCAATAATCATTTGCACACAAGGTTTTTGGTGACTAAAAGCTTTAATTTATCTTATGGCAAATAACTAGGAAGGTTAACTTTATAAGAAACTTAGAAATTGCTTCCAAAAGTGGTTGTATCATTTATTGTTTTGCACCCTCACCAGCAATAAACTGAACTTTTATTCCAGTTTCTCTGCATCCTTGTCAGTATATGGTATTCTTTTGTTTTTTGTTTGTTTGTTCTCTCTCTTTTTAGCTGCCATGAAAATAGGTTTTTAGTGGTACCTCACTGTGGTCTTAATTTGCATCTCCCTAATGAATCATATTGAGCTTCTCTTCATAAGTTTATTTGTCATATGTATATCTTATTAGGTGAAATATCTGTTCAGATCTGTTGTCCATTTTTAAATTTTCTTCTTATTGCTGAGTTTTGTGGGTTTTTATATATTCTGGATATTTCCTTTATTACAAGTGGCAAAGACAAATATTTTCCCAGGATGTTGTCTGTCTTTTCATTCTCTTATTGTATCTTTCACAGGACAAAACTTTTTTATTGATGAAGTCCAATTTATCATCGTTTTCTTCTTTTATGGATCATACTTTTGAAGTCCTACCTAAAACACTTCACCTAACCCACAGACACACATATTTTCTCATTTGTTTTCTTCTAGAAGTTTTATATTTTTCATTTTACAATATACACTCATAATTTTATCAGAGTCTTCTGGTATCGATATTTTTACCACTTCAAAGTTTAGAAAAGTTTAGAAAACTTATTGTCATTTAGGTCCCTTTACCCTCCCCCTCCTTTATGATAGTCAAGTATTTTTCTATATACATTGAATCCTACATCACTGTTATAATTTTTACCTCAACCCTCAAATACAATTTTAAAAACTCATGATGAGAAGTCTATTTTATTTATCCCTATTTTAACTCATTCCAATGTTCTTTCCTTCCAGAAGTTCTAATCCTCTGTGTGCCACTTTGGCTATATTATGTCCCCCAAAAGCCATGTTTTAATTCAACCTTGTGGGATATTTGGATTAGGTTATTTCCATGGAGATGTGACTCACCCAACTGAAGGTGATACTTTTGATTAGATTATGTCCATGGAGGTGTGTCCCCACCCATTCAGGGTGGGTCTTGATTAGATTACTGAAGTCCTTTAAAAAGAGCTGACACAGGCCCAGACGCTTGCTGATGCTTAGAGATACTTAAAGATGCTTGGAGTTGCAGACAGATGTCTGGAGACACTAAGCCAAGAGATGAAACCCAGAGTTTGGGAGCAAAGGCCAAGCAGACACCAGCCATGTGCCTTCTCAGCTGACAGAAGTGTTCCAGATGTCATCAGCCTTCCTTCACTGAAGTTATCCTCTTGTTGATGTCTCAGTTTGGACACTTTTATGGCCTTAGAACTGTAAATTTGTAACCTAATAAAACCCTTTATAAAATCCAATCCATGAGAGGCAGGGCAAAATGGCAGAATGGTGAGGTATGTGTTTTAGCTACTCCTCTGGGGCAGCTGGTAGATAGCCAGGAACTGTGTGGAATGGATGGGGCAGAGGAATATGAATCGGGACTCACGTGATACAACAGTCTCCAGCACATGGACCAGCTGAGATCAGCGAAATCTGTAAGCTCTCACAGCCAGGAGGCCCGCGCCCCTCCCTGCCAGGCACAACAGACTGTTTTGTGGCTGATCTCCTGAGGGAGGAGGGGCCGTCAGTGCTGGGAACCAGGAGGGAGAACTGCAGTTGCAGCACTGATTAACAAACTCAGATTGCTGAACAAAAACTCCAACCATAGATAAACTGACACCAGACACTGGAGAATCTGGGAGCAGTCAGCCCAGCAGAGAGGAGATAGGTCTAACAAGAACAGCAGAAAAAACAAAAACAGACTTTTGGAGTTGGGATGAACATAATACAGGGAAGGGCTGGGCTCAAACAGAATCAGGCACAGATGCAAAACCAGGGGACTAGGACCCTTCTCTGAAAAGCTGGTTTTTCTGGTTTCTTGTTTGTTCCTCAATTGCTCTCCAACCCCACCTTGTCTTTTTGCATTTCAATAGCCCATCAGAACTGCAAGGACAGAATTAAAGCACTTTTGTTTAAATAGTCTATACTGGGCCTTTATTTTTCTATCTTTTTATATTTTCTCTTTTTTAAAAAAAATAATTATTCTAAGAAACTCATTACAGAAAGCCTCAAAAACTTGCAATTTGGATGGAGACAAAAGCAGAGCTCAGATAGCTCTGAGAGACAAAGCAATAAGGCTACTGGGGGAGAAACTTTGCTAAAGACCATAACTTCCCCAAGAAAAGGGGGTGTGGCCCAGCTCCAGTGGCAACCCTCCTTGGCAGAACTCTGATACCAGGGGCTGGAATTCAGAAACAAACTTCAGTTATCCATGCCCCTGACAGGGTCAAGGTCACCCAGAGAAATAAATGCTCCATACCTCTTCACACTGGTGGGGGAGCTGCAGGCTGGCAAGTGCAACCTGCTGGACAGCATAGGAAAAGCACAGAGTCTAAAGGCCTCACAGGAGGGTCCCATTCTCAAGGAAACTCCATATCCTCCTCCTGAGACCTGGACCTCTCCGAAGTAGGAAAACCTGACTGGGGTTGACCATATCTGCGGAGACCCTCACAAGAAAGGGCTACATAGAGGCAGAGCAAGAAACAGAAAAACAAGGGGGTGAAAAACTGATCAACTAAATAGAACCTAAGTTAGAGGTGTAGAATAAGCTGAACTGAACACCAAAGTTTAGAGAACAAAGCCAACCAACAAGAAAACCCCAGGTAAAAGAGTGAAAACAAGCTGCAGAATAAACTAATCAAGAAACTCAGATGCCTAGACAGCTTAAGATAATGAGCCACACTAGGAAACATAAAAATATGGAGAAACAAAAGGAACAAACTAATAGTCCAACCAAGATAAAGGAGTCAAAGCAATTAATACTAAATCAATTCAAGGAACTGAAGGAAGAACTAATTAAAGATGTTCAAAATAATCTAAATCAATTCAAAAATCAAGTCAATGAACTGAGGGAAGACAAAGCAAAAGAGATGACAGATATAAGGAGGACACTGGATGACCATAAAGAAGAATTCATAAACTTGAAAAACAAATGGCAGAACATATGGGAATGAAGGGAATAATGGAAGAGAAGAAAAAGACAATGGAGGGATACAACAGTAGATTTGAACAGGCAGAAGAAAGGATCAGTGAATTGGGAGACAAAACATTTGAATTCACACACACAAAAGAACAACTGGTGAAAAGAATGGAAAAATATGAGCAGGGTCTTAGGGAGTTGAGTGACATCATGAAACTCACAAATATACATGTTATGGGTGTCACAGAAGGAAAAGAGAGGGGAAAAGGGCCAGAAAGAATAATATAAGAAATATTCACTGAAAATTTTCCAACTCTTATGAAAGACAGAAAATTAGAGATTCAAGAATTAAAGCATACCCAAAACAGAATAGATCCCAATAGACATACTCCAAGACACTTACTGATCAGCTTGTCCAATGTCAAAGACCAAGAAAGAATTCTGAAAGCAGCAAGAGAAAAGCAATCCATCACATACAAGGGAAGCTCAATAAGACTATGTACAGATTTCTCCACAGAAACCATGGAGGCAAGAAGACAGTGGTACGATATATTTAAGATACTGAAAGATAAGAACTGCCAACCAAGAATTCTATATCCAGCAAAACTGTCCTTCAACAATGAGGGAGAGATTAAAATATTTTCAGACAGACATTGAGAGAGTTTGTTAATAAGAGACCAGCACTACAAGGAATACTGAAGGGAGTGCTACAGGCTGATAGGAAAAGACAGGAGAGAGAGGTTGGAGAAGAGTGTAGGAATGAAGATTATCAGGAAGGATAAAAGGAGAGAGAGGAAAAAATAAGACATGACATATAAAATCCAAAAGACAAAATGGTAGAAGAAAGTACTACCCTTACAGTAATAACACTATATGTTAATGGATTAAAATCCCCAATAAAAAGACACAGACTGGAGAATGGAATGAAAAACAGGACCCATTTATATGCTGTCTACAAGGAACTCACTTTAGACACAAGGACTAAAGGAGGCTGAAAGTGAAAGGTTAGAAAAAGATATTTCATGCAATCAGCAACTAGAAAAAAGTGGGAGTAGGTATACTAATATCAGACAAATTAGACTTCAAGAGTAAAACAATTAAAAGAGACAAAGAAGGACACTATATATTAATAAAAAGTCAATTCATAAAGAAAACACAACAATCCTAAATATTTACGCACCAAACCACAGTGCCCCAAAATTCATGATGCAAACACTGGGACCACTGAAAGGAGAAGTAGATACCTCTACAATAATAGTTGGAGACTTCAATACACTGCTCTCATCAATGGACAGATCATCTAGACAGAGGATCAATAAGGGAACAGAGATGTTAAATTGTACAATAAGTGAACTAGACTTGACAGACATTTACAGAACACTACACCCCACAACAACAGCATACACATTTTTCTCAGGTGCTCATGAAACATTCTCTAGGATAGACCACATGTTGGGTCACAAAGCAAGTCTCAACAAATTTAAAAATATTGGTATTATAAAAAACACTTTCTCAGATCATAACGGAATGAAGTTGGAAATAAATAACAGGCAGAAGACTGTAAAATTTGCAAATATATGGAGACTAAAATACACAGTCTTAGAAAACCAGTGGGTAAAGGGAGAAATTACAAGAGAAAGTAGTAAATATCTCAAGGCAAATGACAATGAAAACACAGCATATCAAAACTTATCGGATGCAGCAAAGGTGGTGCTGAGAGGGAAATTTATTGCCCCAAATGCCTATATTAAAAGAGAAGACAGGAACTACAAATGATGGAGGGGATGTGGAGAAATTGGAACTCTTATTCATTGTTGGTGGGACTGTATAATGGTTCAGCCACTCTGGAAGTCAGTCTGGCAGTTCCTTAGAAAACTAGATATAGAGATACCCTTTGATCCAGCGATTGCACTTCTCGGTATATATCCGGAAGGTCTGAAAGCAGTGACATGAACAGATATCTGCACGCCAATGTTCATAGCAGCATTATTCACAATTGCCAAGAGATGGAAACAACCCAAATGTCCTTCAACAGATGAGTGGATAAATAAAATGTGGTATATACACATGATGGACTACTACACGGCAGTAAGAAGGAACGATGTCGTGAAACATATGACAACATGGATGAACCTTGAAGACATAATGCTGAGCGAAATAAGCCAGGCACAAAAAGAGAAATATTATATGCTACCACTAATGTGAACTTTGAAAAATGTAAAACAAATGGTTTATAATGTAGAATGTAGGGGAACTAGTGATAGAGAGCAATTAAGGAAGGGGGAACAATAATCCAAGAAGAACAGATAAGCTATCATGGGTAAATTTAACGTTCTGGGAATGCCCAGGAATGACTATGGTCTGTTAATTTCTGATGGGTATAGTAGGAACAAGTTCATAGAAATGTTGCTATATTAGGTTACTTTCTTGGGGTAGAGTAGGAACATGTTGGAAGTAAAGCAGTTATCATAGGTTAGTTGTCTTTTTCTTACTCCCTTGTTATGGTCTCTTTTAAATGTTCTTTTATTGTATGCTTTTTTTAATTTTTTTAAAATCTTTTTAGCTTTCATACAGTTGATATAGAAAAAAAAAGTTAAAAAAAAAAAAAACAAGGAAAAAAATATGCAGAGCCCCCTTGAGGAGCTGGTGGAGAATGCAGGGGTATTGGCTTACCCTACCTCGATGGTTGCTAACATGCCCACAGACATAGGGGACTGGTGGTTTGATGGATTGAGCCCTCTACCACGGGATTTGCCCTTGGGAAGACTGTTGCTGCAAAGGAGAGGCTAGGCCTCCCTATAATTGTGCCTAAGAGCCTCCTCCCGAGTGCCTCTTTGTTGCTCAGATGTGGCCCTCTCTCTCTAGCTAAGCCCACTTGAAAGGTGAAATCACTGCCCTCCCCATTACGTGGGATCAGACACCCAGGGGAGTGAATCTCCCTGGCAACATGGAATATGACTCCCGGGGAGGAATGTAGACCCGGCATCGTGGGATGGAGAACATCTTCTGGACCAAAAGGGGGATGTGAAAGGAAATGAAATAAGCTTCAGTGGCAGAGAGACTCCAAAAGGAGCCGAGAGGTCACTCTGGTGGGCACTCTTATGCACAATATAGACAACCCTTTTTAGGTTCTAATGAATTGGGGTAGCTGGTGGTGGATACCTGAAACTATCAAACTACAACCCAGAACCCATGAATCTTGAAGACAGTTGTATAAAAATGTGGCTTATGAGGGAGGACAGTGGGATTGGGGGGGCCATGGGGATCACACTCCCCTTTGTCTAGTTTGTGGATGGATGAGTGGAAAGGTGGGGGAAGGAAACAAACAAACAAACAAACAGACAAGGGCGCCCAGTGTTCTTTTTTACTTTAGTTGCTCTTTTTCACTTTAATTATTATTCTTGTTATTTTTGTGTGTGTGGTAATGAGGGTGTCGGGGATTGATTTTGGTGATGAATGTATGACTATGTAATGGTACTATGAACAATCGAATGTACGATTTGTTTTGTATGACTGCTTGGTATGTGAATATATCTCAATAAAATGAATATTAAAAAAAAGGGAAGAGAGAGCAAAAATTGAGTAATTAACTGTACACCTGGTGGAGCTAGAGAAAGAACAGCAAACTAATCCCAAAGCAAACAGGAGGAAAGAAATAACAAAGATTAGAGCAGAAATAAATGAAATGGAGAATAGGAAAACAATAGAGAGAATCAACAAAACCAGAGCTTGGTTCTTTGAGAAAATCAACAAAATTGATGGACCCCTAGATAGGGTAACAAAAAAAAAAAAAAGAAGAGTGAGCAAGAGATTGCAGATTGCTCTAGTTTGCTAATGCTGCCGGAATGCAAAACACCAGAAATGGATCAGCTTTTATAAAGGGCGGTTATTTGGTTACAAAGTTACAGTCTTAAGGCCATAAAGTGTCCAAGGTAAGTCATCAACAATTGGGTACCTTCACTGGAGGATGGCCAATGGTGTCCGGAAAACCTCTGTTAGCTGGGAAGGCACGTGGCTGGCATCTGCTTCAGAGTTCTGGTTTCAAAACATCTTTCTCCAAGGATGTTCCTCTCTAGGTTGCAGTTCCTCAAAAATGTCACTCTTAGTTGCTCTTAGGGCATTTTTCCTCTCTTAGCTTCTCTGGAGCAAAAGTCTGCTTTCAACTGCCGTCTTCAAACTGTTTCATCTGCAACTCCGCTCTCAGCTCCTGTATGTTCTTCAAAGTGTCCCTCTTGGCTATAGCAAACTGGCTCCTTCTGTCTGAGCTTATATACTGCTCCAGTAATCAAGGCCCATGCTGAATGGGTGGGGCCATGCCTCCATGGAAATTATCTCATCAGAGTTATCACCTACAGTCACATATCCATGGAAACACTCAAAGGATTCTAATCTAATCAGCACTAAAACGTCTGCCCCACAAGATTGCATCAAAGAATATGGCTTTTTCTGGGGGACATAATACATTCAAACCAGCACACAGATGCAAATGAATGCAATCGGAAATGGGAAAGGAAACATAACTACTGACCTACTGACCCTGCAGAAATAAAGGAGATAATGAAAAGATACTATGATCAACTATATGCTAATAAACTAGACAACTTAGATGAAATGAACAACTTCATAGAAAAACATAAACAACCAACATTAACTTGAGAACAAACAGATGACCTCAAGAAACCAATCACAAGTAAAGGGATTCAGTCAGTCATCAAAAAGCTCCCAAAAAAGAAAAGCCCAGGACCAGATGGCTTCACATGTGAACTCCACCAAGCATTCAAGAAAGAATTAGTACCAATCCTGCTCAAAATCTTCAAAAAAATTGAAGAGGAGGGAAAGCTACCTAACTCATTCTATAAAGCCAACATCACCCTAATACCAAAATCAAAGATACTACAATGAAAGAAATTATAAACCAATCTCTTTAATGAGCATACATGCAAAAATCCTCAATAAAATACTTGCAAATCGAATCCAGCAGCACATTAAAAGAATTATACACCACATCCAGGTGGGTTTTATTCCAGGTATGCAAGGCTGGTTCAACACAAGAAAATCAATTAATGTAATATACCACATCAATAAATCAAAGCAAAAGATTGATGCAGAAAAGGCATTTGACAAAATTCAACATCCTTTCTTGATGAAAACACTTCAAAGGATAGGAATAGAAGGGAAATTTCTCAATATGATAAAGGCAATATACAAAAAACCCACAGCTAACATCATACTCAATGGGGAGAGATTGAAAGCTTTCTATCTAAGATCAGGAACAAGACAGGGATGCCCACTGTCACCACTGTTATTCAACATTTTGCTGGAAGTTCATACTAGAGCAATTAGGCAAGAAAAAGAAATAAAAGGCATCCAAATTGGAGAGGAAGAAGTAAAACTTTCCCTCTTTGTAGATGATATGATTCTACATGATTCTATATGTAGAAAATCCAGAAAAAATCTACAGCAAAGCTATTAGAACTAATCAATGAATACAGCAAAGTGGCAGGCTTACAAGATCAAGATGCAAAACTCTGTAGTGTTCTTATACACAAGAAATGTGCAACAAAAGGAAGAAATAAAGAAAAAAATTCGGTTTACAATAGCAACCAAACTAGTCAAGTATTTAGGAATAAACTTAACACAGGCCACAAAAGACCTATACAAAGAAAACTATAAGAAATTGCTAAAAGAAATTGAACAGGACCATTAAAAATGGTCATGGATTGGAAGACTAAATATAATTAAGATGCAGTTCAACCTAAACTGATTTATAGACTCAATACAATACCAACTAAAATCACAACAACTTACTTTGCAGAAATACAAAAACCATTAACCAAATTTATTTGGAAGGGCAAGGGGCCCCGAGTAGCCAAAAATATCTTGAGAAAGAGGAACGAAGTGGGAGGTCTCACACTACCTGACTTTGAAGCATGTTACAAAACCACAGTGCTCAAAATAGCATGTAACTGGCATAAGCACAGAGATACCAACCAATGGAATCGAATCAAGTGTTCAGAAATAGACTTTGGCATCTATAGACAATTGATCTTTGATACAACAGTCAAGCCAAAAGCAACTGGGACAGAGCAGACTATTCAATAAATGGTGTTAGGGAATTGGATGCCCATTTCCAAAAAAGGAAAGAGGACCCTTATCTCACACCTTATACAAAAATTAACTCGAAATGGATTGAAGACCTAAGCATTAGCACTAAGACCATAAGACTCTTAGAAGAAAATGTAGGCAATTTCTGAAAATCTTGTGATAGGCAGTGGTTTCCTAGACCTTACACCCAAAGCACGAGCAACCAAAGAACAAATAGACAAATGGGATCTCCTCAAAATCAAACACTTTTGTACATCAAAGGAATTTGTCAGAAAGGTAAAAAGGTGGCCTACACAATGGGAGACAATATTTGGAAACTGCATAGTAGATAATGGTGTAATATCCTGAATATATAAAGTGATCCCACAACTCAACAACAGAAAAACAAACAACCCAATTAAAAAATGGGCAAATGACATGGACAGACACTTTTCTGAAGAGGAAATACAAATGGCTTAAAAACATATGAAAAAACACTCAACTTCACTGGCTATTAGGGAAACGCAAATCAAAACCACAATGAGATATCATCTCACACCTACCAGAATAGCGATTATCCAAAAAAACAGAAAATTATAAGTGCTGGAGAGGATGTGGAGAAAGAGGCACACTTATTCATTGCTGGTGGGAATGTACAATGGTGCAACCACTCTGGAAGACAGTGTGGAGGTTCCTCAGGAAGCTAAGTATAGAATTGCTATATGACCCAGCTATTCCATTACTAGGTATATACTCAAAGGAACTGAAACTTAAGACACAAACAGACATTTGTAAACTGATGTTTATTGCGGCATTGTTCATGATTGCCAAGAGACGGAAAAAGCCCAAATGTCCATCAATGGACGAGTGGATGAGCAAATTGTGGTATATACTCATGATGGAATATTATGCAGCTGTAAGACAGAACAAAGACATGGATCATGTAATAATGTGGATGAACCTTGAGGACATTATGTTGAGTGAAGTTAGCCAGAAACAAAAGGACAAATGCTGTATGGTCTCACTAATATGAACAGACATTAATGAACAAACTTTGGGAGTTAAAAGCTGACAACACAGGCTACCAGGAGATAGAAAGAGGGTAGAGATCAGGCATTTGATGCTGAAGGACTACAGAACGTTTAGCAGGATTGATTGTATAGATCCAGAAATAGCATAATACTGTGTGATGGTAACACAGTATCATAAGCACACTGATCAAAGATGTCTGTGAGTAAAGCTGAAAGAGGTGGGATAGGCAAATGTATGACACCAGAGGTAAAGATAGATGATGAAGACTGGGACTGTATAACTTGGCAAAAACTGGGGTGACCAATGACTGTTAGGAAATGTACAAATATAAAATGTTCTCACATGTGGGAGGACAAATGAATGTCAACCATGCAGAGTGTTGAAAAAGGGATGGTACTTGGGAAAAAACACAATCAAAGCAAATGGGAGTCTATGGTCAACAGTGACATTATAATATGCTTCCATCAAATGTAACAAAGGCAATATACCAAAGCTAAATGTGTATGAGAGGGGGATATAAGGGAGGGATATGGGATTCTTGGTAGTGGTGTTGTTTTCTGTCCTTACTAATATATTGTATTATATGACACTTTATTTTTCTTTTTATTATTCACTAAAAGAACTTTTTCATAGTAATCAATATGTTCAAGTGCTGACTGTGGTGATAAATGTACAAATATATGATGATACCATGAACAACTGTTTGTGCACTGTGGACAATTGTATGTTATGTGAATATATCTATAAAATTGCAGGAAAAATATAAATAGGGATAAAAGTGCTGGAGAAAACATGAAGAGAGGGATATACCTATTTACTCTTGAAGAGGAGGCAGCATGGTGTAGCCTTTCAGGTCAGAGTGGTGGTTCCACAAGAAGCTAAGTATGTGGGGGCCATAAGGTCCTGCAACCTCATTATGGGGTATGTACTTGGAAGATCTGAAAGCAGAGACATGAATGGATGTTTTCACATTGGTGTTTATGGAGGCAGTATTCATGATTTGCAGTGGGTGGAGGTGGCCTAAGGGTTCACTGACTGAGGAACAGTATGGTGAACTGTGGTGTATGTTTGCAATTATGAGAAGGAGTGAAGTTGTGAGACACAGAATGAGGTGAAAGGATCCTGCAGACAGCATTTGGAGTGAACTATGCCAGAAACAAAGGCAAACACTATAATGCCTCACCAATATGAACTAACTACAATGTGTAAACTTGGAATTGAACTTTAGAGCTCAGCTTATCAGGGGAATGCTTATTATAATGGTCCCTAGATGGTAAGCTCTTACAGCAGTCTCATCTATTCCTGAATTGTAATGGCTATCTCCAGATTCTGAGATGCTGATCCCTTTGTGTATAACCTGATTGATCCCTATAACTTTGGGTATCTGTGTGACACCTGAAACTCAGAACTAGAACTCGGCAGATATGAATGTCAGTATTAGAACACATAGCAACTGTTTTTAAAAGAAGCTGAAAAAGAATCCAGACTTCAACTAGAGATATGAATGAAGCATATGTGGTTAGGACTAGGGCAAATTGGGCCAAAGGGTGAAGGACAATACTGACTGTGTTTTAAAACCTCAAATTCCATGTGAGACCAGGGGAAGAGATGTTTAGTTGGTGCAAGATGTATATTTCCTAAGCAATTTAACTCATACAGTTTGTTCAAATACTGTAATTACATGGAACTTTTAATAGGAAGTGAGACTTGGTAGGTTTGCATAGGTTAGTGTGAAATAGCAACGCATCCCAAAGTAATTTGGGCAGAGAATAAAAATATATATGCAGGGACCCCTGAGAAGCTGGGGTTAAGATGCAGAAGTGTTGGACTTCCCCACCTGGGTTGTTGCTGATGTTCTCACAAACGTTGAGGACTGGCGGTTTGATGTGCTGAACCCTGAATCACAGGACCTGCCCTTATGAGGCTCATTACTGCAAAGGAGAAGCTAAACCTGCTTATAATTGTGCCTAAGAGTCTCCCCCTTGGTACCTCTTTGTTGCTCAGATATGGCCCTCTTTCTCTAGCTAAGCCAACTTGGCGGGTGAACTCACTGCCCTCCCCCCTATGTGGGATCTGACTCCCAAGGGTGTAAATGTCCCTGGAAACGTGGGATATGACTCCTGGGATGAATCTGGACCTGACACTGTGGGATTGAGAACATCTTCTTGACCAAAAGGGGGATGTGAAATGAAATGGAATGGAGTTTCAGTGGCTGAGAGATTCCAAATGGAGTAGAGAGGTCACTCTGGTGGGCATTCTTATGCAATATATAAATAACCCTTTTTAGGTTTTAATGCATTGGAAAAGCAGAAATAAATACCTTATGGATCTCTGCTTTAGTGTCTGTTATTCTCTTTGTGTGTCAATTTAGCTAATTTCTTTTGACTTATATTCAAGTCCACTGATTATTTCCTCAGTGGTATTGATTCTGCTAATTATCCCATTAGAAGTATTCATCATTGCTGTTACTCTTTTATAAAATTATTTCTAGAATTTCCATTTTATTCCTTCTTACAGGTTTCATCTCTCTGATGAAATTATCCATCTAGTCTTGCATGTTGTCCACCCTTCCAATTAGAGCCTTTAAAATAATAATCACAATTATTTTAAATTCCCTGTCAGATACTTTCAACATCTCTTTCATATATGCTTGGTGGTTATCTTGCCTCTCCATGAGTTTATAACCTTTAACATACCTCACAATTTTTTGCTGAAAGCCAGAAAATTTGTGTAGAACAATAGATACTTTGGTAAATAAATTCTATGCATGGAAATGGGCTTGTATTTCTCTCTGCTATGACTTTGGTGAGAACATTTAGGTTAATCTAATTAGGAGTTGACTGTGTTTAGGTTTGTTGTTGCTATGGTAACATCAGGGCACAAGCTTCTAATTCCTATAACCATATCTTGTGTTTAGAGTGGGGATGGTTTGCCAGTGTTTTGTTTCATTGTCTGCTCTGCCCTCAAATTTAGGTTTTCTCTTTTGGCAACACCTCAAAAAGGGTGTCTTTCCACACCTTTGCCACAACTTTATTGCTCTCTTGTTCTTCTATCAACAATATTCTACTATCCCTCGTTCCTCAATGCTTGTTAGTATGGTAGTGGGTTGAGGTTTGAGGGGAAGTTCTGTTATTCTGATTAAGCCTCTGTATTAGGCAGACAGGTTATCCCTAGCTCTCAGGGATCTGGCCTTCTAAATCCTTTTGTCCTTCCTCCATTTATAGTCTGACCCCAGGTACAATGGATTTTTTACCAATGCCCCAAGGGCAAAACTATTTGTTGTCTTTCTCCCCACAGATTAAGGCTTTTTCTCTGTAAGGTTGATAGGGTAGAAGTGTCTGTGTAGAGTTCTAGGCTTCCTCAAAGTGGCTAATGTTCTCCTTCCCCAGCTCTTCTCCCTAAGGGGAATTTCCTAAAGATACTCAGTAACCTTTTCTGTGAGCATCCAGTAAAGTTCATGGAGAAAAAGCCTTTAAGAAATTGTAGACTGCCTCAATTTCTGTGTTCTTCGTGTGATCCATTCTTTCTAGTGCACACTCAGTCTCCAATTTACCAACTACCCAAGGTAAAATCTTACTGTTGTCTGGTTGTCATCTCCAAATAACCCAGTGCTCATGTCTCTTCTCAGATTTTGGGACAGTTGTTTGCCCTGCAACCTCAGCTCTCTCATCACTTCATGAAAAATCCTAAATTTGAAATTTTTTGGCTTTATTTTTCCTTGTAAAGGTGGGAGTGACACTCTTCTCAGGCTCTCTATAACCCTGTGTAGAAATATGAAGTCATCTTTTACTACATTTTATGTAGATAGCTGAAATAATTTATTTTTCCATAAAAATATTAAAAATTAATTATATTTATTCATAATCATTTCTTTATTTGTCATGGTTTTAATATGGTTTATTATTACAGTGTTTCTCCAACTAGCATATGGCTGTAGCAAATTACTTGTATATTTGAAAGTGTAGTACTCATATTTAGAGGTGAAGAATCCTTTTTATGATACTTCAAACCCTGCATCTACAGAATATGCTGAATATTACATATTTGTCCTAAGCTGTGCCCTTCGTGCTTATATAAATTTAATGTAAAATATGTGGTTTTGGAATTTACGTATACATATACAATTTTCTGATACTATTAAAATAGCAATTGAAGTGCACTGAAACACAAACAAATGTGAAATGATTGGTTCTAGACTTGACTTTATTCCTGGAAGTTAGGTAGTTCCATTTAACAAAGATATGCTTTTTAATGTGTATTTTCCACTTTTCAGATCTCTTAAAAGTGGTTAATATCCAGCAATACTGGCCTATATTTTCTCAAATATTCTCATATATGGATCACAGTATAGTAATTGCATATTGAAGCATTTAGGAATTTATTTCTTGAAATATTTTTCTCTACCCCATTCCTCACTCCTCTCCCTTAGATACTTCAATAACACAAAAGTAGACTGCTTGATATTTCCCTCTGGTCATAAGTCTCAATTTTTTTCAGCCTTTATTTCTCTCGTTTCTTCTATGTAAATTCCAAAAACACATATTTTACATTAAATTTATGTAAGCACTAAGGGCATTGAATAACTTCTTTTTCTTTAGCTTCATGATAACTGGCCTTTTCTTCTACAGTAAGTAATCTTTTATAATTCATTCATGGTGCTTTTCATTGTGATACTGTGTTTTTTAGTTCTAGAATTTCTGGGTTTTGTGTGTTTGTGTATTTTTCCATTTGTGCACTGAAATTCTTTCATAATATTAGTGTTTTTTCTTTAAAACCTTGAACATATTTGCAACAATTGTCTTAAAGTCTTTGCTACTAATTTCATAATTTTGGCATTTTCTGATTCAGTTTATATTAAAGGATTTTATCTTAATTATGGTCCAAATTTTTTCCTGGTTTTGTGCCTATCTAGTAATTTTGGTCATATGCTAAACATGATGGCTTCTATGTTTTTGACTGTCTGGAATTTGTTTCACAATATAATTGTTTTTGTTGTTCTGGAAGGTAGTTAATTTGTTTGCAGGTAAGTATGATCCTGATTAGGCTTGCTTTTAGGCTTTGTTAAAATGGCTTAGAGTACCTTTTACTCTAATGCTAGATTAGCCTTATTCTTAAGATATAACCTTTCTGGGTATCTACTTAATATCCAGAGTGTTCAACGAGATTCATCACTCTTCCAAGTTTGAAATCATATGTGAGCTTTTGTTATTCTTTAGTTCACACTTTCCCAGTAATTGTTTTCCCTGCTACTTGCTCTTCCCCAGTAGTTTTTTTTTTTTTTTTTCCCCTAACGTTGTGGAGTCTCCCCCACATACATGTGTAACTTGTACCACAAGTTCAGCCAGCTTAGTAGCCTTGGATTTAATCTCTTTACATTGTTCATTTAGCCCTCCATTCTGTGTTTGAGATTCCCCTCACTTTGTCACAGTTCAAAACTTTATCCCAGGTAGAAAGCCTTGGGGGATATTATTTTCTTGATACTTTTTTAAAGTTTTAATTTTGAAATAATATTAGACTAACAAAAAGTTGGAAAAACAATAGAGAAGAGTCACATGTACTCATCACACAGCTTCCTCCAATAGTAACTTTTTACACAATTACAGTGCATTACAAAAACCAGGAAATTGACATTGGCACAATAAAATTAACTAGACTACAGATCTTACTTATATTTCACCAGTTTTTGCATACACTCTTTTTTGTATCTGTGTGGATAGTTCTATAACATTTTATCATATGTATAGTTTGTTTTGTAACATTTTATTTTGAAATAATTTCAAGCTTACAGAAGAGTTGCAAAAATAAAACAAAGCCCATACAGAGAAGTGCAAAACACCCCCACCTAGAAACCCAGACCACAGAATTTTAACATTTTGCCACATTTGCCATATAATTCTTTCTATCTGTCCATCTGTCTATCCATTCATCTATCTTTATGCATCTATCTATCAATCTTCTTACCATTTGAATGTAGGTTGTATACATCATACTCCTTGAAAACTTAATATTTCCATGTACGTTTCCTAAGAACAAAGATATTCACTTACGTAACCACCTTAAGTAAAATTATCAAGTTCAAGAAATTTGACATTGATATAAAGCTTACAGTGTTTTCATATATTCCAATAATCTCCTTTTGGGTCTTTTCTCCTCTGTTATTAGATCCAGTCCAGGATCATATATTGTATTTAATTGCAATTATCTCTTTTTTTTAAATTGTGGAAACAAATATACAACATAAACTTTTCCATCTCAACTGATCTCCATTATACCATTCAGTGGGATTAATCACATTTGCAATGTTGTGCTATCTTCACCACCACCCATTACCAGAATTTTCCAATTAACCCAAACAGAAAACCTATACCCATTATGCATTAATTCCCCATTCCCCCACCCTCACCCCTGGTAACCTGTACTCTACTTTCTGTCTCCATCAATTTGCATATGTTTGCTATTTCAAATAAGTAGAACCATAGAATATCTTTCCATTTGTGTCTGAGTTCAAATGCATAAATTTGTATAACCACCACCACAATCAATATACAGAACTATTGAATGACCTCAAAGGAACTCCCTTATTCTACTCCCTTAGAGTTGCACACCACTTCTCTTAACCCCTGGGAACTACTGATTAGCTTTCTATCTCTGTAATGTCATTTTGAGAATGATATATATTTATGATCCTATATATATATATATATATATATATATATAGGATCAAAAAGTATGCAACCTTTTGAGATTAATTTTTTAAAGTCAGCATAATGCCCTTGAGGTTCATCCAAGTTGTTCTTTTTATCAATGGTCTATTCCATTTTATTGGCGAGTATTGTCACTTGTATGGATGAACTTCAGTTTGTTTAACCATTTGCACACTGAAAAACATCTGAATTGTTACAGTTTCTGGCTGTTACAAATAAAGCTGCTATTAACATTCATGTACAGGTTTTGCATAAACATAAATGATCTTTTCTCTAGAACAAATGCCCAGGAGTGCAATTTCCTGGCCATATCGTAGTTGCATGTTTATTTGTATAAGTGACAAATTATTTTCTAGAATAGCTCTACTAACTTACATTCTCAACAGCAATGCATTAGTGATCCAGTTTCTCTGCATCCCTGTCAGCATTTTTGTGCCATCACTATTTTTCATTTTAGCCATTCTGATAGGTGTGGTTTTAATTTGTATTTACCTAATAGCTAATGATTTTGAACACCTTTTCATGTGCTTATTTTCCATCAGCATATCTTTGGTAAGGTATTTGTTCAAGTCTTTCAAGTCTTTTGATCATTTACTATGAACTGTTTATTGCTGAATTTAGAGAGTTCTGAATAAGTTTTTATCCCTCCCCATTAGTTTTCATATAATTATATTTTGAGAGCTTTGGCACATGTTAAATGATGTCATACATTTAAGCATTCAGATAAAATAAATTTGATCAAAACATGAGGAAGATAGGAAGATCAGTTTTTCTTAGGACTTTGTTCCAAAAACATCTGATATTTTTGTTTTATATGTATATTTTGTTTTAATATATATGTGAGTATAAAATCTATGAGTATTTATTAGTATCTCTACCACCATGTGTAAACACATGCACACAAATCTTAACTGTTTATGCAGATATGTAAAATCTCCTATTTTAACCTACGTAGGCTATGTTGTTTTTCTGTTTCAACAGACATCTATCTCTGAGAAATACTTTTAACAAAGGAAATCCAGGAGAGTTGACCATTGAGTTGTAAAATAGAGAGGGTTTCTTATTTAGACAACGAATCAAAAATCTTTCAGTATTGGTGTTGTTTTGCGGCTGAATCTATGCATTTTATATTCCAAAGGCAAAAAAAATTTATTAATGCTTAATTATGGGGCATCTATCAATATAAAAGATTAGTATGATGTATTAAATTACTATACTTAGTACTTTGGAAAACAAGTTCAATCAGAAAATCATACAATGTACTGAAGTTATTGCTATAATTGCAGGTTGGAGCAGACATTCCTTAATACTTTAGGGAAATGCTAGGTCAAAAAGTATGGGGATGAGATTATGAAAAGAATATCATTCTTGGTATTGATCCACAAAGAAGAGCAAATTATGCATCTTTAGGTGTGCCAATATAATTATAAATAGATCCAACTCTGTAGAAAAATTATTGATGTCTGTATTATATATTACAAACTAGAACTCTAGCTTCCATTTTAGGCATGCTAGATGTTCAGAAATGAATACGCTTTCAATGACAAAATGGAATTGGGGACTAGTAAGAAGGAAAAATGTTTCATCATTTCATCTGATCCATTTCATCTTGACTAAGGGTAATTCCCGAAGGTTCTATACAATAGTGAAAAGCATCTGGGCATTGAAGTCATACAGACCTGTATCTGGATTTGAATCCTGTCTCCAAGTTATAACTCTGGGCAACTTAATGTCCATAAGCTTTAATTTCCTCATCTTTGCACTGGGGAACATAACATCCTAATTGTAAGGGTTATACAATATTTTTAAATGTTTCTATCCATGTTGATATATGCAGTTCTAGTTAACTAATTTTCACTGCTGTACAGAACTCCCCTTTATGAATAAAGACAGTGTTTTTATCTATTATTCTGGTGATAGGCATTTATGTGAAACTGCAGGACCATCGGGTTTGTATTTAGCTCCACTTTACTAGACATTGCCAAATTTCCCCCAGGAGTGTTGCAATAATTTATATTCTTATCAGCATTTTCTGAGTTCTGTTTGATCTACATCCTTGCTAACACTTGGCATTATATAGATTTTAAGATTTGTGCAGTAGTCCTAGGTGTGAAATGACAGTTCATTATTGTTTCTCTGAGCATTTCCTGACTACTGGTGTCTTAGTTTCCTAGTGATGCAAAAACAAAGTATCATAAACTAGGTGGCTCAAATCAACAAGTTATTGCTTCACAGTTCTGGAGGTGCGAGTCTGAAATCAAGGTATCAGCAGGGTCATGCTCTTTCTAAAACCTGTAGGGGAGGATTCTTCTTTGCCTCTTCTAGTTACTGGTGTTTGCTGGTCATCCTTGGGCATCTTGGCTTGTAGATGCATCATTCTAATCTCTGCCTCCTACACCTTCACATGGCCTTCTCCCCAGTGCCTGTCTAGCTCTGTGTCCAAATTTATTTTTATTATAAGAACACCAGTCATATTGGATTAGGGCCCACCCTAATCCAGTTTGGCCTCGTTTTAACTAATCACACTTTCAAAGACCCTATTTCCAAATAAGGTCACACTCGTAGAACTAGGGATTAAGACTTGAACATATCTTTATTGGGGACACAATTTAACCCATAACAACTGGTAATGCTGAGCATCTTTTCATGTATTTATTGGCTATCTGGCGATCCTTTACTTTGTGTTTACTTTTCATATCTTTTGCCCATTTTTTTTTGCTTTAATTCTTGATTTGTAGTAGATATTATCTCTGTTGTTTATAGTCATTGAAATATAATCTTCATGCATGTAGCCTGTCATCATTTCATCTGATCCATTTCATCTTGACTAAGGGCAAGTCCTGAAGGTTCTGTACAGTAGTGAAAAGTACTGTTTATGGCTTCCTTTCTTGGACAGAATTTTTCATATTAATATCAGCATTTATACATGGTTTCCTTTGTGGCTTGTGGTTCTTCAACATATACTTCCCCTTCCATCTTCTTTTGCTGTGAATGGTAAATTTATCCTTGTGGTTTCTCCCACACCCTTCACTCCTCTCTTTTTCTAATGCCTCACTTCCAATCATTCAGAAAATCCAGTCTCCAACTTTGATCTTCATGATTGTCTTGCCTATTCTTAATCCCTGCATTGTCAGGTATGTTTTAGAATTATTGCATCATTATTCACAAAGAAACCTGCTTACACTATAATTGGATTTGCACTGAATCTACAGATCAGTATGGAGAAATTAACACCTTTATAATATTGAACATTTTGAGCCATGAACATTTATTCTTCCATAACATATTTGGTATTTTAATGCTTATTGTAAATGCAGTTTGTTTTAAATTTTGATTTTAAAATTATTTGTTCCTAGTATATAAAAACATGACCAGTTTTCACATACTGACTTTATATGATGTTTCAGTTTGCTAAAGCTGACGAAATGCAATATACCAGAAATGGGTTGGTTTTTATGATGGGGATTTATTAACATACAAGTTTACTGTTCTGAGGTCATGAAAGATGTTCAAATCAAGCCATCAATAGAATGATACCTTCTCCCAGAAGACTGGCTACTGGCTATCCCTAACTCCTCTGTCACATGGCCAGGCACATGGTGACATCTGCTGGTCTCTACCTACTCTCCCAGGTTTCATTGCTCCAGCTTCTGGCTTCAGTGGCTTCCTCTCTGAGCTTCGGTATCCTCTCTCAGCTTCTTTGGCTCTCTTAGCTTCTCTGGGGCTTTTTTCCTCTCTTACCTTCTGTGCCCTTTTCTCTCTCAGCTTCTCTTGGGTTTTCTTCTCTGAACTTCTTTATATGTTTGATCCTCTTATAAAGTAAGAGAATTAAGACCCACCTGAGGCATACATCAACTGAAATAACCTAATCAAAATGTCCCACCCACAATAGGTCTACACCCATAGGAATGGATTAGAACATGATCTTTTGTGGGGTACATACAGCTTCAAACCATCATAGAAGTGAACATGATAAATTCACTTATTAATTCTAATAGTTTATATGTGGATTTTCTGCATTTTCTAAATATACAACTGTGTTGTCTGCCATTTCTACTCATTCTTTTTTTTCTATTTCTTGCCTAATTGTACCAGCAGTTAGTTTGATAGAAGTGGTGGTAGCATGCATCTTGTCTTATTACCTACCTTAAGGAGAATGCTTTCAAGATTTTACCATTATGAATGATGACTGCAATAGTTACACACACACACACACACAGACATCACTGCATTGCCAGGTTTTAAGGAGGTCAATAATTAGGTCAAATTAGGTCAATGACCCAAACCAAAAGAAATAATCAAGGCTTTATTTACTTACTACAACAGTGCAATCAAAGCAAGAGGTAAAAGAGGCATTGGCTCCCTAGTGTTCCATTTTAACACACAGAATGGCACCAGGTGAGGGTCAAATGACACGCAGCACACACGGGGATACTCTCTAACTACTGAGGAGCCCTAAACTAAGGGCTCTGGCCTATTTAGGCACCTGAGGCTTGGGAGTTGGGAGAGAGGGAAGAACTAAGAGCAGGAAAGAACTGAGCCAAATTGGAGAAAAGTGCTTCAGCCAAGGCCTCAAAAAGGAGGCCCCTGAATGGAGGCTCCTGGGCAAAGAATGCAGGTATATGTATGAGCATGGCTGGCCTGAGGAGACCTGAGTCCTTGACTGCAACTACTTACTACTTACTTTCACACTGTCTATCTACCAAGAATGGAGTGGAGAGGTCAGAATTTCCCCATGAGACCTGCGAGGAGAAGCCTTTGTAACTGCCTGTGGTTGGGCCAGAACGATCACAGTAGGATTTAGGCCTGGAGCCAGACCCCTCAATATATATAATTTGTCAAATTAAGAAGGATTCTTTTTATTACTAATATAATAAAACTTGTTTTCATGATTGGGTGCTGTATGTTATGAATTTTTTTTTCTTCATCTATTAAGATGATCGTATGTATCTTCTTTATTCTGTTAATAAGGTGAATTACATTGATTGATTTCTTTCAAATGATAAACCACTTTTGCATTCTTGGATTAGACCTATCTTGCTCAGAATGATTTATCATCCATTGCTGAATTCAATATGCTAATATTTTGTGTAGAATTTTTGCCTGTAGGGTATTATTTCCTTTAGTCTTCTTTCTTTGAATTTAATTTGCTGATCTGGGTGCTAGGTGTAGGTCTTATATTTCATATTTATTCTGTATGCATTTAATTATATAAATTTCCAAGAACAATTTTATGTGAATACTCCTAGTTTCAATACGTTATATATTCATTATAATTCAATACAAAGTACTTTCTAATTCCCATTGTAATTTATTATTTGACTCAAGATTGATCTTGAAGTGAATTGGTTGATTTACAAACATTTGGAAACTTTTCAGTAATCTGTTATTTTTGTCTTTAGGATTTATTCCAGTGTGGTCTTAGAATATATACTGCCATTTTGATCTTTTGCTTTACAATCCAACATGTGATCAGTTTTGGTAAATGATCCATGTACACAAAGAGAATGGGTTCTGAATCATATTGTAATACAATGTTTTTGGAGATGACAATTGGTTAATCATGCAGTCTTAACTTTATCCTTAGTGATATTTTAATCACCTTGATTCATCAGTTATTGAGAGACATGGGTTCAAACCTCCTACCATGGTTGCCAATTTCCCTAGTTTTCACTTTAATTTTGTCAATATTATTTATTTTATATAATTTGAAGCTATGTCTCTTAGAAATATACAAATATAGCATTGTTATATCTTCCTGGCAACTTGAAATGTTTACGACTAAAAATGACATTGCTTAGCACTAGCAATGCTTAACACTTTAAGCATTTTCTATAAACATACAAAAATAAATCTATTTTTCTTGATATCTGTATAACCTACCAGCTTTCTTTGGTTAGGGCTTGCATGTATATTGTGCTGGTTTGACTCTATTATGTCCCCTATAAAGGTCATGTTCTTCTAATCCAATCTTGTGGGTACAGACTTATGGGTGGGATCTTTTGATTAGGTGGTTTCCATGGAGATGTGACACACCCAACTATTGGTGGGACCTTTTGATGAGATTATTTCCATGGAGGTGTGACCCGCCCATTCAAGGCAGGTCTTGATTAGTTTACTGGAGTCCTTAAGAGAGCTCAGGGGCCGGCACAGACCCAGATGCTTGGAGATGCTAAGCTAAGAGACAAAGCCCAGTGTTTGCCCTGGAGAAGCTGAGAGGACCCCCAGATGCTTAGAGAGAAACACCCTGAGAGAACAAGCAAGGATGTACAGGAGGTGAGAGAGAGAAGCTCAGAGAGATGGACACCTAGAAACATTTTGAAAAAAGCCATTTGGAAACCAGAACCAGGGGAGAATGGACCAGCAGACACCAGCCATGTACTTTCCCAGCTGACAGAGGTGCTCCAGATGCCATCGGCCTTTCTTCAGTGAAGGCATCCTCTTGTTGAAGTTTTAGTTTGGACACTTTTATGGCCTTAGAATTATAAATTTGTAACCTAATAAATCCCCTTTATAAAAGCCAATCCATTTCTGATGCTTTGCATAATGGCAGCTCTAGCAAACCAGAACACAGCCCAATTTAAAAATGGGCAAAAGATTTGAGGAGACATTTCTCCAAAGAGGATATGCACATGGCTAAAAAGCACATGAAAAGATGCTCAACATCACTAGCTATTAGGGAAATTCAAATCAAAGTCACAATGAGATATCATCTCAACACCTACTAGAATGGGCACTATTAAAAAAAACAAAACAGAAAACTACAAGTGTTAGAGAGGATGTGGATAAATAGGAACACTCATTCATTGCTAGTGGGATATAAAATGGTGTAGCCACTGTGGAAAATAGTCTGGCAGTTCCTCAGGAAGCTAAGTATAGAATTGCCATGAGATCTGGCAATCTGGCTACCAGGCAAATATCCAAAAGAACTGAAAGCAGTGACTCAAACAGATATCATTTATCTCCTTATACACAGTTTCTTTCATTTCTTTAACTTGATTCAGCAGATTTGTTTGAACATCTTTGATTAGCTGTTCCAGATTCTGTGTCTCCTCCAACTTTTTCATTCATTCCTTTGATAGGGCCATATCTTCTTGAGTTTTAGTATGCCTTGTGATGTTTTGCTGATATCTGGTTGTGCTGGTTTGAACCTATTATGTCCCCCACAAAAGCTATGTTCTTCAATGCAATCTTGTAGACGTAGACTTACTGGTCTTTTGATTAGGGTGGGACCTTTTGATTGGGTTGTTTCTATGGAGATGTGACCCACCCAATTGTGAGTGGGACCTTTTGGTTAGATTATTTCCATGGAGATGTGACCCCACCCATTCAAGGTGGGTCTTAATTATTTTACTGGAGTCCTTAAGAGAGCTCAGGGAGTGAGAAAGAGCTCAGAGCTCTCACAGACCCAGACACTTGGAGATGCTAAGCTAAGAGATGAAGCCCAGAGTTTGCACCAGAGAAGCTAAGAGAGGACCCCCAGACACTTAGAGAGAAACAACCTGGGAGGATAAGCAAGGATGAACTGGAGCTGAGAGAGAGAGAAGCTAAGAGAGACAGAAGCCCAGAGACATTTCGGAGAAAGCCATTTTGAAACACAACCTGGGAGCAAAGGACCAGCAGATGCCAGCCACATGCTTTCCCAGCTGACAGAGGTGTTCCAGACATCATCAGCCTTTCTTTAGTGAAGGTACCCTCTTGTTGCTGCCTTAGAAATTTAAATTTGTAACCTAATAAACCCCCTTTATAAAAGGCAAGCCATTTATGGTATTTTGCATAACAGAAGCTTTAGCAAACCGGAACATATATCATATCATTCCCATGTTTTTACTTCCAACTATTCTACATCATAAAATTTAATGTGTCTCTTGAAAGTAACGTGTGTCTAAGTTTTGTTTTTCTATATGACAATATTTATTGTTTAACTGGAATTTCAGTTCATTTTTTAATGTAATTAGTGACATGTGGAGTTTATATCTATAATCTTCCTATTTGTTTTTCACTTGTCCCACCTTTTTATGTTCCCTTTTTATCTCTTGACTTGCCTTATTTTAGATTACTTTAAATTATTCCATTTTCCCTCTCTTTAAATTGTAATTCATACATTTTTTTATGAACCTTTTAGTTGTCCTATGGAATAAAACATGCAACTTTGAGTTATTTCACTATAAATTAAACTAGGTTCTTTACTACTTCTTAGACCATTGTTTCTCAGCCTTGACACTATGGACATTTCAGGCCAGACAATTCTTTCTTGGTGAGGGGGACTGTCCTGTGAATTGTGAGATATTTGGCAGCATCCTTGGCATTCCTGTCCTCTCTTCACTACATGTCAGTGTCATATCCCACCCCCTACTTGTGAAAATAACACACAACATACACATACACATAACGTTTCTCAGAAGGACCATGACTAATACAGTGAGAATATATAACAAGGCCACAGGGCATAAGAAGCAATCCTATTTCTATATACTACTAATGTACAATGCAAAGTGAAATCAAAAAGAAAATACCACTTATAATAGCTCCCCAAATTGAAATACAGCGGTATTAATCTAACAAAACAAGTATAAAATTTGTATACTGAGGAGGGAGCAAGATGGCAGCATAGAGAGGAGTGGAATTTAGTTAGTCCCCTGGAACAACTAATGAACAACCAGGAGCAACTAGTAAATAAGTTGGAATAACTGCTGGGGTCAACCATGACGGTCCACACATCATACACCAACCTGGATTGGGAGGAATGCCTGAGATCACAGCTTAAAATCTGTAAGTAAAAACTGCAGAACTCTGCCTGGAGCCCCCTCCCCATGCAGCAGGCTTAGCTGTAAAACCTTGCTGTTGTAGAAAGCAACACTTTTCCAGCAAATGAATATACCTCAATTGAGCTCCAAAGAGAGTTTAAATTAACAAATGTGGACTGCTGAATACAAGCTACAAACCCCCAACAAGCAGACAGAGGCTATTAGTGATGGCTGACCTTAAAGAGCCAGAAGACTCATCTGTCCTGGGAGGCGGAGCCCAGAAGACCAGGTGTTACCTCTGGCCTACAGTGAAAGTGGGGGCCATGCACTGGCTCCAAAAGGGGGCTTTCTGTCTCTTTTTCTCTCTCTCAACCAGAGGGGCTCAGAGGAGAGAGCTGCAGCCATTTTCAGTTTGCAGCGCTCTGACCCAGACCGAAAGATAACGCCCTGGGGGGGGTATCTTCCCTAAGAGTAAGAAGGTGGGGTCCAGCTTTCTCTTCAGAACCAGACCCCAGAGCCTGGGGGAAAACAGCCAAAACAGAAACTGAAGGGGCCACACCTCCTTACACCAGGCTGACAGGCACCACCTGATGGGCAGGTTAGGAAAACACAGTGACTGGAAACCTCCCAGGAAAGTCTGTCATTATTCTAAGATACACCCCAAATATAACCCCATTCTGAGACCTGAACCCATTCTGGTCTGGGAAATTCTGACTGGGGTAATCAAGGAAACCAGATGACTAGACAATAGAAAACTACAATCTATACTAGGAAAAATGAAGACGTGGCCCAGTCAAAGGAACGAACTTACACCTCAATCAAGATACAGCTGAAATATTGTTTCAGTTTAATAAAACAATCTATTAAAGATTTCAAAGAAATATGCTAAATCAAATAAAGAATCAAATCAACGAGTTCAGGGAAGATATAACAAGAGATGAAGGCTATAAAGAAAACACTGGGTGAACATAAGGTAGAAACAGAAATTTTGAAAAATCAAAGGCACAGCACAAGCGATGAAAAACCCAATGGAGACATACAACAGCAGATCTCAAGAGGCAGAAGAAAACATTCAGGAACTGGACAAAAGAACAGACAAAAGAACAGATAGGAAAAAGAATGGAAAAATGTGAGCAACATCTCAGGGAATTGAATGACAATATGAAGCACATGAATGTACATGTCATTGGTGTCCCAGAAGGAGAAGAGAAGGAAAAAGGGGCAGAAGCAATAATAGAGGAAATAATCAATGAAAATTTCCCATCTTTTATGAAAGACATGAAATCACAGATCCAATAAGCACAGTGTACCCCAAACAGAATAGATCTGAATAGGCCCATGCCAAGACATTTAATAATCAGATTATCAAACATAAAAAATAAAAAGAGAATCATGAAAGCAGCAAGAGAAAAGCGATCCATCACATACAAAGGAAGCTTGATAAGACTATGTGCGGATTTCTCAGTAGAAACCATGGAGGCAAGAAGGAAGTGGGGTGATATATTTAAGATACTGAAAGAGAAAAACCACCAACCACGAATCCTATATCCGGCAAAACTATCCTTCAAACATGAGGGAGAGCTTAAAATATTCTCTGACAAACAGACAATGACAGAGTTTGTGAACAAGATACCTGTGCTACAGGAAATACTAAAGGGAGCACTACAGACAGAAAGGAAAAGACAGGAGTGACAGATTGGAACACAATTTTGAGAGATAGTAGCACAGCAATGTAAGTACACTGAACAGAGATGACTGTGAGTATGGTTAAAAGAGGAAGGTTAGGAGCATGTGGGACACCAGAAGGAAAGAGGAAAGATGAAGACTGGGACTGTATAACTCAATGAAACCTAGGGTGCTCAACGATTGTGATAAAAGGTACAAATATGTTTTTACATGAGGTAGAACAAATGAATGTCAACATTGTAAGGTGTTAAAAATGGGGTGGGATTGGGGGAAAAGTACAATCAATGCAAACTAGAGACAATAGCTAACAGAAACTTTGTATTATGCGTCCTTTAATGTAACAAAGGCAATACACCAAAGCTAAAAGCCTTTAAGAGGGGGACATAAGGGAGGGGTATGGAACTCTTGGCATTGGTGATGTTGTCTGACTCTTTTATTCTACTTTAGGTTAACTCTATCTTTCCTTTTGTTGCTTTTAAGCTGTCATGTATTTTTTTCTTTTTCTTTTGTCTCTCTACCTTCTTTGACTCTTCCTCCTTCTTTATGGAAGAAATGGAGATGTTCTTATATAGATAGTGGTTATGGTGGTGAATACATAAATATATGACTATACAGGTACCCACTAATTGTTTACTTAGGACAGAAAGTATGGTGGGTGAACAAAACCATTTTTTAAAAAAGGGGGGTGTGGGATTGATGAAGAAAAGTGGAGGGCACTACATTGAGTGAAATAAGTCAGACACATAAGGACAAATATTGTATGGTCTCATTTATATGAACTAAGTATAATATGTAAACTCATAGACATGAAATATAAGTTACCAGGGTATAAAATGAGGTTAAAGAATGGGGAGTGGTTGCTTGTTATGAGCAGAATGTTCAACTAGGGTGAACTTAAGTGTTTGGAAATGGACAGAGGTGAAGGTAGCACATTATTGTGAGAATAACTAAGAGTGCTGAATGGTGTCTGTCTGTGGTGGAAAGGGTAAGCTTAGAGTCATGTATGTCACCAGAAGGAAAGTTGGAGGTTAAAAGATGGGAATGTATAAAACAGTGAATCTTGTGGTGGACAATGTCCATGATTAACTGTACAAATATTAGAAATCTCTCTCATGAACTAGAACAAATATATGACACTATAACTAGACATTAATAATAGAGGGATATATAGGGGAAAATATACCTATTGCAAACTATGTACTGCAGTTAGTAGTAGTTTAACATTCTTTCATCAACAGTAACAAATGTACTATACCAATACTATGAGTCAAAAATGGAGGGGGGGTGGTTAGGGGTATGGGAGGATTTGAGTTTTCTTTTTTTGTTTTTATTTCTTTTCTGGAGTAATGAAAATGTTCTAAAAATTGAAAAAAATAATTGTGGTGATGGATACAGAGCTGTATGATGGCACCGTGGGCAACTGATTGTTCACTTTGGATCTTTGGATAATTCTATGGTATGTGAACAATCACAATAAAATTAAATATAAAAAATCTGTATACTGATATCTAAAAAATATTGATGAAAAAGATAAAAGAAAACCTGAACAAATGAAGAAAATTAACATTATCATGGATTGGAAGATTCAAAAGCTTAAATATATTCATTCTTTCCAAATTTATCTATAGATAGAACACAATTCCAATCAAAAGCCCAACAGGATTTTCATACATTTAAGAAAGCTGAATATAAGATCTATATGGAAAGGTAAAAGGGACTAGAATAGACAAAAACAATTTGAAGATAGAATAATGAAGTGAAAGGAACTGCACTATCCAATTTTAAGAGTTAATATTAAAGCTACAGTAATCAAGAAAATGTAGTACCAGCAAGGTGATATACACATAGATGAATGTAACAGAACAAAGATCCCAGACATACAGCCACACAAATATGCCCATCAGATTTTTTATAAAGGTGCAAAAGCAATTCAATGGAGGCATAGTCTTTTCTATAAATGGTGCTGAAGCAACTGGAAATCCATAGGCAAAAAATGAACCTTGACCTAAACTTGATACCTTGTACAAAAATGAAATAAAACTGAATATGAAATCTAAAACTATACAAAGTTTAGAAAATGAGTAGAGGAATATCTATGCATCCTATGGTTAGAGTTCTTAGAGTTGACACCAAAAGCACAATACATAAAAGGGAATAATGATAAATTGGGTCCTATCAAAATTAAAAGCTTTTGCTCTATAAAACACACTGTAGAACAAAAATCCAAACTACTGACTAGGAGAAAGTATTTGAAAATCATATACATGAGAAAGGAACTGCCGAGGGCTGGCCTAACCCTCAGCAACGGGCAGGGTCCTGATAGGGGGGCTGGAGTCGGCGAAGAAACGAGACAGACACCTTGTTGTGTCCGGGTACGAAGATGAAATCTCCGACCAAGCAGAGCATCAGAGCTTTATTTTTATAATTTTCTGTAACATACGCACTAGCATTTAGGCAAGCAATACTAGAATAGTTTGGCTAAATTTCAGACACTATTTATTCTTACACAGTGATCAATGGGCTAGCAGGGACAGACTCCCTGGAGCGCAGCAAGACACAGTGTTCGGGCACAGGCATAACAGTTCCTGTTATTTGGTACCAAGCAATCTATAACTATTTTTTGTGTTCATGTTTTAGAGTCTGTTAATCATTACCTTTTTGTTTCTTCTAGCTAACTCTTTCAAAGCTTGGGAAGGGGGATTTTGAGCAGAAAGGGTGACCTATTGTTTTCTAAGAAAGGAGCAGGCATTTTCACTACGCTGACGCTAATGCAGGGTAAGCTGCTGGCTCATTAATGTAACTAGGTGTGGGAGCTTTCCACCACCACAGAGCCCAAAAGACACCAAATGAGAAAAAGAGGCAGTATGAATATAAGAAACATATAAGAAACAGCATAAGAAACAAATTCCTTTTAGGCAGGAGTCATAGGTGCCACTCGACGCTCCGCCTTGTGGAACGGTCACCACGACATGTACTGAAGGCCCAAGGACCGTGCCACTAGGCCGACTGCCGGGTGCTGAATTGGCTGCCCACAAGGAACTGTTATCTGGAGTATACAAAGAACTCTCAAACTCAACAGCAATTAAGAAAAACAACCAGATTAAAATGGTCAAAAGACTTCACAGAAGAGTATATAGGGGATGGTCAATAAGCACATGAAAAGCTGTTTAACATTATTAGTCATTAAGGAAATGCAAATTAAAGCCATGGTGAGATACCACTGCACATCTGTAATAATGGCTAAATTAAAAATATTACTGACAGTGTCAACCACTGGCAAGGATTGGGCAACTGGAACTCTCATATATTGCTGGTGGAAATGCAAAATGATACAGACACTCTGGGAAAGTCTGACAACTTCTTTTTTATTAAGATATAACTCATACACCATAAAATTCACTACTTTAATGTGTACAATTCAGAGGCATTTCATGGATTCAAAACATTGTGCAAGATCACCACTATCTATTTCAAGAACTTGTTCATCATCACAAATAGAAACCCTGTACCCATTAAGAGTCACTCTCTATTTCTCCCAGCCATCGGCAACCAGTGCTCTATTTTCTGTGTCTATGGCTCTCTCTATCATGGAAATTTCATAATATAGTATTTTGCAATTGTCTTCTTTTGCTTATCATAATGTTTTCAAGATGCAACCATGATATTGCATGTATTAGTACTTCATTACTTTCTATGGCCAAATAATATTCTATTTTATTGCTATACCATATTTTCTTCAGCCATTCATAAGTTGATGAGCACTTTGGTTGTTTCCAACCTTTGACTATTATTAATAATGCTGCTATGAATATTCATGTACATGTTTTTCATGGACATCTTTTTCATTTATCTTGGATGTATACCTAGGAGTAGAATTTAGGTGTTAAATATTAGCGATGTGTTAAACCTTTGAGTGACTGCCAAATTATTTTCCTAAGTTGCTGCATTATTTCACATTCTAACCAGCAGGTTATGATGGTTGCAATCTTTCCTCATCCTCTTCAACACATGTTATATGTCTTTTTTACTATAGCCATCCCCAGTGTGTAAAATAGAATCTCATTGAGGTTTTGATTTGCATTTTCCTAATGACTATTGATGTTGCGTACCTTTCCATGAAGCTACTGGCCATTTGTATATCTTCATTGGAGAAATATCTATTCACAACATTTGCCTATTTTTAATTGGGTTGTTTGTCTTTTTATTTTTAAATTTTAAGAATTCTTTATATATCCTAGATACAAGTCTCTTACAAATACAGAATTTGAAATATTTTCTACCATTATGGTGATTTTCTTTTCACTTTCTTGGTAGTATCCTATGAAGCACTAAAGGTTTTACTTTTAGTGAAGTGTAACATATTTATTTTCTCTTTTACTACTTGTCATATATAAGTATCCATGCCAAATCCAATGTCAAGAAATATTACTTCTATGTTTTATTCTAAGAGTTGTATAGTATTACTCTGACATTTAGTTCTTTGATACATTCTGAGTTAATTTTTTATTATTATGTGAGACACATATTATGGATTGTATCAAGTCCCTCACAAAGACATGTTAAGTCCTAACCTGTGGTCTTGTGGATGTAAATCCATTTGTAAATAGATATTGTTATGGTGAGGCTAAACTTAATCAGGGTGTGTCTTTTTTTTAATTCAATTTTACTGAGATATATTCACATACCATACAGTCATCCAAAGCATACAATCAATTGTTCACAGTACCATCATATAGTTGTGCATTCATCACCTCAATCTATTTTTTGAACATTTTCCTTGTACCAGGAAAAGTGAAAATAAGAGAAAAAAAAAAAATAAAAAAGAACACCCAAATCATCCCCCGGACCCTATTTTTCATTCAGTTTTTTGTCCCCTTTTTTCTACTCATCCATCCATGCACTGGATAAAGGGAATGTGATCCACAAGGCTTTCACAATTACACTGTCACCCCTTGTAAGCTACATTGCTATATAATCATTTTCAAGAGTCAAGGCTACTGTGTTGCAGTTTGATAGTTTCAGGTATTTGTTTCTGGCTGTTCCAATGCATTAAAACCTAAAGAGGTTTATCTATCTAGTGCATAACAACGTCCACCAGAGAGACCGCTTGACTACATTTGAAATCTCTCAGCCACCAAAGCTTCACTTCGTTTCATTTTGCATCCCCCTTTTGGTCAAGAAGATGTTCTCAATCCCACGATGCCGGGTCCAGATTCACCCCCAGGAGTCATATCCAGTGTTGCCGGGGAGATTTATACCCCTGGGAGTCAGGTCCCATGTAGGGGGGAGGGCAGTGAGATCACCTGCCCAGTTGGCTTAGCTAGAGAGAGAGGGACACATCTGAGCAACAAAAAGGTACTCAGGGGAGACTCTTAGGCACAATTATAAGCAGTTTTAGCCTCTCCTTTTCAGTAATGAGCTTCATAAGGGCAAGTCCTGTGATAGAGGGTTTGGCATATCAAACCGCCAGTCCTCAATGTTTGTGAGAACATCAGCAGCATTCCAGTCAGGAACAATCAGGGTGTGTCTTAATCCAATATGACTAGAGTCCTTATAAGTAGAGGAAGTGTGGACATGGGTTAGGACACAACAGGAGACAGATGGCCATGCGATGGAGGCAAAGACTGAGTTATGGATTGCTGGCAAGCAACCACCAAAACACTATAGACTTCAGAGACAGCATGATCTTTCTGACACCTTGATTTTGGATTTATAACCCCACAAACTGTGAGACAATAAATTCCTGTCTTTAAGCCATCCAGTTTACGGTATTTATAAGAGCAGCCCTGGCAAACTAAGACAGTAGTTTTCTTTCTTTTTTTTCCTTATGAATACACAGTTGTCCCAGCAGCATTTGTTGAAAAGAATATTCTTTCCCCATTCAATTGTTTTGTCACCATTGTCAACAATAAATTGGTTGTAAATGTTTGAGTTTATTTCTGGACTTTCAGTTTTATTCCATTGATCTATGTGTCTATCCTTATGTTAGTTCCACACTGTCTTGTTTACTGTAGCTTTTAGTAAAAGTTGAAATGGTGGAGTATGAGTCATCCAACTTTGTTTTGGGCGTTCTGGGTCCCTTGAGTTTCCACATAAATATTTGCATCAGATTGTCAATTTCTACAAAGAATCCAGCTGGGATTCTGATAGGGATTGCACTGAATCTGTAGCTCAATTTGGAGATTGTCATCTTAACAATCTAAAATCTTCCAATACATGAATATGGGAGGTCTTTTCACTTATTTAGATTTTTTCAATTCCTTTCAACAATATTTTATAGTTTTCTGAGTATAATATTTACATTTCTTTTGTTAAATTTATTACTATATATTTTATTATTTTCAGTGCTACAGTAAATGAAATTGTTTTCTTAATTTCATTTTTAAATTGTTCACTGAAAGCACAGAAATAAAATTTTTTTGCACCTTGCTGTACTTATTTATTACTTCTATTAGTTTTTTTTAATTGATTCCTTAGGAATTTCTACATACAAGATCACATCATATGCAAATTGTTTTACTTCTTCCCTTACAATATGCATGAATTTCATTGCTTAAGTGCCCTGGATAGAACCTCCAATACAATGTTGAAAAGAAGTGAAGAGAATAGATATTCTTGTCTTTTATTACTAATCTCAGGGTGGAACCAGTCTTTGCTGTTAAGTATGATGTCACTGTTGGGTTTTGGTAGATGCCCTTCATCAGGTTGAGGAAGTGGCCTTCTGTTTTGGTTTGCTAAATCTCCTGGAATGCAATATACCAGTAATTGGTTGGCTTTTACAATGGGGATTTATTAACTTGCAATTTAGAGTTTTTAGGTCATAAAAACGTCCAACTCAAGGCATCAATAGGATGATATCTGGACTTTGAATATAGGCTGCAAGCATCCGGGGTTCCTCTGTTACATGGGAAGGCACTTGACCAGTGTCTGCTGGTCCTTCTCTCTCAGGTTTCCTTGCTTTCAGCTTCTGGCTTCAGTGGCTTCCTCTATGCTTTCTGTGGGTCCTCAGCTTCTCTGGGGCTTTTCTCTAAACTTCTCTGGGGCTTTCTTCTGTCTTTTGTCCTTTAGTAAGAGGATTAAGACCCACCTTGAATGAGGTGGGTCACATTTCAATTGAAGTACCTTAATCAAAAGGGTCCCACCTACAATACCTCTACCCTACAGGAATGGATTAAACTAAAGAACATGCTTTTCTCAGGTTCATAAAGGCTCCAAACCATCACACTTCCTAATCCTAGTTTGTTGAGTGATTCTATCATGAAGTGGTGTTGGATTTTTTCAAATGCCCTTTATGCATCTAAAGGGATGATCATGTGGTTTTTGTCATTTATTCTGCTGATATGGTGTATTACATTATTGATTTTCATATCTTAAATCAACCTTGCATTCCTGGGATAAATCTCACTTTGTCATGTATATAATCCTTTTTATATGTTGGCTGACTTGGTTATGCTAATTTTTTGAGGATCTATGTTCATAAGTGATATGGTCTGCAGTTTTCTTTTGTCACGATTTGATGTCAAGGTAACACTAGCCACATATAATGAGTTAGGAAATATTTCTTCCTCTTCTATTTTTGGGAAGATTCTGTGAATTAGTGGTGTTAATACTTTAAGCTCATGGTAGAATTCACCCATGAAGTCTCCAGGCCCTAGGATTTTCATTGTAGGTAGTTTTGTAATTATTAATTCAATCTCTTTACTTGTTAGAGTTCTATTCAGATATTCTATTCCTTCCTGATTCGGTTTAATAGTTTGCATCATTCCAGGAATTTGCCCATTTCATCTAAATTATTTAATTTATAAGTTATACAATTGCTCATAGTATTCACTTGTAATCCTTTTTTCTTCTGTTTTCTAGTAATGAACCCGCTTTCATTTCTGATGCTAGTAATTTGAGTCTTCTTTCTTTATTCCTTGTCCAATCTAGCCAAAGCTTTGTCAATTTTTTTTTATCTTTTCAAAGAACGAACCTTTGGTTTCATTGATTTTCTTCATTAATTTTCTCTTCTCTTATTTCATTAATTTCCTCTCTAATCTTTATTATTTCCTTCCTTCTGCTTGCTTTGGGGTGTTCTTCTTTTTCATGTTTCTTAAGGTAGAACCTTAGCTTATTCATTAGAGATCTTTCTTCATTTATAATTTAGGTCTTTACAGTTAAAAAGTTCCCTCTAAGCACTGCTTTAATTGCATTCCATAAACCTTTGTAACGTGTGTTTTCAATTTAATTCATCTCAAAGTGTTTTCTAATTTACCTTGTGAATTCTTCTTTGACCCTTTGATTATTAGGAATGTGATGTTTATTTTCCATGTCTGTGAGTTTCTCAAATTTCTTTATGTTAGTGGTTTCTAATTTCATTCAATTGACATCAGAAACATACTTCTTATTATTTCAATCCTTTTAAATGGATTGTGGTTTGTTTTGTAGTCTAGCATGTGGTCTATCCTGGAGAATATTTTGTGTTCACATGATCAAGTTATCAAAATTAACCCACCAATAATGAGAACTATCAAAATTGTGCACCACCTGCTGATATAATGCAATGAAAAGAACACTGCATCACATCTGTGATAATCCTGCCAAAGATGCATAACAAGAATCTAATCAGGAGGAAACATCATAGAAACCCAAATTGAGGGACATTTTATAAAATAACCAGCCTGTAATCTTTAAAAGTTGTTGAAAGTCATGGAAAGCCTGAGGAACTACTCCAGACTAAGGTACATGACAATTAAATGAAATGGGTGGTTCTAAACTAGTTAATTTTACTATAAAGGACATTTGTAGATCAATGGGTGAAACTTGAATGGGGTCTGAATATTAGATGATAGTAATATACCACTAATAATTTCCTGATTTGTGAGTTTTATGGTGGTTATATCGCAGGTTGTCCTTGTTTGTAGGATGTACACCCCAAACTATTTGGAAATGACTGGGCCTGATGTTGGCAACTTACTATCTAACTTTCAAAAATTCTCCAAGATCCAAACTGAAAGGGAAGGGGAACTTTATTCAGGTGGTTTTAAAAAGGAGAACACCTTAAAGGTATGTCTTTCTGAGCGTGGGTAATTAGAAGGGTTTTATAGGGCAAAGAGAAAAGCAGCAGAATGCCTGCTGAAAGTGTGGCATGCTTTGATCAGGCAGGAGTTGCAATCTTCAACTTTGCAACTTGATACACCTCAGTCCATATGTCCTATCCTTGGAATTGTTGGCTCAAAGAAGGAATTTAGAGAGCGTGGGTTATGTCCTCAGTATCAGGGAGCAAGGTTGTTATTGTAAATTCAGAGCAGAAAATTTTGCAGCTCTCCACATTACTCTCAAATGGCTCAGGAAAAATGCTTGTACTGTACTTGCAAGTATTTTTAAGTTTTAAATAGTTAAAAATTAATAATAATAGCAATAAAAAGGCCTTGAACTCATTATATCATCTATCATGCATTCTCTCAAACTAATATTAAGACTATGACTATTATCCTATAAAAAATCAGGCATCACTTTTAATTGAAAATTTATCTAAACTAACCAAGAAATCATAGAAATGATTCACTTTAGTGATGTGGAAATAATAAAAGCCTAAATTAATAAAAGCTATTGTCACTATTACCAGAAATTTTGGAAGAACTGAAACAATCAAATAACATCACTACATAAACTATATTAATAGATCTATATTCATTATATGTCATAATTAGCAATGATAAACCTAAAAATGATTTTCACTGAGACCATCTTTTTACCTGTCTTCCTATGAAAATGACTGATAAAAGTGAGGACCATGAAATAACTGTAATGAGATGAGGCCTCAAGAGGTTACTTAAATATCACTATCTATGTTCCATATATATTCTGATTCCAGTAGTTGCTTCTGTCAAGTATTTAAATAATTCCCGGAGAACATCCTGATACTCTTGAGTGGTTGGGGAGAAGTGCAACTATAGCATAGTCTGAGATAAATGCATGAGTATTAGACAAGTTTTAATATTATTGATATTGTGACTTACTCCAAGAACAATTATGGAATTGCAGCTATCACATTTATTTTCAGAAAATAAGCTTGATAGAGTGAAAACTCTGTGCAGCTTTTAAATTTGTATATGAAGTACACTGCCAAATGAAAATCAAATGACTCCCACAGTAGAGCTGTGGAAGATATTTAACCCTCAGCATGATGTTACAAAATTAATTTTCACTTAAAAAGCCAAGTAGGGAAACTAAGCAGTGGCAAGGTGCTCATAATGAATACAGAGACTGGAATATGCATGAGATGATATGACACAATCTTTCTGGGACACTGTAAATGAACAAACTAAATGGAAAGGGAGGTTAAGCTCATCTTCTGAGGTTCAGTGACAGTAGCTGAAAACATGTGATTCCAAATAGAGGACATTTACCTAGTGCAAGGTGAAGAAACACAAGTTTCAGAGACTTTTTAAAAATGAAAATAGAATGGTAAGCTGACCCTCCAGGTAAAACCTCAATGAATTCATATCTTCCACTCTTCAAAACAAAATCAGGTAGGACGTATTTAGCAACAAAAACAAATTAAAAAAAACAGTAAAAGAAAAGCTCCTTTGAGTAGTCAAAATGTCACAAGCCACAATGCCTGGGCATAAGGTTTATATACTTTGCTCATGGTTATTATTCAGAGAATATTCTCTCTACTTTTAGATATTAATCTAAGAAACCAAAGCACAAGCATTTACAAGCAGACATTTACAAATTAGGGGACTCTTAGATTCTGGCATAGTATCAGCACAGTGAGATGACAGCTTAAAAATTAACACCAAAGAAAGGAAAATAAAACCAATACAAGTGTATACTTGAGTTCACAAAACATTATAGCCTGAGGCAATTTTAGCATAGGTGCAAGGAACTCTATATATCTGAAAAGCACCTGAAATTAACATTGTATTTTAGCATTTGCAATCACTGATGTGTATAAGAGCATACATTGATGCAGAGGTGCAAATTCCATGACATTTTTTTTCACAATACAAGTCAGGTAACCCTGGGCCAATAATAACATATTAATTGCTGCCAACATAAAAAGCCCTGGAAAGCTGTGGCAATATGTAGGAAAATACAGGAAGCTGTGACCAACTCAGATAAGGAGTGTTTGGGGGTAAACCCAGATGGTCCACTAAACTCTGTCACCAAATAGCAAGTGTGATCTATAGCGTGATCTCTCTAGGCGCTTTCACCATATGGTAGTAGGATTCTCTACTTTCTATGAAATATGCCAGGCATTAAGAACTAATAAAACTTCCAGTAAGAGAACTACAAAAATAAATATCATGAGATGATGTATGTATGACAGTTATAATAGTTAAATAGCATTTCACTAATGAGAGAAGCTGACCCCCACTATAATTTACATATAACAAGGCAAAACTCTCCTACTGGAAATTGCTTTATTTGAAATTATTCTTAAGCATTTTATTATAAATAACATCCTTCACCACTCTATTGCTTGATATTTTAAAAGTACACTTATGGAGGTGTCATCAGTGAAAATGATGAAATAGGAAACTGCAGAAGACCAACCTTCCAAAAAAGCAACTAAAAAACTGACAAAACCTTCAGAGTCAACATTATAAGAACTCTCTCAACTAGCCAAAAGCTTGCAGCAACATGGAGAGTAGTTATTCAACAAAAATGGCTGTGTCTTGGCAGAAATACTGAGATTTGTGGTTTGTTTTAACTTGTTCTATTCCCATCCCCTGCTCCCAAGCTCGGTGGTAGCCTTGAAAATAACTGTCTGAATTCCCAGTTATGGTACCAGAGGGAGAACAGATTTAATTTGGAAAGATTTACTCTTGGTTAATTTGTCTCATAGCTACATAGAAGACAAACTCAAAATCCTTGTTTTATATAAACTAACAAAGAACTTGCTCAACAGTGAAGCCAATTCCCAGAAAGTGGTTGTTAGAAATATTTACAGGCAAATGTTTTAGTCTTTCCTGTCCGAGACACTGGATGACAATTGGGACAAACAATAGACTAACCAAATAGTTTGGGGGAAATGGTTGGGGAATGACATGCTTTGAAGAATAAGGACTTTGCAAAGTTCTGACATATCGCTGGCATTCCATGTGAATGTCCACAGCTGTGTGCATGTTCTGGAAAAAGCAGAGAAGGTTCCAAATACTTACCTCTGGATGAACAGTACGAGCAGGAAGTGAAAGCTAAGGCAAAGTTATAAACTGCCTGGCTGAGTGTTGAAAACATGCCTCAACACACATACAAAGAGCTCCTCTGCAAAGACTAGGAGATTTATTGCTTCTAGCTATCTCAGGAAATCTCTGTCCAATCATTAGCTCACTACTAACAGAACAAAGATATCAGTGACCACACCTGAAAAATAATACAGACTTTATAGAATTAGTTCAGAAAAATTCACAGAAAAAAAAAAAAAAAAAACAACTACAACAAGCAGCAAAAAGAAATCCTGGTGAGGATGAGAATCTGAATTCCAGAGTTGCCATACTATATTATTTAAAACATACAGTTTTGAACAAAAATTTAAAAGGCATTAAAAAACCAAGGCAATATAGCCCAGACACAGGAAAAGAAAGCAGTCAGTAGGAACAGTCCCTGAAGAAGCCCAGACATTGAGACTTACTACACAAAGATTTAAAATGGTCTATTTAAAAATCATTAAAAGAGTTAAAGGAAACCATATCTAAAACATAAAAACAATGCCTCACCATATGAAGAATATCAATAAAGAGATGTAAATTATAAAAAAGAACCAAATACAAATTCTGGAGTTAAATAGTAAAATAATTGAAATGAAAAATTCAATTGAGGGGCCCAGCAGAAGATTTTTGCAGGCAGAAGAATCAGATACCTTGAAAAAAGTCAACTGAAATTATACCATCTGAGTCACAGAAAGAAAAATAAGAATGGAGAAAAAAATGAATAGAACCACAGAGACCTGTGTGACACTATCAACGTACCAATTTACACATAAAGGGAGTCCCAGCAGAAGAGAGAGAAAATGCAGAAGAAAGAGCATTTGGAGAAATAATGGCCAAATTTTTTCCAAATTTGATGAAAAGCATTAATATACACACCCAAGAAACTAAATGGACTCCAAGTGCAATAAATTCAAGGAAACCAACACTAAAACACATCATAATCAAATGTGGAGAACCAAAAACAAAGAGAAAATCTTGAAAACAGCAAAATAAAAGCAACTCACCATTTGCAAGTGTTCCTCAATAAGACTGAGTTGATTTCTCATCAGCAGTTGGATGACATATTCAAAATACTGAAAGAAAAAAAAATCTTCAAGCAAGAATTTTGTCTGGTAAAACTATTCTTCAAAAATGAAATAGAAATTAATGCATTCCAAATTAATGCATTCCAAAATAAATAAAAACCAAGAAAGTTCATTGTTAGCAGATCTTCCCTAGAAGAAGTGCTAAAGGGAATCCTTCAGTATGAAATGAATGGACACTAGCAGTAATTCAAATACACACAAAGGAATAAAGAGCACTGGTAGAGGTAATTACACAGGTAAATATGAGACTATATTAATATATTTTTGTTTGTAACACTTCTTTTTACCTATGTGATTGAAAAGACAACAGCGTGAAGCAATAATTACAAATCTATGTTGATGAGCACAAAATTTAGAAAGAAGTAACTTGTAACAATAACAGCATAAAGGAGAGGGACAGAGATACATAGGAGCAAAGTTTTTATATACTGTTGAAATTAAGTTGGTAGTAATCCAAAGTAGGTTGTTTTAAATTAAGCTGTTTATTGTAATTCCCAGGGCAAGCGCTAAGAAATATACAGTAAAATAAATGATAATGGCATTAAAATAATACGCTAGAAAATATTTAACACAAAAGTAGGCAATAGTGGAGGAACTGAGGAACAAAAAAGAATATAAGACATATAGAAGGCAAATAACAAAATGGCAGAAGTCCATCCTTGTTAGTAATTATATTAAATGTAAATAGATTAAACTCTGCAATTAAAAAGTAGTGATTGGCCAAATGAATTTTTAAAAAAACATAATTCAACTCTATGTGGTCTAAGGAGACTGTAGTTGAACCTCTTCCTTATACCATACCCAAAAATTAACTGAAAATAGACCACAGACATAAATGTAAGAGGTAAAATAATAACTTTAGATTCAAAGATACAAATAGGTTGAAAATAAAAGGATGTAAAAATAGTCCATGCAAACAGTAATCAAAAGAAAGAAATTTATTGAGTTATAATTTACATACCCTAAAATCTACATGTTATAGTGTTAAAGTCAATGATTTTTAGTATATTTAGAGTTGTACAACCACAACAACAATCTAATTTTAGAACATTGCTTTCATCCCAAAAGGAAACATCATACCCATCAGCACTCCTCATACCAACCTCAGTCTAAGACTTCTACTAATCTACTTCCTTTCTCTATATCTTGATTATTCTGGTAATTTTAAATAAATGGAAGCATGCTATATGCATTCTTTTGTACCTTAATTCATATACTTAGCACTCTACTTTCAAGGCTCATCCATGTTGTAGCATGTATCACTTATTTATTGCTATTTATTGAAGAATATTATTCCATTTACATTTTACTTATACATTAATAAGCTAATATTTAGGTTGTTTCCACTTAATGTCTACTATGAGTAATGCCTCATATATTTTTTTGTGTGGATGTAAGTTTTTTATTACTCTGGGGTATATAACTAGGACTGTAACTCACATATTAGCTCAATGTTTAACTTTTGAGGAAAGACAAGATCTTTTCCAAAGTGGTTGAACCATTTTAGATTCCCAACAGCAGTGTCTGAGTTTTCCAATTTCTGCACATCCTAAACATCAGTCTTTTTTATTATAGTCATCACAGTGAGTGTTAAGTGGTATGTAATTGTGGTTTTGATTTGCATTTTCCCAATGGATAACAATGATGAGCTTCTTTTCATTTTCTTACTGATCATTTGTTTATTTGAAGAAATGTCAATTTAAATTCTTTCTTCATGTCTAAATTGTGTTTTCTTTTTATTTTTGAGTTTTAACTGCACTTTATATAGTCTGGACACAAAGCTCTTATCAGATAAAAGATTTTCAACTATTTTCTCTCTATCTGTGGGCTGTCATCTCATTTTATTGATAGTATCTTTTGAAATGCAATAGTTTATAATTTTGATGAAGTACAATTCTCATTTTTTTCATTGTGCTTTTGGTGTCATAGTAAAGAAACTAGTGCATAATCCAAGGTCATGAAGATTTGCTCTATCTTTACTTCTAAGCATGTTATTATTTTACTTCTTACATTTATGTCTGTGGTCTATTTTCGGTTAATTTTTGGGTATGGTATAAGGAAGAGGTTCAACTATAATCTTTGGCATGTGGATATCTCATCTAGTTGTTCCAGTACCATTTCTTGAAAAGACTATACTTTTCTCATTTCATTGTCTTGGCACCCTTGTCAAAAAGCAATTGACCATAAACATAAGGATTTATTTCTGGACTCAATTCTATTGCATTGATCTAAATGCCTGTCTTTTAGCAATATCAAACTGTCTTGATTGTTGCAGCTTTGTAGTCGGTTTAGAAATAGGAACTTGAGATTCCTCCAACTTTTTCAAGATTGCTTTGGCTACTCTGTGTGCCTTGAATTTCCATATGAATTTTAGTATCAGCTTGTCAATTTCTGCAAGAAAACCCAGCAGGGATTTTGATAGGGATTTCTTTGAATCTGTAGATCAATTTGAGGAATATTACCACACTATCAAAGATAAGCCTTCAGACCTATAAACTTGGCATATCTTCCCATTTATTTAGGTCTTCTTTACTTTCTTTCAACAATGTTTCATAGCTTTCAGTGTACAAGTCTTGCACTTACATGGTTAAATTTATTCCTAGGTATTTTATACTTTTTGATGCTGCTGAAAACTGAATAACTCTCAATTTCATTTTTGGACTGTTTACTGCTATCTTATAGAAATATATAATTGATTTCATGTTTAACTGGTATATTGCAACATTGTTGAAATTGTATATTAGCTATAATAGTTTTATAGTGGACTCTTTAGGACTTTTTGTATACATGTCATCTGCAAATAAAGATAGTTTTACTTCTTTCATTCCAATATAGACGCATTTCCTTTCTTTATCTTGCTTAATTTCCCTGGCTAAAACCTCCAGCAAAATGTTGTATAGAAGTGGCAAGAGCAAATATTCTTTTCTTGTTCCTGATCTTAGATGGAAAGCTTTCATTCTTTCACCATTAAGTATGATATTAGCTTAAATTTCATAGATGTACTTTGTCATGTTGATAAAGTTTGCCTATTCCAAGTTTTTTGAGCGTTTCTATCATGAATGCATATTGGTTTTATAAAATGTTTTTTGCCTGCATCTATTGAGATTATCTTGTGTTTTTGTCCTTTACTCTATTATATGGTGTATTACATTGATTGATTTTCTTACATTGAATCAACTTTTCATTCCTGGGATAAACCCTTCTAGGTCATTGAGTATTATGCTATTAGTATGTTGCTGTATTCTGCTTGCTGGTATTTTGGTTAGGATTTTTGCATCTATATTCATATAACATATTGGTCTGTAGTTTTCTTTTATTATGATATCTCTGTATGGTATGTTATAAGGGTAATACTGGCCGAATAGACTGAGTATTGTTCATTATTTACATGTCCTCACATGCAGACAGGATAAGATATTTATCCTTACTATTCCTCTTTGTACTGGAGGGCTAGTCAAAGCACTGAAACAAAAAAATAAGAGTTAAAAGGAACAAAGAAAAGAATATAGTTGTTAAGGATAGATGATATGTTTGTCTATACAGAAAACCTAAGAGATCCAACAAAACCATAAACTGATAAAATATTCAGGGAAAATAAATAGATAATAGTGGATGGTCTTCCAACACAACATCAATTAGAAATTTAAAGTGTAATAGGATAAAGATATCTCAATGGTAAAATTAAATAATAACTGACCAAAGTATAAATTCAACCAAATACGTGCAAAACCACAATGGATGAAATTATAAAGCATTACAGAAGGATACAAAAGTTAACCTGAACAAAGAGTTGTATAACGGATAATTCAATATCATAAATACATCAATTCTCCCTCAAATTATTCTGTAAATTCAGTGCAGTCAAGCATGTGAAATTTCACACACTGATTTTAAAATTCATAGGGAAGAGTAAAAAGGAATGGAAAGCCAAGTGATTTCTGAAGAATAAGAAACATTGATTTGTCCTACTAAATATTAAGAAGGGGAGATTACCCTACCAACTATTAAGACATATTATAAAGCTAAAGCAATAATAATTAATATTTTGTAGTGTTGATATAAACAGAGTAATGAAGCAGAAGAGAGAGTCCAAAACAGACATGCATAAGTAGGGGAACTTGGTATATGATATGGGCAGCATTGCAAACCTGAAGGGAAAGGATAAATTATGTGTTAAATCACAGTGGATCAATTGGCTGTCCAAAAGGAAAAAGTAAATTCTACATTTTATTTTTTTCATTTCTCCCAATACTGTGCATTTGAGCCTTCTCTCCTCCATTATTAGATCCTGTTCAGAATCATGTATTGCCTTCAATCATCATCTCTTTACTTGCTCTTTCTTTTTCTTTAAATTGTGGGAATATATATACAACATAGGTTTTCCCTTCTCAACCACTCCCAAACATACCATTCAGTGGAATTAGCACATTCACAATGGTATGGTACCCTTACCACCTTCCATTACTAAAACTTTCCCATTTCCCCAAAGAGCAACCTTACAACCATTATGCATTAACTTCCCATTCCCCCTACCCCTGTCCCTGTCAACCCATACTTTAATTTGCGTCTCTATGAGTGTGCATATCCTATGATATTTTCTTTGTAGTTCCCATGGGGCTTAAATTTAACATCTTAAATCTATATCAACCTCATTTGCTTTGCTACCAACCTAACTTTAATAGCATACACAAACTGTTCTTATACCCTCACCTTTCAGTAGTTCATGTCACAAATTAATCTCCATAGAGATGAGAACATTGCTGCACATTCACATCTGTTTAAGCACTAGGGGTAAGCAGGACAATATTTGTACTAGCATTTTTTTCACTCTGCTAGCAACAGAATTATTGGGCAGCTCAGATCAGGTAGAGTTAATAGGTATTTAAGCAGTGTAAACAGGCTGCACATTAAATTTTATAATGTAAAAAGTAAAACATATTTGACACAATATGTTTATCATATATATGAAAATACTGCCTGCTGCAGTTGGTTTTGGTTTGCAGGTTTTTAAAAAAATTATGCAACTTTTTGTAAAGTCCACTTACTAAACAACATTTCTATAAGTTTCTTTCTATTTACATTTCATTAATAATATAAGTAATTGCTAATTAGTAGTAAATTATCCAAGAATAGAAATGTAATGGAGAGGACAAAATGAATTCAAACAAAAGGTTGAGTTACCCAGGTGTGACAGACAAAAAGTCGGAAGGGAAGTCAAGGGACTTGGGATATATCACTGGTTCTACAACTAACTAGCTATGCAAATACCTCTCTGGCCCTTAATTTTCCCATCTATGAAATAGACCATTGGTTGCATGATGATCTTCAGGGACTTTTTGAGCTTAGTGCTCTCAAAACTTGACCACCTGGTGGCAATATGCTGTAATTGCTGTAAAAATTTCCAGTAACACAGTACAAAAGCCCTTCAATTAAGAGACAGGAAAACACAAATATGTTAATGAGAAAATAATGTGAAATATACTATTAAAAACATTTCATTAAAGAGAGGTTTTGTCCCACAGTTTTATTCCATGTAATAATCTGAAACTCCAGTTTTTGCACTGATTTTGCTTGAAAGGGGTTCTTAAGGTATCTCTCTTCTAAAGGTGGTCTAATTTATTTCATTACACTCATTTGCTATGTGCTTGTGCTCCAAACCTAATTCACCATCCAAGAAGAAATCTTACAAAACAACCAAAACCTGTCTTTGCTCACATTGACACTGTATATTTGTATGGATTGCATTTTCCTCATAGAAATGGTAACTTCCTTTTATGAAACACATTAATCAGTGGAAGATGCTGAGAGAATATGACTTCTTCTGGGACACAATGTCTAGAGATAATTAGCTTTTTTCATCCTCGGTGAATTACCACATATATTGCCATGCCATAGAAATTGGCCTTATTCTTTCTGCCTAATAACTTAGGTTTCACTATTTGTTCATTCACTCAACCCATACATAGTAATGGGTGCTAGGCACTGTGTTAAATCTTGGGATACAAAATATAGTCAAATAATTGATATACTAGCCCTCAGTGAAGGATGAGACAAACACACTGCAGCAAAATCTCATTAAAGTCTTTTGATAAAGGTGGAAACATGTTGGAAAGAGCACAGAAAGTATGATGTACCAATCAGTCTGGATGGAACAGAGTAGGGGTTTGGCACTTGAGCTAAGACTTGATGGGTTAACAGGAACTTTTCATGTGGCCAGCTAGAGGAATGGCATTCCAGACACCAGAAACAACAGACATTATGATGGCATCATGGATACATCATGGAGAGATCGTCAAAGTGTCAAATTTTATGAACTATTCAGGTACTATAAGAATTTTAGACTTAAAAAAAGAAAAGGATGGAAAAGTACCAATAGAGGGGGCAAGAAATTGAAATAGGAAACATTATAGAAGTTCAGTAAATGAATGATACAACGTTATAAGGGGGAGGCTTCAGGAATACAAAGATGGTTTAATATTAGGAAATCAAACAACATAACTCAGCTTATTAAATTCTGAGGGAAAAACAATAGTTGTCATTATAACTGCTGAAAGGTATTTAATACAATTGAGAACCCATTCTTTAGCTAGAAAGAAATACTTGGAACTGTTAAACTGTAATCCAGGAGACTTGATTCTTGATGATAATTGTATAACTACATAGCTTTTATCATGAGACTGTGTGATTGTGAAAACCTTGTGACTGACACTCCCTTTATCCAGTGTATAGGCAGATGAGTAATAAAGCAAAGACAAAAAATGTATAGATAATAGGGGGCATAAGGGGTATGGGATGTTTTGGGTGTTCTTTTTTGTTTTATTTTTTTCTTCATTTTGGAGTCATGAAAATGTAAATTTGTGGCGATGAATGCACAACTATACAATGATACTGTAAGCCACTGATTGTATACTTTGGATGGATTATATGGTGTGTGAATATATCTCAATAAAATTGCATTTAAAAACCCATTTGTTATAAAAACCTTATGAAACCAAGAAGAGATGAATATTTACTACTGAAAAAGAAAATACTATGATTAATGGTGTAATTTCTAGAAGATTTGAACAGATGCTTCCCCAAAAAGACATACATATGTTTAATAATCACATGAGTAAATGCTCAACATCATTAATCATTAGGGAAATGCAAATAAAAACTGCAATGAGATGCCACTACACACCCATTAGAATGTCTAAAATATAAAAGACTCACCCACAGGTATTGGTGAGCATGTGGAGCACTGGAACTCTCAAACACCGCTGATGGAAGTAGGAAATAGCACAATGAATTTTGAAACCAGTTTGGCAGTTTCTTAAAACTTAAGCATACACCTTACATATGATGCAGTCATCCAACTCCTACATATTTATATAAAACTTTAAAAATACTAACTAGTCTTTCATGACAAAATGAAGATAAATGGTTGGTTGGGGATGGAGTATAGGAAGGGGAAGTAAGGAGGATTACAACAAAAATGAAGAAACTTTGGGGTATGATGGATATATTCACTATCTTGATTGTGGTGATAGTTTCCTGCGTGTATACATGTGTCAAAACTTATCAAATTGTACACTTTTTGCAGTTATTGTATTTAAATTATAACTCGATAAATGTGTTTTAAAAATATATTCTCTCTAGGAAATTAACTTTGAAAAGAATAAAGATAAAATGTAAAGATTTTAGGAAGGGGAATATTTTATCACTGGAATTATTTAAGACTAGTTTTTATACCATTTTATTTTTGTTTTTAATTTCTCAGTGTCTTGGTTTCACCAGGCTGCTATGATAAATACCACACAATCAGTTGGCTTAAACAATGGGAATGTATTGGCTCACAGTTTCAAGGCAAGGAGAAGTCCAAAACCAAGATGTCAGTAAGGTGAAGTTTTCTCCTCAATGTCTGTATCATTCTGGTGCTGGCTTTCTGGCAATCCTTGGGGTTACCTGGCTTATTGTCTGCCTCATGTAACATGGCAATGTCTTCTCCTTTCTCTTCAGGTTTCATTGACTTCTGGCTTCTTCCTATTGTTTTCTCTATTCCTAAATTTCTTCTGCTTATAAAGGACCCCAGTAATCCAGATTAAGACTCAATTGCATTCAGTTGGGCCACACTTTAACTAAAAATAACATCTTCAAGAGATCTTATTTACAATTGGCTCAGACTCACAAGAATGTGGATTAAAATTAAGAGCAGTCTAAATTGGGCACAAAATTCAATCTACCACACTCTGTGAGAATTCAACTTGTACTTTCAGAAAAATGAAGTCGACAAACTTTTTCCTATTCCTCCTGCTAAATACAACTATAAAGCAAACATAAGAAGGCTCAAAAAATGTAGAAAGATTAAGGCAGACCAGTTAGGGAACTGGGACCCAAGGAACAACATGGTAGTGAGATCCCTGAATTTTTCTTTTTGCCAGACTTGGAGCTGAAGAAGCCGAAGAAGCAGCAACCTAGAAATGCCAGTCAGCACAGACAAGAAAGGTCCAACAAGATTGTGCTTGTTCTAGTAAAAGGGAAAAGGATAATAGCCTAGGATGACAGCTTAGGATGACAGAAAACTTTTAGAAAATTACCATTCTATTCCAGCTAAACACCACAGAAAAAAACTGTGGTCTAACTCCATCCATGCCAACAAAGGCTAAGTAAAGAGCCTAGATCTCCACTCTAGCCACTCTATAACATGGCATCCCAAACCACCTGCAGGGAGGTGTCAGAGAAGACCAGGAGAGAGCTGTGAGTTTCATCCCCACTATGTGGTAATGAGGCCTCCTCCCCTCTGCACTGTTGGTGGAGACTACATGGGGACTTTTAACCTCACTGAGCAATAATGAAGTGGCCTCCCACCATGTCAGTGGAAGCCACATGGGGAGGAGGAATAAGGCACCTATTCCCACCCCATCCAGGGAGGTATCAATGGAGTCCCAGTAGGGAGCTGGAACTATCACCCCCTGCTCTGCAGTAATAAGGAGCCCCCTTTTGGGTATCAATTGAGGCCAAGTAGGGAGCCTGGAATTGCATCCCCATCTGGCATAAAAGAAGCAGTGCCTCTTCCCTTGCTTTAGAAGTATCAGAAACCCCCCAGACAAATTAGATTTGAATGAGGTCTACAGTCTAAAACATAACACCTTCAATGTCCAGATCTCAATTGAAAATCATTCATTATACCAAGAGCCAGGAAGATCTCAAATTGAAAGAATAAAGGCAATCAATAGATTACCACACCAATATGGCAGATACATTAGAATTATGTCACAAACATTTTAGAGCAGCCATAATAAAAATGCTTCAACAACCAATTTACAAACATGCTTGAAAGAAATGAAAAATCTTAGAAAGTCACAGCAAAAAATAGAAGTTATAATGAGGAGGCAAATGGAAATTTCAGAACTGAAAAACAAGTGAGATAAAAAAAAATTCAATAGGGTAAACAGTAGAGTGGAGGTGACAGGAAAGAATCAGTGAACTGAAAAGATAGGATAAAGAAAATTATGCAATTTGAACAACACAGAGTAAAACACCTGAAACACATAATATGGTCTCAGGGAACTGTGGGACTATAACAAAATATCTACAATTTGTGTCATCAGAGTCCTGAAAGGAAAGAAGAAAAGGAGCAGGGATGAAAAAGCACTCAAAGAAATGATGGCTGAAAAAATGTCCAAATTTGGCAAAAGACAAACCTATGAATTCAAGAAGGGAAGTGAATTCCAAACAAGATAATTCAATAGAAATCCACATCAAAAAAAAAAAAAGATAGTTAAACATCTGAACACTAAACAGAAAGAAAAAAATCTTGAAAGTATAGAAAGACAACCAGCATCTTACTTATAGAGGAAAAACAATCTGAATGATGAGGATTTCTCATCAGAACACATGGAGGCCAGAAAAAGTGGCAAAATATTTCTAAATTGCTGAAAGATCAGAATGTCAACCTAGCATTCTATAGCCACAGAAATGCATTTCAGGATTGAAGAGTAATATAGTATATTCTTTGATGAAGGAAAACTAAGACTTTATTAACAGCTGATTTATCCTAAAATAATGGCTAAAGGAAATTCTCTGAACAGAAAGAAAATGATTACGAGATCAATCCTGTAGATTTAGGGAGGAAGAAAGAACACGCTAAGCAAAAATATGGGTAAAAACAATCGAAGTTCTCTTCTTGAGTTTTCTAAATTATGTCTGACAATTGAAGCAAAAATAATAACACTGTCTGATGTGGCTCTAAGAGTTTACAGAGGAAATATTTTAGAAAATTACATTATGTATGGGTAAGGGTAATAGAGCATAAAGGGAGGTAAGCTTTCTATACTTTTATGATGACACCAGGAAACTATAAGTAATGTATATAATGTAATACCTACAACAACCGCTAAAATAGCCTGTTAAGTGAAGGCTGAATCTAAACTGACCAAAAGGGACTGAAGGTGAGTCATTTAGGAGATGTTTGGAGACGGATTGTATACACTCCCTGACCATGTCCCACCAATTCATACAGAGAAATATTAATGTCACGCTCTCCTGGGTATATGTGCTTCCAATTTCAAGAAGGAAAGGGATAGGTTGTCAGTTTCCTTTCACTTTCAACAGGAAGCATTCCCTTTCTGAGACTCTGGAGAAAAGGACTCCATGAGGCTAATGCCCAAGGACATGGGGACCACTGCTGGAACTCAACCACTAGCTGTCTTCAGGTTTGGGAGAGGAGGTTCTTGTCTGAGCTTTTCCACCTTCACGGATGAGGTTTTATACCCCATTCTAGCTATGATGAGAGAGAAACTGCACTTGAGATGCTGAAAGACGCCCCACCCCCTTTGTCATGCTGTCATCTTTGGAAGGAAGTCACCAGTCACCAGGCACAGCCTACACCCTTGAAGGTGAGGTATTTACATAAATTATTTGGAATTCTTCTGCATGGAAAATTTGCCTATTTATTTATTCAATCATTTATATTGGTATGGACTCATGCAGATTTATTTTATACTTTGGGTCTAACATTTATTTTTATCATGAATTTAAGTTGAGTTTTATTAAACATTTCTCTTCATCAATTTAGATATGATTTTTCTCATTTAATCTGTCAACCTGGTATGCCTGTCCTGGACCCATTTGCCCTCAGATTCATCTTTCACTCTTTACCTAGTCTCTATTATACAGGGGCTAACCTCTGCAGGATACAATTTCTAAGCTCACAAATATTTGGCTGCTCTGGTGGCTTGGAGTTATACACCCCAGAAAAATATATTCTTAATCTTAACCCATTCCTGTTGGTGCAAATCCACTGTAAATAGGACTTTGTGATGAGGTTGCTTCAACTAAGGTGTGACCCAACTGAATGAGGATGGATCTTAATACTATTACTGAAAGCCTTGTAGAGAAGGCCAGAGAGAAGCCATGGGAGAAGCAAGAAGCTGGAAGTTGCTGAAACCCAGAAGAGAAAGGAGAAGATGACACCCTATGCATTGCCATGTGACGGAAAAGTCAAGGAACCCCAAAGATCGCTGGCCAGCTAGAAGATATTGACCTTGGGATGAAGCAAGGCTTCTAGCCTCTGAAACCATGAGCCAATAAATTCCTGTTTTTAAGCCAACCCATTGAATGGTATTTGCTTTACCAGCTGGGAAATTAAAAGAGCTGCTATCTTGATTCTGCCAATAGCTAGTACCAACAGGAGATTAAACTCCAAGAGGATGGAACAGCCAGTTTTTCTCCTTTTTCTTCTGCATCAAGTTACTTATTCTTCAATGGCAACGTATTCTCCATGGCTCCAGCTCTTCTCATTGGCCCACCATGGATCCAGATCCTGTTGAACCCAACACCTGAGTTCTAGTAACTCTACCTCCCCTCTTTGCCCTTCCAGCCTAGAGGTGGAAGTGACTTCTTCATGTTGCTAACTATTGAGTTCCCCAAATCTCCCTGTTGGTTTCTCCACCAATTATGTAACAATTCCCTGAATAAAATTCCCTCAATATTATTTACAGTGTTTTCCATTTATCTGGACCATCCCTGACTGATGTGGCAAATTTCTAGTGTTAAACATCTTTTTCTTTCTTGGGATAAACCTAACTCTATTTATATGTTTTAGTCTCTTCTATAATTAATTATTAAACAAAACAATACAAAGCAAACCAAAATACCTCTGGGCCTTAAAACTTCCTCCAAATAGCATTCTATCTCTTTCATCCTCTTTACAGCTTACTCAAAGCTAAGGTTTTACATCCTCTAGTTATTGTGTGCATGTATGCATACCCACACATTTATGTATATACACACACATGCACAATTCTAATAGCATAAGTCGTAGAGTAGTATACTTAGCTTGTAAAAACTTCAAGCAAGACACATACAGCTATATAATACTATCTGCGTGATACAGCCAAAGTGGCACTCACAGGAAATATACAATCTTAAATATAATACAAGAAATATTTAAAACAGCTAAGCAATTCAAGAATCTAGGGAATAAATAGCATATCAAACCTAAAGACATAGAAGACATGAAAAATGAAGATAAATTCAAAAATAAGGGAGTAAGGAAACAGTAGAGCCAACTAACACAAGCCAGTTCTTTGAAAATACTTTCAGTGAGACTTTTTCTGCAAATATGATCAATTACTAAAGAATAGATCAGGAATAAATGATATAATTTAAATAAAATTATATAATATATAGATGCACAGAAATTTAAATATTATAAGAGAACACAAAAATATGTTATACCATTCGTTCAGGATAACAGGATGATGGATAAGGAAATGTTTCTACAAATTAGAGATATTTCAGCTAATAGACTAAGTAGGAATGGGAGAATTCAAAAATTACAATTCTGCAATCCCTAAAGGATTAATGGATAAAAGTGATGATCACTGATGACTACAAATGTCAGCACAAAGGGAGACAACCAGACATTACACACCTCCTAATGGAAGTACACAGCATCACCTATGGAGTGGTTTTGCAAAACAAACAAACCTAATCTGATCAAGCTTCTACCTCTAACCATTAATTTAAAGAAAAACAGGGGGGAGAAGAACATGTTAAAGAACACCAAAGTATTGCAACCAGCAAAATCCAGACTACAGAACATAGAACCAAATATATGCTCTGGTTATTTTTTATTAATCACAAGGAAGAATAATGTGTTTTTAAAAAGATGTTAGGGAAAGCTATAGATTAAAAAAGACTTAAGAGACATAAACAATCACAAGATTTAAGTCATATTTGGACACAAATTCAAAGAAACTAAGTTTTTTTTTAATTACAAGGCTGGCAGATAAATGTGAAAAATAACTGGATATTTGATATTAACAACTTATTTAAATGTTTTAGGAATGATAATTTCATTGGGATTACATTTTTTAAAAGAGTTCTTATTTTTTAGAAATGCATACTGAGATACTTAACAGATGAAATGGTATCATGTCTTGGATTTGCTTCACAATTATTCCAGCATCAGAGATGGAAGGTAGATGGATATACAGCTGGAACCAGATTGGCCATTATTGATGATTCTTGATGCTGAGTGCCAGGTATTTTGGGTTTCTTACACTATTACCTCTAATTGGACCAACTGGAATCTGATGTCTTTGGGGGACCATTTTTCAACCTACCACAAATATCAACAATAAAATCTGAACAACAAAACATGAGAAACCCCAGGGGGAGACTGAAGATTGCTTTGAACTGGTACTTTTGCTTGAGCTGGGGAGTTGGAGGTGGAAGTAATCATTGAGGAGGGTCTGTAGCCTGCAATAGACAGCAAATATTTAAAATTTCTGCCCCTGAAGAAATCAGAGATAGCATCTCAGACCAGAGATGCCAGTAGCTATAGAATAATATCAGGACAACAGGAAATATCAGGTTAATTGAGGCAGTGTGACTCCAGAGTCTGTACTAATAACCACCTGAAATCACTTTAGTAGGTGAGGTTGTGACTTCTTTTAAAATTATTTTTAAAAGAATATAGAGAATGGACTTAAAATAGAATAGCCAGTATCAGAGTGAATCAGGGCATAGTAAAGGGAGGCATTCTTTCACAAAAAACATACACATAGCATAAACAACATAGATATTTATACATGTGTGTATGTGTATGTATATACATATATATAATTTAGACATTCACTTGGTAGGGACATAAAATAAATTTTTACTATGAATGAGGGTTTAAAAAATGAAAATCACTGCATGGGACAATGTAATGGTAGATAACCTCAGAAGGGCAGGACCTTCCCACATCATACTGTCTTTATGTAGAAAAATTTTAAAACAAAAGGTTTCCAAAGTCTAAGTTTGGCTGGGGCAGAGACCCTATGGGAAGATGTGATTAGTCTCTGATGGCCCACCATATGCTGTGTGCACCCAAGTTTCTCCATCTAGCACCTATCCTGGGACCCAAAACCTCTGATGTAAGAGTCATAGTTGGGCAAATGCTCAGAGCTGGCAGAGACATGCAGAATCTCTCATGAAGTATTTAATCAAGGAGTCAGGAGCCAAGATGAGGACCCCAAGGGTGAGAACTGAGAGGTCCACCAGGACCAGAACAGAGGAAACCCCACAGAATTCCACTCTACCCCGAAATCACCTCTGGGAGACAATGGGCAGTGCTGTCGGGATAAGTTTGTCCCCAACTCAGGAAGGGTCTCAGCAAAATGAGTCTTGGTCTGAGGGGCAGACACATGTCAGCAGATAAAGGAGTTGCAGTCCCTACTGAGTGTCAAGATGAGGATGCTAGGGAAAGACTGAGGAGTCTTCCAACTACAGAGTAAACCATCCCAGCTTCACCCTGCCTGAGCTTTCAGCCTGGGAATAACCAGGGCAGGGTCCCTGAATGTGGTGTTCCCTGACTCCACCTGGGGGTTTGAGGGAGGAGAGAAGCTTTGACTGAGTGGGGATGGACCAAAGTCAGCAGACAGAAGGGTCCCAGGCCCTGCCAGGCATCAAGGTGAGGCCCTTAGAGAAGACTGAAGGGACGTCCCACCAGATAGAGGGGATTCTAGAGAAACTGGCCCTTGCTGTCAGCCCCAGGAGGCACAGGTAGATTCCCTGGATAAGATGCTTCCTGACTTCCACCTTGGGGTAGAGGGAGGTGAGGCTTTGTCTGGGGGTACATACCCAGGTCAGCAGAGGGAGGAGTCCCAGGCCCTGCCACGTGTCAAGGTGAGGCCGGTAGGGAGGAGTGAAGGGCCCTCTCACCCAGATAGAGGGGACCCCAGAGAAACTGGCCCTTGCTGGCAGAACCCAGAAGGCCTAGGAAGAGTCTAGGATGTGGTGGTTCCTTATTTCCACCTTGGGGTCTGAGGGGGCGGACTCAGGTCAGCAGAGGGAGGCGTCTCTGGCTCTGCTGGACATCAAGGTGAGGACCTTTATGGGGACTGAGAGGACTTCTCAGCCCAGACAGAGAAGGGGTACCACTGAGACCCACCTCTACTGTCAGCGCTGGGAGGTCCAGGTGTAGCTTTTTGAGAGAGGCCCCCCCTCCTCCTCACCCCAGTTCCATGTCAGGGGCATCATAGAGATGGAGGCCTTGGGCTGAGGGATGCATCCTCAGGACTGCAGAAGTGTGGCGGCCAGGCCCTATCAGGAGTAAATATGCAAACCTTGAGGAGAATTGAGGTTCCCTCCTACCCCAAAGCACAGGGACCTCCACAGAATCCATCTACCCACCTCCCCTTCTGTTAGCCCTGGGCGGCCCCACACAGTGTCCTCGATGTGGTGTTTCCTGACTTGTGCCTTAGGGTCTGAGTGAGGTGAGGCTTTGTAGGATAGTGTGGACCCAGGTCAGCGGAGGCAGTAGTCCTAGGCCCTGACGGGGGTCAGATGAGATTCCTAAAAGAACTAAGGGAGGTCCCCACTCAGGCAGAGGGGGGCCCAGAGAAATGGCCATTGCTATCAGCCGCAGAAAGGCCCAAGCAGGATCCTGGGGCCTGAGGGAGGTGAGGCTTCCTCTGAGGGGGAAGGATTCAGGTCAGCAGAGGGAAGTGTCCCAGGTCCTGATGGGCTCCAAGGTGAGGCCCTTAGGAGGATTAAAGGGACCTGCCACTCAGAGGGGACTCCAGAGAAAATGGCCCTTGCTGTCTGCCCATGGAAGGCCTAGGCAGAGTCCCCGGATGTGGCTGTCCCTGACTTCCGCCTTGGAGTCTGAGGGAAGTGAGGCGTCGCCTGAGGTAGGTGGGGCTTCGCCTGAGGGGGCGGACTCAGGTCAGTAATGGGAGAGGTCCTGTCTTAGTCCCTAACAGGCATCGAGGTGAGATCCCTGAGATAATGGAGCATTCCACCCAGGCAGAGAGGGGTCCATGGAAATCTGCCCCTGTCGTCAGCCCTGTGAGGTCCAGGCAGGATTCTCACTGGCACCCTTCAAGTCATTTCCTCATTCCTGGGGGACTCATGAAGATGGAGGCCTTGTTCTGAGGGACACCTCCTTAGTTCAGCAGAACAAGGGGGCCCCAGGCACTGTCAGGAGTAAATATGCATAACTTGAGGAGAACTGAGGTTCCCTCCCCCCCAGAACACACAGACCCCCACAGAATCCAGCTCCCGCCCCACCCCCATGCCCCTGCTGTTAGCGCTGAAAGACCCCAGCCAGGGTCCCCGGATGTGGCGGTTCCTGACGTCGGCCTTGGGGTGTGAGGGAGGTGAGGCTTCGTCTGAGGAGGCCAACTCAGGTCAGCAGAGGGAGGGGTCCCAGGCCGTGTCGGGCGTCGAGGTGAGTGCTTTTAGGGGGTCTGAGAGGATTTCCCAGCCCAGAAAGAGAAAGGGCACCACTGACACGCACCTCTAGTGTCAGCCCCGGGAGGCCCCAGGCAGGGTCCCTGGATACGATGGTTCCTGATTCCTGCCTTGGGGTGTGAGGGGGTGAGGCTTCATCTGAGGGGGCGGACTCAGGTCGGCAGAGGGAGGGGTTCCAGGTCCTGAGAGCCTCCACGGTGAGGACCTTAGGGGGGATTGAAGGGACATCCCACGCAGAGGGGACTCCAGAGAAAATGGCCCTTCCTGTCGGCCCTGTAGGGAACCGAGGCACAGTCCTGGATGTAGTGGCTCCCGACTTCTGCCTTGAGGTCTGAGGGAGGTGAGGCTTCGTCTGTGGGGGCTAGACTCAAGTCAGCCGAGGGAGGAGTCCCAATCCCTGCCAGGCGTCAAGGTGAGGCCCTTAGGGAGGATTGATGGGGCCAGCAACCCAGATAGAGAGACCCCAGAGAAATTCCCCCTTGCTGTCAGCCCCAGTAGGACCCAGGCAGAGTCCCCGGATGTGGCGGTTCCTGACTCCCGCCTTGGAGTGTGAGGGGGTGAGGCTTCATCCGAGGGGACGGACTCAGGTCAGCAGAGAGGGAGGTCCCAGGTCCCGACGGGCATGGAGGTGAGGACCCTGAGAGAGGATTGAAGAGCCCTCCCACCCAGACCGAGGGGACCCCAGAGACACTGGCCCCTGCTCTCAGCCCCGGTAGGACCCAGGCAGGGTCCCCGGATGTGGCGGTTCCTGACGTCAGCTTTGGGGTGTGAGGCTTCGCCAGAGGGGGCGCCGACTCAGGTCCGCAGAGGGAGGAGTCTCAGGCCCTGACGGGCATCGAGGTGAGGACCCTGAGAGAGGACGGAAGGGCCCTCCCACCCAGAGAGAGGGGACCCCAGAGACAGTGGACCCTGCTGTCAGCCCCGGTAGGACCCAGGCAGAGTCCCCGGATGTGGCGGTTCCTGACTCCCGCCTTGGAGTGTGAGGGGGTGAGGCTTCATCTGAGGGGACGGACTCGGGTCAGCAGAGGGAGGTCCCAGGTCCCGACGGGCATTGAGGTGAGGACCCTGAGAGAGGATTGAAGGGACCTCCCACCCAGACAGAGGGGACCCCAGAGATAGTGGACCCTGCTCTCAGCCCCGGTAGGATCCAGGCAGAGTCCCCGGATGTGGCGGTTCCTGACTCCCGTTTTGGGGTGTGAGGGGGTGAGGCTTCGTCTGAGGGGGCGGACTCGGGTCAGCAGAGAGGGAGGTCCCAGGCCCTGCCGGGCATCGAGGTGAGGACCCTGAGAGAACTAAGGGCGCTTCCCACCCAGGCAGAGTGGGGCCCACGGAAACCCGCCCCTGCCGGCAGCCCTGCGAGGTCCGAGCAGCATTCTCAGAGGGGCCCTTCCTGTCATTTCCTCATGGTGTGTGTGTGTGTGTGTCGGGGGGGAGACTCACGAAGATGGAGGCCTTGTTCTGAGGGACGCCTCCTTAGTTCAGCAGAACGAGGGGGCCCCAGGCACTGTCAGGAGTAAATATGCATAACGAGGAGAACTGAGGTTCCCTCCCCCCAGAACACGGGCCCCCATAGAATCCAGCTCCCGCCCCACACCCATGCCCCTGCTGTCAGCTCGGGAAGGCCCCAGCCAGGGTCCCCGGATGTGACAGTTCCTGACGTCAGCCTTGGACTGTGAGGGGTGAGGCGTTACCTGAGCGGCGGACTCAGGTCGGCAGAGGGAAGGGGTCACAGGCCTTGACAGGCGTCAGGGTGAGGATCCTGAGAGAACTAAGGGATTTTCCCATTTAGTTAGAGAGGGACCCGCAGAAACCTGCCCTTGCTCTCAGCCCTGTAAGGGCCCCAAGCAGGCTATCAGGCAGAGCCTCTAACTCATCTGGAGTCTCAGGGAAATTGGGGGCTTGGATGGAGGAACTGAGGGAACCCCACCCTAGGAGACAGGGGCCCCCACTCCTCCCCTCCCTGCTGACACCCCTGGGAGGTCCTGAGACATGGTAGCCACATGTAGTGTGACCTTGTTTCCTTCTTGGTGGTCCCAGGGAGGTGAGGGCCTTGGTCTGAGGGGACAGACTCAGGGCAGCAGAGGAAGGACTCACAGATCCTACCAGGTATCAATGTGAGGACATAAGAGACACCCCCATATTCCAGGACAGATTGGGCCTGCCTCAGAGTGCAGCCAGCCTTTGCTTGCAGCCCTGGAAGGCCCTGGTCAGGTTGGTAGGGTGTGGCATCCCCTCATTACCTCCTCTGGGGTCTCAGGAATGTCAACTGTTATTCTGAGAGTTATGCCTCAGGTCAGCAGAGGGGTGGGGCCCAGGCCCTGCCAGGGGAAAGGTGCAGACCCTAAGTGAACACTGAGGGAACCGTCTACCCCAGACAGTGGGGACCTTCCAAGGCCTTGTGCCTTGTGTCAGTGCTGGGAGACGCAGGACTCTGCTTGCAGTCTGCAGCCTGAGGCATCCCAATCTCCCCCCAGTTCTTCTTCCAGGGATTCAAGGAACCAGGAGCTGAAAGCCCTGGTCTGAGGCACGTGTCCTCAGGTCAGCAGAGTGGAGGAGGCCCAGGCACTGCCAGGAGTCAAGGTGAGACCCTTGAATGTCTACTACAGCCACCACCCACCCCAGAACAGAGGGGACCCCACAGCACTTGACCCCACTCACCCTACTGTCAGCCCTGGAAGCCCTGCAGCCTGAGGAGCCCTCTCATTTCCTCCTTCTGGTTGTTTGGGGCAGGCCAGCCAGGAGCACAGGAGACCTGTGAGGCCCTCAAGCACCACCTAAAGAGAAGACTTGTAAGTCAGACTTCCTTAGAGCTTACAAGGTTGAGTTTCTCACCTGAGGCCACTCACACTCTCCCTCTCTCCCCTAGGCCTGTGGGTCCCCATCACTCACACTCCTGCCTGCCAGCCCCAACGAGAGTCATCATGCCTCGCAGTCAGAAGAGTCGGCTCTGCAAGCTTCAGAAAATCCTTGAGGCCCAAAAGGAGGCACAGGGCCTGGCGGAGGCACAGGTCTCCACGGCTGAGGGGCAGAAGATCTCATCCTCCTCCTGCTCTCCCATTTCTCTGATCCCAGGCATCCCAGAGGAGGTGCCTGCTGCTGGGGCACCAGATGCTCCCCAGGGTCCCCAGGGAGCTGGCTCCTCCAGTGCCATTGTCCCACTGAGCAAATCATGCGAGGGCTCCAGCAGCCAAGGAGAGGGTGCAAGCACCTCACAGGCTCCACGGGGCACTGAGTCCTCCCTCAGTGATGCAGTAGATAATAAGGTGGCTGATTTGGTGCATTTCCTGAGCAGCAAGTATATAACAAAGGAGCCCATCACGAAGGCAGAGATCCTGACGAATGTCATCAAAGAGTACAAGAATTACTTCCCTGTAATCTTCAGGAAAGCCTGTGAGTGCATGCAGATAGTCTTTGGCATTGATGTGAAGGAAGCAGACCCCACCGGTCACTCCTACATGCTCATCAACATGCTAGACCTCACCTATGATGGGATGCTGAGTGACGAGAGGGGCATGCCCAAGACCAGCCTCCTGATTCTTATCCTGGGCATGATCTTCATGGAGGGCAACTGCGCCCGTGAGGAGAAGATCTGGGAGTTGCTGCATACAATCGGGGTGTACACTGGGAGGAAGGATTTCATCTATGGGGAGCCCAGGAAGCTCATCACCAAAAATCTGGTGCAGGAAAGGTACCTGGAGTACCGGATGGTGCCCGGCAGTGATCCTCCTCGCTATGAGTTCCTATGGGGTCCCAGGGCCCATGCTGAAACCAACAAGATGAAAGTGCTGGAGTTCTTCACCAAAGTTAGTGGGACCATCCCCACCGCCTTTCCAACCTTGTATGCGGAGGCTTTGAAAGATGAGAGAGAGAAAGCCCAGGCCAGAATTTCTGCCATGGATGAGTCTCCTGCCATGGCCAGTGAAAGTTCCAGTGGCCCGCCCAGCACCTTCTGAGTGAGGAAGATTCTTCACTCAGTGGCTGAAGAGGGCAGTCAGTGTTCTAAGTAGAGCAGGGCCAGAGTAGGGCTAGAGGGAAGACAGTGTGTAAGATCTTTGTGTTCCTCTTCTGTATGGGTGACTTGAAGATTTAGCTTCATGTTTGTTTTTCCTCCTTGCCATCTTTCATATGTTCTTCCCTTTAGTAGAATGTTTATTCGCTTCAGATTCTAAGTTTATGAATGCCACTGATCACACATTGCTGTTTATCAGGTTTAAGAATAAAAGTCTTACTATTTTGCAAACCAACTTGGGAACCTTCTGTCTTATTTTGCGATTTGGAACAAGATAACATGACACAGAAATAGGAATTTCCTCGGAAATGTGAAAGAGCCTAGCAGTAAAAAAAAAGTTGAAGAAGTAGAGGAAGAAACATAAAATATGGTTAATTCTTGGATGCTAGCATTACTTTGAGTCTTCTGTAAAATTAAATATGTATACTCTGGTTTGCTTGGCTGATTCAAAGGTGTAGGATAGATTAAAACTTAATAAAGGAAAGCCCCTGCTCACTGACCCGTTTATTCCCCAAACATTAATTGAGCATCTGCCCTTTGGAAGGCACTGTGGTAGTTGGGGGGTGGGGGGTGAGGAATGGATAGATAAAGAGTTCATGTCCCCGGCCCATAGCATGGTGGCATCTAGAAGCAGCATTCAGATAAGGAAGATAGTGAGCTGTCATCTAAGACCCAAAGAAGGACTGAGGAGGTGGTGGGAACTCCAGATGAAAGTGGTCAAGTGTAAATTTGAGTCAAGGCACTTTGCAGCTTTAGGAAGTGGCAGTTCCTTCTCTGGGAGCTACTTTTAAGTTAAGCTGGGTGGTTGCAGGGGCCAGACTGTCTGATGGAGTGTATTAGAGTTGAGAGAAAAATCTGGAATGGAAACCTCCTCTCAGCAGTTATTTTTGGATCGTGGACAAACAAGAGAGCAATCTTCACTTGAAACAAGTATGGAAGGTGCCCTGAACTCTCGTCCCAGGGCAGTTGAACACCCTGCACAAATAAAGTGTTTTATACACGTCATCTGCAAGTCTTACCTGAGAAATAACAGTGATTCTCATTTGAAGTGATGCCCAGAAGCCACTGGGCTGGCAAGAGCCCACTACATTAAAATGACATTATAATTAGGTCATCTTGAGTGTAAATCTACCAACTCTAAAAAAGGGCTAGTGTTTTGGTGTGGGTGGAATGAATGAAAATAGTATATTGAATAGAAGAGCAGCTGGGAGGGAGGGAAGTTGATCTCTGACTTTATTTTGAGGAGCTTTGAGTTGCATCAGCTAGAGAAGACTACCCACATCCAGATTAAACAATCTATCCTCTGAGAGGGACATATGACTGAGTTTTATTTGCAAAGCAGTATTTTTGACTGATTTGGTGTACTGTGTCCTAGGGCACTGCATATTTTCCAAGATGTCCTGAGTAATAACAAAAATTGCCATAGGAGAGGGTGGTAGGGTCTGGGGTCAAAATGATAGTAGAAAAACTGCCAATCACTAAAAATCCAATATAGACCAGATGCCAAGCCAGGTTTTGCACATACCTTACATACATGCAACAGACCTACAAGACACGGCTGATAAACCCATTTGATACAAGCCATTTTACAGATGAAGAATCTAAGGTTTGTAGCTCTTGTCAATTTGCCCAATATTGTACAGCTAGTAAGTGACAGGGCTGGGACTAGACCCCTATTCTGAGCTCATCTAGTACCCATCCTGCTCCCATGCCTCCTAGCCTGAGGCAGACCTTCTGTCTTTTAATTCATTTCTCTTCTCACCACGCCACAATGTCATTTGACAAAAATAAGGATTCTGCGGCCCATGTACTGAAATCAGGCATGAAGAAGGAAAGTGACAATAAGAATAAAACACAATTTGGGGATTGTGGGCTTTATTTACCTAGGCTCCTCCTGCTCCAAGCTCCAGGGTTCCTTGAGAGGTGACTCTGCCCTGGTGTCGGCATTTTTACCCAGTTTCAGCGCTGGTATTATAGCCTCTTCCCCTGTTCTGCCTCAGTTGTGCCCGGCTTTCCAACTCTGGGAACCTGGTCTGCTGACCAGCTTGTCACTGTGGCTTCTTCTGAAGGCTGCACCCCATTCTCAGTGGAACAGCCCAAAATAACCTGCTCTCCCCTGGCAGAGAGCATTCCTCCTCCTTACAGAAGGTGCCTGGCTGTCCCAATCTTCATGCTGGAACCCCTCTGGTAGCAACAGATGCTTTGATGTAAAAATTAATGGACAGCAATGTTTAGACACCTGCTCATCCCCCCTGCACCCCCCACCCCTGGGCTTCTTCAACACCCTCTCAAAGGGTTTTCCAAATGAAGTTAGAGACAAGGTTTGTGAAAGTACCCTGCCTTTTGCAGTAGGGTTTTAGTGGGATGCCTTCAAAACAGTTTGTGAAACTGTTTCAAAACTGGCCACTGAACACCCAGAGGAATGAGCTTAATCAGAAGGTGATGAGTCAATGACTTCCTCCTAAGTGGTAGATGAGGAAAGACTATAGAAATCACTCTGTAAGCAAACATCTATAGAAGTTGAATTCCTAAAACCCTGGGGTCCTTCTGGGAGGTGAAAAATCATTCCTTCAAGAACATGCTAACTCTGATTACAAAAGGAAAAATAGTTTACCATCCTTCTCCTGCTTCTAGTCGTTGCACCTGCCTCACAGGAAAATCCTGGTTTGCAGTGTTCCAAAAGGCACCTGTACCAGTGTTCAGGAACGTTCAGTCATGCTGAAGGTAACAGAGATTCACAAGATTATGATAATACATCAAAAGAAAGGAGAAAATTCTCAGCCTTCTGAGATTATAGAGGTTATTGCAAAGGACAGTGCAGAAAAGTGCTATTGAGTGATGAAGGGCAAATTCCTCTCTGCTAACATTTATAGGACCCTTTGAAAACCAGATGTGATCCTATATTTGAAAGTACCTGTCACATGGTAGGCACTTGAAAAAGTTGGAGAATTTCAAGGCAAATTTGGCCTGTATGGAGACTCCGCCAATAAATGAAGAGGGTTGCCATACAGATTATAATAGTTGCATTTACTGAACACCTACTATGTAACAATTTGTGGAAGAGCCTATAGGCGCTCACCCACATCTTGTTTTCCTCTCCTTCCCAGGCACATGGGAAGCTGACATTGCCAGTCGACTTGGCATTAGGAAGGGTCATATGACTAGCCCTTGTCACTAACATATGAGCAGAAGCACTGTTTGTCACTTCCAGGCATTTGAGAGTCACTATGCCATTTCCATGCTTTTTCTTCCATTCAGCAGCAAATGTGTTGAGATGGTAAAACTATAAGATGGAAGAAGCCTGAATCCCTGGGTCACTTGAGAGTGAGAGCCCCTGCCAATCAACATCAGAATTTATGTGCCCACACAAAAACCTTTTGTTTGGTTAAGCAGGGCAAATTTCATATTTTGTCTGTTGCATCAGCTAGCTGTTATTTTAAGTAACTAATGCACAGCCACTATTTCTGTATTTCTTATTGAAATATTTTAATTACAAAAATAGTGCATATATTTACTACAACAAAATCTAAAAATACAGATAAATCACTGTTCTACCGTTTTCAATGTTCTTTTAAACTTTAGCACCCTATTCATACATAACCATAATTAACAATCTGCTATATATTATTTAAAGCTGATTCTAGGATTTTAATAGTTGTATCATAAAAATATAGTGTGTGTGTCTATTTTTAACATATGTGGGTAGTGATGCACATGTTGATCTGTACTTGCCTTTGCCAATTAATAAAATGGATGCAGGCGCTTTCCATGATACCACATATAGATCCACCTAACTTTTGCAACTACTGCCTAGAATTATAAAGCAAGTATGTGCCATCATTAATTAAACCATTCTTTCCCTGATGGACATGTAAGTTGTTTCCCATTTGTTGTTCTGATTAATAGATCTGAAATTGACATCTTTAAATATGAATTCCTGGGCAAATGTGCATGCTTTATCATAAAAAAGACTTTAAGATGGCAATTGGGATAAAGTGGAAAGGGTGTGAATATTTTACAGTTTTATAAATGCTGCCAATTATTTTTTTCAAAAATGCACCGATTCATTTTCTCACAAATTAATATATTTAAGTACCATACATGATCACAAACATTTTATTTCATCAGTTGCTTAAATTTTTGTCCAAATTATGGGTGAAAACTCTCAGAACAAGAGGAAGTGATGGGCTGCCACATATGGGAGCACATTCTCAAGGCCTCCTTGGAGTGACATCTAGGGCTGGCTGAACTCTGGGGGGGTCATCAGACCAAGGCCTCACTTGAGACACCAGAAGAGGAAGTTAGAGGGGTGCCAAATCCAATGACCATAGCCTGGATCCTCCCGTGACTTAGAGCAGGGGCAAAAAACTACACACCAATATCCCTCATGAACACAGATGCAAAAACCCTCAAGAAAATATTAGCAAATCCAATCCAGCTATATAAATTAAGGATAATAGATCAAAAACAAGTTGGCTTCATTCTAGGAATGAAAGCCTGGTTTGATATTCTAAAATCAATCAATGAATTTCAACATACTAACACATTATTTAGAAGAAAAATCATATGAACATACCAATAGACTCAGAAGAATCATATTTGATAAATTTCACAAATACTTATAGATTTTCAAGAAACTTACAATAGATGGGAACTTCCTTAATCTAATAAAGGGCATAAATAAGACACTTGCAATTAACAACATGTTTAATGATGCGAGTCTGAAAACTTCCCCCTAAGATCAAGAGCAAGACAAAGATATCTTTTCTCACTAATCCTTTTGAACATCATACTATAAATCCTAACCCGTTTTATAAGACAAGGAAAACATTTTGAAAGAAAGAAGTAAAACTGTCTCTAGCAGCACATGACATTATTGTCTACAAAGAAAAATACAAAATAATCTGCAAAAAAAGCTCTTGAAACTGATAAGTGAGAATATCAAGATTACAGTATAAAGGTCAATATACAAAAATAAATTGTATTCTTATAACAGCAATGAACAATTGGAATTTTAAATAAAAATACAATACCATCTACACTATCACAAAGATAAAAAGAAATAATTGGGTATGAATGTAACAAAATATGGTCAGGATCTCTGTGATGAAAATTGTAATACACTGAGTGATAAAATCATAGAAGATCTAAAAACAATAATCATAGATTAGAAGACTCAATATTGTCAAGATGCCAATTCTCCCTAATTTCATCCATAGGTACAGCACAATTCCAATCAAAACTTCAGCAAGAATTTGTCGATATCAGCAACCTGATTCTAAAATATATATGTAAAGGAACTAGAATATACAAACAATTCTGGGAAAAAGACAATACTGGGATACTCAAAGTAATCTATCTAAAGACTTATTATACTTATGAAGCTACAGTAAACAGTGTGGTGTTGGCAATCAAATATCTATTTAAATCAACTGAACAAATAACAGGACCCAGCAATAGACCTACATAAGTAAAGTCAATCGATTTTAATAAATGTGTAAAGACAATTCAATGAATAGTCTTTCAACAAATAATGCTGGAACAATTGAACATTCATGTGCATAAAACTGAACCTTGCTTCAGACCTCAAAACTTATTCTAAAATTAACTAAAAATGGATCATAGATCTAAATATAAAGTGCACAATTTTAAAACCTTTAGAAGGAAACAAAGGAGAAAATCTGAGTGACCTTGGGTTTGGCAAAGAGCTTTTAGGTATACCACCAAAAGTATAATCCATAAAATAATAAATTGATAAATTGGACTTTTTGAAAAGCCATGTGACAGAAAAGCCAAGGGCCAAGAATCACCAGCAGCCAGCCCAAGAACTCCACAGTCTTCGGGGAGAAATCATCACCTTGCTCTTGACTTGATTTTGGACTTCTCTGAGCCTCAAAACTGTGAACCAATAAAATCCCACTGTTTTAAGTCACCCTGTGGTATGGTGTTTGTTTTATCAGCCGGGTAACTAAGACACCAAGTGAACTGAAAACTTACATTCTCACAAAAACTTGTGTGTGAATGTTTGTAATAGCTTTGTTCATAATTGCCAAGACCTGGACACAAACTAGATATCCTCCCATGGATTAAAGGCTAACAAAAACATACTGTAGCCACAAAATGGAATATTACTTGGCAATGAAAAGGAATGAACTACTGCAACAACGTGGTTGTTTTTCAAATATATTTTGATAAGTGAAAAATGCCTGACCAAAAAAGCAATGTATTATATTATTCAACTTATATAACATTCTGGAAAAGGGCCATTCATAAGGTTGGAAAACAGATAAATGGTTTCCAGGGCTTAGGAAAAGGAGGCAGACTACATTGGATGAAAACTAGGCCATTTTGGGGGGTGTAGGACCTGTTCTCTGTGGTACAGTGATGGTGGATATGTGACTATGAATTTGTCAAGACTTACAGAACTGCACATCATGAGTAATGTTAGTGAACAAAATTTTAAAAATTGACAAGAATGTCACAGGAACTCAAGAAATAATGCAGACTGTGGCAAATGAATCTACCTGTATTATAAGTAGGACATAACTGCACTGAAGGAAGTGGGAAAAAAAGATGCTGACCTAAGTAACACTGGAAAATGATGTTTTGACTAGATACTAGAAGGCTAAATACAAAAAGACCTGCATTCAATCCTTGTACTCTAATTGTTAAATTTGTTTCTCATGAAAGTACTGGTTAGCAATTCTGACATCAATGTACATGTATACTAGTTTTGAAAAACTAAGTAAATACATTGTAGATAATGAGAACCAGGTTTCTCATTGTCAGTGAAAGAAGAAACAACTAAGCAAAGGGATTGCTAGAATGAATACTGTGATGATGGTTTAGAAGTGGAGATATTATGAACTCATTTTTATTTTAATAAATATACGGCTATATATATAAATAAATAAATATAGATATGTCTGTATACTTGCATTAGTTTGCATATATTTAATTCATAGCTCTGTCTGCTTAGAGGGCTTAGAAGAAAACACCCCAGTAGCAACATGCACATGTAGCTCACAGATTTTGGTCTTTAAACACCATTCACAAACATAAGAAACCAGGGCTCCTTAAGTGAGGGTTGATTCCAGGGCTGGGTGATGATCCTGGGAACATCTTGTGGTACCAGAGAGCATAGAAGTTAAAACAAAGGGGGAGAAGTATGGGGGGATGCCAAAAGAACACAGGCCCCAATCTGAAAGAGATCCAATAGCCAAAGTTGGAACAATTTAAGGAATAAAATAAATAAAGCTATCATTGCATCAAAATCCAAAGAATAAAATCAATATCCATGAACCCATGCGTACATTCACAAGCATTCATGGATATGTATGCTGATGGAAATAAATGATAGGAATCATGAATGAGTAGTGGTGAAAGGACAACACTTCCTTACAGAAGAATTCTAATTAATAAATTTAGAAGGAATAACAGAAATAGATAATCACCATTAGCACACCATGGTAATAATTTTTGGTAGGCAAAAATCCACCTGTTTATTTCAAAATATGAAAAGTAATATTAGTTGGCAAAATTTTAAAGAGAAACAGAAAGTTTTCATAGATTCAAAGTATTTTGCCCCAAATAATTATTAATTACCTTGTTCATTTTAACATATATCCACAAATTCTTTGACACATCTCATGAGGTGTAGCTAATTTTCATTCCTTTGGGTGTGGGCTGGAGGTAGTGACAAGCTTCTTAGGTATAGAATATGGAATGGAAAATAGTAACTTTAGAGTACAGAAACATGGCAAACACCAACTTACCAAGTGATCAAAGACTTACTGATATCATGGAGCCCCTTATGCGATGCAGTTTGTAAAGAACAAATCACCTATGTAGTATTCTTCCACAAAAGTTATAACCTCTAATTATGAAAAAATAGATAAAAATAAATGGAGGGACATTCCACCAGTATATAACCAGAATGTAAAGGTAATGAAAAACAGGAAGGACTGAGGAACTGTCACGGATTTGAGGACATTAAGGAGACAGAACAACTAAATAAAATGTGGTATCATAGATTGGATCCTGGAAGGGAAAAAGGACATCAGTAGAAGATCTGGTAGAATTTAATATAGTCCACATCTTAGTAAAACTAGTATTGTACCAATGTTAATTTCTTACTTTTGATAACTGTGTCATGCTTATGGAAGATGTTAATATTAGGAGAAGCTGGGTAAAGTGTGTATGAAAACTCTCTGCACCTATCTTTTATGACTCTAAAATTATTCAACAATAAAATGTTTTAAAAAAGACATATAAGAGGCTGAGAGATCATATTTTGAGGAAACATGGCAGACAAAGGGTTAGCGATCCTAATATGTAAGTTGAACCTGTATATTGAAAAGAAAAATCCAAATAAGCCAATAGAAAATTGGGCAAGGAAGATACACACGACATTTACCAAAGAGGAAATGCAAATGGCCAGTAAATATGTGAAAACATGTTCAGAACACCAGACTATATGGAAATTGAGTTCAAATTATTATTGTTAGACTCTAGTGGTTCAATTACGGTGGTTATGGACTAACTGGAATACATTTCTTCGATCACTGTGTCAATGTATATGGGTAAGCATTATACGTGCATTTGTAAGCATTCACGAATATGTATATTGTTGGGGAAATATAATTAAGAAAACAAACCTTCTCCCAACCCAGAGAACTTCTCCACAAAGTTAGGAGGGAAAGAAAAATAATCTTGTTATTGACTAAGCATTAAACCAGAATGTGGTGCATCACAGGCAATCTGCAAAGAGATTGTAGACAGAAAGGGAGTGCACTCTTTTTAAGTGGCTAAGCAGATACAATCTATGACATACACATTCTCAAGATATTTCAGAGGTAGATTTATAATTTGGAGCCAGGATACACACACACACACACACACACACACACACACACACACTTGCCAGGAAGTTATGCTAATCTCTTCCCAGGAACCTGGGAGATAGGAGCAATATCTTGATTACATTTCAAAAGATCAAAGAAAGAACTTACAACTATAGGTATTCTTTTTTATGCAATTTTATTGAGATATATTCATTTACCATACAATCATCCAAAGTGTACAATTGTTCACAGTACCGTCATGTAGTTGTGCACTCATCACCACAATCAATTTTTGAAGGTTTTCTAAATTAAATACTAAGAGAAGAAAAAGAGGAAGTCTCTTCCCTTATATTCAACAGGGAAAATGAAACCATTTTTTTAATTTTTGAATTTTTGAATTTGTTTTGTCCTTACAATATATGTATGTTGTGGATATTTATACATACAGATATATGTATACTTAAATGTATGCTTTATGTACATAAATTATCATTGCGTTTTGAAACATTCTAAAAATATTTTTAAATGATTGTGATATTCTGGAAGTCATGAAGGGGCTGAAATTCTTTAGTGAGAGTTGGAAGGGAGAGAAGGGATCAGACAAGAGAGAAAGAAGAGTACACTTGGCAGAACTTGCTACACAGCAATTTCTTCAAGAGCAGTAACATTTTCACTTTCACTGTTACATACATTCACAGTATTAGCACATAAATAGGTTCTCAGTAAATTCTGAATCAAATTGATTATGGGAGTGAGAAAAAGAGAAAATGAAGCATACCACAAAAATATTTATACTGTAGAAAAAAATCTATGATATACTATTTAAGAAAAATAAATTTATGAAGTTTTATAAACAAACACCTCTTGGCAATATAAGTCTAAAAGATATCATTGGCATGCTTTAAAATACAAGAAATGTTTTAATCTCATTTTTAGCATTCTGTAGACTTCAGATTTAGACAAACTTTCAGTTGCTCAACCAAAGTATACTTAAGGCTATTCCCTCATTTTATTTTAACTCTGTTTACAATTTTTAATGGTCCTTTAGCACATCTAGTGTTACAAGTGATAAAATGAAAATGCATATTTATAGACTTCATGCAGTAAATAACTTGAGCATATTTGGGGTGCATTAGATTTATGCGCCATAAAATGCATTTTTTTCCTCTTGAATGGAGATGTGATAGGTCTCATAGTTATGTTCAATATATGCTTGAATTCAGCTACTTGGGATGCAGTAAAGTCATTAGGTGCTGTCTTCAGAACATGCATGAATATCAAATACTATTATAAAATTTAACTGATGATATTAAATTAAAGAAGTTAGGCCAGAACTCCAAGTATGTCAGTTTTACTACAGAGAATGGTGTCCCAAAGCCAATAATAAAATTATATTCATACATATAAAGTAATAATTAAGAATACAGCCATACAAATGTTGGGAAATAAATTCTATGATGCTATTTATCAATAAAAGTGAATTCAGAGTAGTTAGTTTTCAATTTACTCCTTATATAGCTACTTGTCCTTTAATTTAGTTTCTATTAATATTTAATGATGCCAAACTTTTGTATGCTAACAGTTTTGTAGTGAGCCTGTCCATATATGTGGATATTTCCAGGAAAATACAGGAGGGGAAAGTGATGCCATGATAAATGCCTTGTCGTTTGAGAACAGGATTTTGGTATGAATTAATTCTAGATGCTGATAGTAAATATGAGTTTAAATATGAACGTTATTTAGTGGTAATTTGTCAAAAAATGTAAGATGCATACATTCCAAGCCATTTAAAAATATGAAACAAACAACATCCCATCGACACAACAAGGGTCTGGAAAGGTAAAAGAAGCAAAATCATTAAAATATGGAAATATTGTAAAAGTATATAAAAATAAGATAGTGGGACTAAAATCAAACATTACAGAAATTGTAACAAATGTGAATGTGTTAAATTCCCCTATTAAAAGTCAGAGATTTCAAAACAGATAAGAACAAAGCAAAACGTAGTCAAACAATATGTTGTTCACAAGGGACACTCCTAAAGCATAATTATACAGGGGGTTTGAAAATAAAGGATGGAAAGATTTATGAATGAAATACTAAAAGAATCAAAGCAGAGGGGTATTACACCTATTAGACAAAATATAATTCAATGGAGAAAAACATTGAAAAGGATAAGGATAAGGAAGGGTATATTTTTGATGAATGGTACAGCACATCAGGATGCAATTATAGTATCAACTTCTATGCACCTAATTACAAAGTTTTAAAACAGAAAAAGCACTAACTGGTATAAGTAGAAGAAAATCAGAAAATGGACATAACTACTTGAACAGATCTCTCTCAGAATTAAATAAAAAACAAAATAAAGGAAAAAATATATAAATATCTCAATGCTTTTGATGAAATGAAACTATGTATACAATACAGGAAATTATGTATATATATTCACATATTTATGGGATTTTAAAGACTCAACACATATGTAGCCATACATTCAAAAAGATATAAATCATATGGGCAACATTCTCTCAATAAGTACATAATATAATGAAGTAAAAAAATTTATTCTCTTCACTCAAAAAAAAAAAAAAACTTCTCCCTTCTGGTTACTTTGGGCTTAGTGAAGAAATAAATGACAATGATTGTACCATATATCAAAATCTGTGTACTGCTTATACTCTATTGTTTTAGCTGGGTGAGGGTGTACACAGCTGTTCATTCTTTTACTGTTCTTTAAAGTGTGCATGCATATTATATATGCTCCTTTTCTTGTGTAGTTCACATTTATTTTAGAGGAAATGGATGCCATTATAAAGTCAAAGAGGTGCACTGAGCTAGTTTGGTATAAATAGTCAATTTTATTAAGAAATTTTTTTAATATATAAAATATGTCTTTCATGATTATTTGCACATTTTCTATTATACACATTAGGAAATTCTATTTAACTTTTAAACATTTTGGTCTCAGGATTTTCTCTCCTTAGTCCTAAGAGGTGCCTATTACTAGTTTACTCTATTTTACAATGATAATTATGTTAAAATTACCAGATTTTATATGTGAAAGATTATTATTATCTTTGCCTATTCTGTATTTAATATTGGAAGTTTCAGTAGGACCTTTGAAGATGTTATCATTGGTTATGGTGTGGCCAAACTGGATGAGGGTGGGTCTTAATCCTTATGACTGGAGATCTTATAAGGGGAGAAAATCTAGACAGAGACACAGATGAATGAGCAGAAAAAGTAGAAGTCAGGAGGAGAACCCCAAGGATTGCAGCAAGTCAGCACCAGAATGCTACAGACGTTCAGAGAAAGCATGGCCTATTGAAACCTTGACTTTGGACTTCCGTCCTCCAAAATCACGAGACAGTGAATTCTACTTCTTTAAGCCAACCAGTTTTGTAGCATTGGCTATAGCAGCCCTGGAAAACTAAGACAGTCACAGAAGTTTTTCCCTGCCAATCTAGGGAAAAGTTATAATTGGCATTGCTACCTTTCAATAAGCATGCAAAATATGATTTCATTTTCTATACTAATTTCAAGCACAAAGGTAATACTAGATACCAATCTGAAAAGCAAAGCATAAAAGCTTAAAAGAAGAAAAATTGAAGTTGTAATTTGAATAAAAGACAATTATTACAATTTTTGGTCAAACATGCATGGCCACTCTGCCGTACGTCATTGACTGAAATTTTCTTTGGAGAGAGATTCTCATTTTTATTAAGACCATTGTATTTCAATATGTGTTTGTATCTGTAGCTAACTCACTCAGTGTCATGGAGATGAATTTTTCTGAGAATTTCAAAGTCACATCTTCACCCATTTTTGTCTTTCCATCTGTTGCTTCTTAGCTTAACTTTAATTATCTGTTCTTAACAATTCCCTTAATGATAAGTCATTTGAGATTTTCAAATATAAAGGAATACATGGTAAAAGACTATTCTTTCTGGCAAAGAACAAATAGATAATTTTGAATTTTCTTTGCAGTTTCAGTTTTTTTAAAAAAATTCTCTGAGTGCATTTAGTTTCCCCAGACCAGTCTGAGAGTGCCAACTGAGAAAAACGAATTTCAACCCCAAACAAGCCCAGGCTCTCTCGCCAAGTATCCCCTGCTATACCATAGTAGTTTTGTAAAAGGACAGCTATGCTAGATGATATAGCAGTTTACTTCTCTAGTTTAGCAATAATACTATACCAGGAACACAGATGTGTTCATATTTGTCTTTTTCCCTATTCAAAATGAGTTGCGGCTGTGATTTCTTTAAATTCCTAGAAGAGTTAAGTGTGTTGGAAGCCATCTGCCCTTCCCTTACAAATGCTGTAGCTCTGGGCCCAATGACCGCATGAAAGTGTCATTACCCCATTTCTTCCGGGTGCATTTTCAGGGACTCTGCTGCTTAGGAGCTCATGGAGGACATCATCCCAGTGTTTTGACAGAGCTTTAGAAGGTCCATCTGGAGAATGATACGTTATACAGCAGGCGATCACACGTGACCCCATGCCTATCAACCAGGATTTATTATTCTTACATTTAAGATGTCATCAGATTTCAGAAAAGAGAATGATAACTGTTCCTGAAGGTAGATGCAGATCCCTTGCCCTATCTTTCTCAAAGAAAATTCTTACACGATGAAGGTTTGGATGCAACAAAGTAGAATTTGGAAAAAAAATGATAAAATGATATGTGATTGAAAGGCTTAGTATTTCTAGAGGGAAACTATGAAGGCATTATTTTTAATGATATTTGGAATACAAATATTCAAATTTCAGTGACTGTTTTCTCAGAACACCAGCTTTTCTTGTAAACTCTGAAAGTTAGAAAAGGTCTTAATTGTGGTTTTTACCTGCTAACCCAGTATTTAATCCTTTATAATATCCACAACAAATTGTAACATAGCTTCTGATTGAACTCTTCCAAATTACATACTCCAAAATTCTTTATATTAAGCCAAAATCTCTCACCTTGCAACTTCCAACCATGGGTCCTAATTCAAACTCTTGAAGTCACAAAATATAAACAGATCATTATAGTGCTTCATTCAAAGCCTGTTTGGTTTTCCATGTGATATCATTGTGAAGAAAACATTTCATTGGTTCACATTGTATTCAACCTTTTTTTTATTTTGAGATAATTGTGGATTCACATGTAGTTGTAAGAAATAATACAGAAAAATCCCATACAGCTTTAACCCAGTTTCACCCAAGGTAACATCTTTCATAAGTATAGTGCAATACAACAATGAGGAAATTGACATTGGTAAAATCCATTGACTTTATTCTGATTTCACCAGTTTTAGACACTCTCTTTCTCATTTGTGCATGTGTTTTTAGTCCTAGGGAACTTTATCATATGCATAGATTCATTTGACAACTACCACAGTCAAGATACACAATAGTTCCATCACAAGAATCCCTCGTGCTACCCTTTTGTAGCCCCAGCCATCTCCTTCTGCAACCCCATCTCTGATTACTAGGAACCACTAATATATTCTCTATTTGGATAATTTTGTCATTTCAAGAATGTGATATAAATTGAACTATGCAGAATATGACCTTCATAGAATAGCTATTTTCACTCAACATAATGCCTTTGATATCCATCCATGTTATTATGTTTATCAATATTTAGCTCCTTTTATATTGCTGCATAGTATTCCATGCCATGGCTATACCAGTTTGTTTAGCCATTCACCTATTGAGACATTTTGGTTGCTTCCAGTTTTAAGCTTTGTAATTAGAGTTGCTAATAACATCTATGTACAGGTTTTTGCAATAAGTTTTCATTTCTCTGGGGTAAATGTCCAAGAGTGCAATTTCTGGGCTATATGATTAGGGCATGTATAGTTTTATAAGAAACTGCCATATTCTTTTCCAAGGTTCTATACCATTTTACGTTCCATACAGCCATCTATGAGTGATCCAGTTTTTCTATATCCTTGCAGCATTAGGTGCTATCACTGCTTTTTAAATCAGCCATTCTGATAGGTGTATAGTGACACTTCATTGTTGTCTTAATTTGCATTTCCCTAATACAGTAATTGTCCTTTGTGCTCTGATATTCAATGGTCATTTCTGTGGCAATGATTTAACATCATAAAAGCCCTTTGAAATGCACTAATATTATTCAGACCCATTAAAAATAAAGAACTTAGAGAGGGACTTGATGAATGTTATCCCAGGTGTAACACTGGAGCAGGTAAAGAATCTTGTCATTTTATTTAGCTGACAGCTGTCTTTGTTTCATGAATATTTAAATGAAATGAAACATTTAATTTACACATTTAATGAGGAAAATATTTTCTTGGGCTTCCTGAGTTACTGTGATCTTGGGAGAATTATTCCTTCTGTACTCCCCCAGAAAATTGTTTTTATCTTTCTTAGAATATTATTTGACTCTGCTTTGTATTTTTCCTAGTTGTTTACATATCTGTCACCTATTTTATTGTAAACTCAAAAAAAGGCAAGAGAAACTGTTTCTGATTCATCTTTGTTGCACACCAAGTAATCTGCCCCCAACTCAGTGGCTAGTGCATTATAAATACTCAAAAATAATAGAACTAATGGTTTATTTGTTCCTCTTAAAACCAAGGAACTAGAACAGTGTTGTTAGTTCAGTGCTTACTGCCCAGCACCCCCCTTGTAAACAAGCAGTATGTAGCAGTTGATATTGAAAGGATCACACTTTTATTCCCCAAGTAGCTTATGAAGTGTGGGAATGACTCAGTGTAAAGCTCAGCAATATGTTGGAGTCTTTGGGAATTCTACCCGTTATTTCAGACCAGTCCACTGGTACCATAAAGTTATATATATATTTTCCAAAATGGCTTACCTTAAGGTGTTTTTAGTGTTCTGATTTCTGAGCTAATTGGCAAATCTCCTCTATGTACTAATCTGAGAGTCGTGTTTGCATTTATCAGATTGTTTGGTCAAAATGGAAAATGACAATATGCCAATTGCTCCTAGGATCAAAGCAAAGCAAAACAAAACAAAGTAAATAGACAAAGATCAAACAAAACCATGTTCTTCACCATACATGTTTATTGTTTGTGGGCTGAGAGTTGGCTGCTTGTACCCCTCATGCCTTTCTGCCCCATTAGCCACATGGTGGGGGATCCTCTTAAATTATGCAGATTTACAGATTTAGCCTGTGATCATGAAAGACCCTCTCGCCCCCTGCAAAGTGGAATGAACTATATGTTCCTGGTCTCATAAACTCCATATTGGAGTATTCTGAGCTAAATTCTCAGCCATGGAATCCATCTTCATTTCTGAATATCAAATACTAAATTAGTTTCCCATTCTTTCTGTTTGTATGATCTGAAACGTGGAAGTTGGCTAACGCAATTCAAAGAGGATTTACTACATATTTATTATATATAGAACACTGTACCAGAGAGTAAGGATTCAAAGGGGAGAAAGAACATGGTCATTGCCTTTAACAGAGTATATCTCACAGTGGTTAATGGTATTTTAGAATCACATACTGGTGTTTAAATCTTTTTTATTTTTTTCATGTTCAATATTTTATTGATGTAGACTTGATATACAGTTAAATGCACATACTTAAAACATACAAGTTGATAAGTATTGAAATGTGTCTACACCATCAGACCATAACCAATCTCAAGGAAATGGGCATAACCATTAGCCTCAAAAGTTTCCCACACCCCTTTGTAATCTGTCCTTCGTGCCCATACTAGCCTCACTCCACATACCCAGGCAAATACTGATCTGCTTTCAGATACTATAGAGTCATTGGAATTTTCTAGAACTTTATATAGTTAGAGGCCTGCAGTACATTCTCTTTCTTTGCCTAATTTCACTTTGCACAATTATTTTAAGATTCATTGATGTTGTTGCCACTATCAATGGTTCATTTGTTCTTATGGCTGAGTTGTAGGCCATTGTTTGAATATACTGCACTTTGTTTATTCACCTGCTGTTTTAGTTTTCTGAGCTGCTGAAAGCAGAGACCATGAAATGGGTTGCCTTAAACAATGGGAATTTATTAGCTTACAGTTTGAAGCCAGGAAAATGTCCAAATCAAGACATCATCAAGGTGATGCTTTCTTCCTGAAAACTGACTGCCAGTGAGCCTTGGCTCCTCTGCCACATGGCAAGGCACATGGTGGTCTCTCCCTTCTCTTCCAGGTTTCATTGGTTTCAACTTCTTGCTTCCCATGGCTTTCTAGCTCTATGTCTGAATTTCATTCTCTCATTAAGGACTCCAGTAATAGGATTAAGACCCATCCTGAATGAAGTGCATCACACCTTCACTGAAGTAGCCTCATGAAAAGGTCCACTTACAATGGGTCCACTCCCACAGGAATTGATTAAGTTTAAGAAGATTAAGATTTTCTGGAGTCCATACAGCTTCAAACCACCACCATCTGCTGATAGAAATTTGGATTATTTCCCATCATAAATATACTATGAATGCTTATGTACAAATCTTTGTGTGGATATATGCTTTTATTTCACTTGGGTAATTACTTGAGAGTGTAATGGCTGGGTCAAATTATGTGTGTGTGTTTAACTTTTTAAGAAACTGACAAATGGATTTCCAAAGTGACTGTACTGTTTTGCATTCCTCTTTGCAGTGTACTGAGATACAGTTGCTCTACATCCCCACAAACACTTGGTATTATCAGTCTTTTTAATTTTAGCTATTTTAACAGTGGGTACAGTATCTCATTGTGGTTTTGATTTGCATTTCCATAATGACTAATCATGCTGATCATCTTGTCATGTGCTTGCATTTGGAGATACTTTTACCCCCCAAATTTTTCTCCAGTGTGATATCTCTTTTCATTCTCTTAGCAGTGTCTTTCAAAGAGCAGAAATCAGTTTTAATGAAATCTAAATTATTAAGCTTTACTTTCATGGATTCCTTTTCTTGGAATACTTTTGGTTTATAAAAAAAGAAATCTTTATCCAAATAAAGGTCACAGAGTCTTTCTTTTATGTTTTCTCCTAAAAGTTTTAATGTTTTAGGTTTCAAATTTAGGACTGTGAGCCATTTTGAGTTAACTTTTTATATGGTACTGTGGTTCATATTTTTTCATGTGGATAACCAACTGTTAATGGCACTCTTTGTTGAAAAAGACTAATTTTATTTATTGCATTGCCTTGGCACATTTGTAGACAAATGGTTAACCATATGTAGGCTTTTTCTGGTCTTTCTAATCTGTTTCACTGATACATGTGACTGTCTTTACAAAAATACTACACTTTATCTTTATAATCAGGTCTTGAAATCAGGTAGGGTAAGTATTGCAACTTTGTTATACTTCAATAAAGTTGTTTTGTGTATTCTAGGTACTTTGAATTTCCATATCAAACTTTAGAATAAGTCAACATTTACAAAATAAACTCAAGCCAAAAAAAAAAAAAACAAGCCTGTAGGAATTTTTATTTGGATTGCATTGAAATATAGATCTATTTGAGGAGAAGTTACATTTTAATATACCAAGTCACCTGATATTTGAATATAACTCCCAGTAATGTATTTTTCAGTGTATACATCTTGCACATTTTTTGTCAATTTTAAGCCTAAATATTTTAAATTTTTGATAAATTTGAATTTCCAATTGCTCATTGTTAATATATAAAAATATAGTAGCTTTTGCGTATTGGTCTTGTATCCAACAATCTTATTAAATTCACTTATCATTTCTAGTACCATATTTATAGATTTACAGAATTTTCTACATAGATGATCATGTCTTTTGTGGACAAATAAAGTTTTATTCATTCCTTTCCAATCCGGAGGCATTTTATTTCTTTTACTTGCCTAATTGCACTGCTAGAACCTCTAGTACAATTATTGAATAGAAGTGATGAGAATGCACATTCTTGTCTTGTTTCTGATCTTAGGGAGGAAAGTATTCAAACTTTCACCATGAAGTATGATGCTAGATGTGGCTATTTTATAGATGGGACTTCCCTTTGTACTTACTGTTCCTTAGAGAAAGTCTGTCTCTTGTACCCCTCACAGCTATAATCCACTGTTATTTTACTGGAGGCTTGTTGGTATAGTGGCACATTGTAGAGGAGGGAGAGCATTCTACAACCTTTTGATTAAGTCTCAGACTTTTATTGGGCCTGTGTCTCAAGACTGTGTCCTTCACCAGTGTGTAGCTTTCTTCCCTCCTGCCCCCTACCCACTTCTCAGGGTGCAGTGTTTCTAATCTTTTTCCTTGAAGCCTTGTCCCCTGTTGACATTTTTGTTGTTGTTCATTTGTTTTTGGTTTTCCTGATATGAGACAGGAAGCCTGGGGCTGAGAATTTTCTGCCCCCAGCTAGGATGAAGTTTCAGAATTGACCTCTGACAGATTTCTTTCCCCTGCATATTGGGCCTCTGTCAGGGTCTGAGACAGCTTCATCATGACTACTCTTCCTCAATTCCTGTCAGGGCCATGAGGGGATCTTTCTCAGATTTTCACCATGAGAACGTGCTGTGGCCCCCAGAAGTTTCTCACTCTCAAGCTTGGCCCCCAGCAGTTTGTCAAAATTACCTTTTAAGCATTCCTACCATTTTATGGAGTCTAGCAACTTCTCATCAGGTAATTAGATCTCAATAGATCTATGACTCAATAGATGTTCCTCTTTCTTCTGAGAGAAACACACAGTGTGATCTCAGTTCTCTGATGTGCCCAAGAAAAACCATTGCTTTTCAGTTTGTCCGGCTTTTTCTTGAGATGATGGGAGTAATAATTTCCAAGCTCTTTAAATGTTGGTGCTCCATACAGTTGGGTTATAACCTATCATTTGCTCTTTATTTTCTATGTGTCCAATTTGTTCTTTGATCCCTTTTCCTCTTTTTTTCTTTCTGTATTATCTGATTATTTTTTACTTCATTTTATTTGTTAGTTGACTTATTAGACATATTTCTCTTCTTTTAGATATTCTAACAGTTGCTTTAGGAAATAGTATTCATTCCTTTAATTTATCACCATCTACCTTCAAGTAATATATCATCTCATGCATGCTTTAAGAACCTTAAAGCAGTATATTTCCATTGCCCCCATTCTGAGTTATCATACATTTTTCTTCTACATATGTTATAAACTCCGCAATATGTTGTTATCTCTTCTTTAAATGGTCAGTAACCTTTTAAAGATATTTCAAAATTAATAAAATACATTTTATATTTATGCACATATTTATCATTTCCATTACTATTAATTTATGTGTACACTTTAAATATCAGCATCACTTTAAAAAGTTGATCAATCCCTTCCCCGTGAAATGTGTTCTTCAGTAGACTTCCAAAAAACCAAAGCTGTTTACTCTAAACTCATTTTCATTCTCATTTTTTTGCATCTTCCTAATAAGCCTAATCTCTAAACTTTGGAGTGTTTTAGGGCTCAGTCTTTAGATCTTTCCTCTTTTCTACTTATACTCATTCCATTAGTGATCCCATGCAATGTTGTAGCTTTTAATGCCATATATCCCCAGCCTAGACCTCTCTATTGAATTCTAGACTCATATATCTAATGGCCTACTTATGCCCACTTAGATGTCTACTACTATCCAAATCCTATCTTCTTCTCTTCCCCCACAAACCTGGTCCCTTCACAGACATCCTCATCTCAGTTATTGACAACTCTATACTTATAGTACTCAAGGACAAACATTTGGATATCATCCTTGACTCCGTTCTTTCTCTCTCATCCCCTGCCTCCCCCATATCAGAAAGTCTTGTTGGCTTTACCTTCTATTTACATCTAACCACTACTAACTACTGCACTGCTATCACCTTGGCTCAATACCCCATCATCTCTTGTGGTCTGTATTGCTATATTAACATCTGAAAAAGTCTACCTGCTTCTTCTCTTGCTAAAAGCAACATCAGAGGTGGAAGCAGCATGCTGCGAGAGTACAGAGAAAAGAGAGATTAAGTATCATGACAAAATTAGAAAACCCCTCAAGCTGGATGTGGCAACCCAGCTCCAACACTTCTCAAATGTGAGACCTTGAGCAAGTTACTTGATCTTTCCACACTTCAGTCTCTTCATCTATAAAAATAAGGATAATAGTAGGATCTACTTTGCAGGGTCATTGCAAGGATTATGTAAGTTAATATGTGTAAATTTGTTAGAATAATGCCTGGCACACAGCACTTGTTATATGTCTGTTAGCTATTATTATAGGGAGATGAGCAATGAAATATCAATATAGTTTCAATAAATAGATCCTGTATAGGGATTGTTTTCTTTTTGCAATGAGGACCTTTTGAAAGATTTAAATGGGTATGCAATGCTATAATTTATAATTAATGAGAATTTTGATTGGGGCTAGATTTACATTTATCTTTTGTGATCAATGAAAGATGTTTCTTGCAATATTAAATTATATAATTTAAGGGTTAATTAGAAGCTATTCTTATCAATTAATCCTGTTGTCTGAATTAATATAATTATATTTTGTAACCTTCTATTACTTAAATGAAGTTATATAAAATAAGTGTTGATGCATAAGGTTTATATAGAGGAAGAGTTCACTTTTCTCTAATGTAACTTTTTTGAAATTTGGGAAAAGCATACAACTGTTTAAATAGAAAACAGCTGCTAAGGCCTTATTTTACTACACACATTAAGAACTGTAGTAGCTCTGACAAAGCATCTTATTTGTTTCCTTCTTAATAGTCATTGCAATCTAAAATAATTTTCAATTCATTTACTTAATCATTATATTGTTTTTGCATCCCTCCTCCAAGATAATGTAATTTCCCTGATGCCAGTGTATACAACCTTCTTGTTCATTTTATGCTGAGCATCTACAGCAGCACCTGGAACTGATAGAAAATTCCATAAAGAGCCATTGGAAGACTGTATGAATGGATGCATGGAAAGAAATAACATTTTTTGAATCTGCAGATTTTAGTCAAAAGTATACAATCAGTGCCTCACAGTATCATCACTTATTAGTGTAATCATCATCAAACTAAATTTTAGACAATTTCCATTGTTCCAATAAGAAAAATATCAGATAGACACACAAAAAAGAAAAACCCCAAACACCCCATATCCCTTATCCTCCCCTATTATTGATCCCTAATATTGGTGTGATACACCTGATACTGTTGATGAAAGAATATTAAGGTATTACTGTTGTTCTAGTTTGCTAATGCTGCCAGAATACCAAACACCAGAAATGGATTGGCTTTTATAAAGAGGGTTTATTTGGTTACACAGTTACAGTCTTAAGGCCATAAAGTGTTCAAGGCAACAGGGTACCTTCATTGAAGGATGGCCGATGGCGTCCATAAACCTCTGTTAGCTGGGAGGGCATGTGGCTGGCATTTGCTGATCCCAGGTTGGGTTCTAGCTGCTCTCTCAGTTTCTGTGGGTTCTTCAAAATGTTGCTTTTGGGACATTTGTCCTCTCTTAGCTTCTCTGGTGCAGAAGTCTGCTTTCAACGGCCGTCTTCAAAATGTCTCTCCCGGTTGCTTTCCAGAATGTCACTCACAGCTGCTGTTCTCTTCCTTCTGTCTGTCAGCTCATTTATATGGCTCCAGTCATCTAATTCAGACCCACCCTGAATGGGTGGGCAACACCTCCATGGAAATTATCCAATCAAAGTCATCACCCACAGTTGGATGGGTCATATCTCCATGAAAACATCCAATCAAAAGGTCACACCCTAACCAAAAAGATTAATCAATCTGCCCCCCACAAGATTGCATCAAAAATAATGGCTTTTTGGGGGCCACAATACATCCAAACTGGCATAACTGTTAACTATAGTCTGTAGCTTGCAATAGGTAATTTTCCCCATATACCACTCTGTTATTAACTCTTTGTACAAGTGTTGTACATTTGAAGTAGTTCACGCAAGAACTTATTTATATTTGTACTGTTAATTGGTGACATACATGACTCTAAACAACCCCTTTCAACCAAGTTCACCTACCATATGGCAGTTATTACTTATAATCCCAATAACGAGCTATGATCACTTCTATCCATTCCAAAACATTTAAGTTCAAACTCGTTAACAATTCTGTATATATTAGGTAACTACTCCTCTTTCTCTAATTTCTTTCTCTCTCTAGGTACCCTATATTCTGTTATAAGACTCTGAGTTTACTTATTCTAATTAGTTCATATTAGTGAGATCATACAATATTTGTCCATTTGTGTCTGACTTATTTCACTCAGCATATGTCCTCAAGGTTCATCCATGTTGTTGCATGCTTCAGGACCTTATTCCTTATTACTGCTGCATAATATTCCATTATATGTATAAACCACATTTTGTTTATCCACTCTTCTATGATAGACACCTGGATTGTTTCCATCTTTTGCAATTGTGAATAATTTAACTATGAACATTGGTGTGCAAATATCTGCTTGTGTCTCTGCTTTCAGATCTTCTGGGTATATACCAAGAAGTGAAATTGCTGGATTGTAGGGTAACTAGATATCTAGCTTCCTAAGGAACTGCAAAACCATCTTCCACAGTGGCTGTACCATTATACATTCCCATCCCATTCTCCACAACCTTGCCAACATTTGTAGTTCCTGTTTGTTTAATAGCAGCCATTCTTATAGGTGCGAGATTATATCCCATTGTGGTTTTGATTTGCATTTCCCTAACAGCTAATGAAGATGAACATCTTTTCACATGCTTTTTAGCCATTTGTGTTTCCTCTTTGGAGAAATGCCTATTCATATATTTTGCCCATTTTATAATTGGGTTGTTTGTCCTTTTATTATTGAGTTGTAGGATTTCTTTACATGTGCTGGATATCAAACCCTTATCAGATACATGGTCACCAAATATTCTCTCCTAATGAGTTGGCTGCCTCTTCACCCTTTTGACAAAGTTTTTTGAAGCACAGAGGTGTTCAATCTTGAGGAGCTCCCATTTATCTATTTGGAAGGAAAGAATATTTTTGAAATTCAGAATTAAGAAGGAGAAAAATTGAGGATGCTTTTACTAATGAACTTGAAGCTCAGATAGGATAATGGGCTCAAGATTCTAAAGCAAAAATTAATGTAAAGGCAGCACTCTTTTTTTTCCTGGGATATGGGACTAATCCAGATTCATGTCCCATCTGAGACAAGCATTGTGACTTAAGGAAGTAGTGGTCATTGCCGAAAGACCTCCTGCCTCGGAAACTTTCTTTCCATTTATGTCTTGGGCAGGATTATTTCTAGGAAACATCAAATTTCAGGACCATCTCAACTCTTAAAAGTAGCAAATATTTCATGAAAAATATTTCATATATAAAATTTTCTAATAATTAATATAATTTTCTTAGCTTAGATGTATAATTTCTGAAAGTTTCCAATATTTGCAACAGCTTTGGTGCTTTTTGAAACAAGTCTTTCTATTCAATCCTTTTACTCAGTGTTGTCTTGCACATATGCAAATACACATAGAACACCACAGACAATGTCAATAAAAGGACTTGTTTGTGGGTGAGCTTATACTTTATGATATAACGAGCAATTATTCAGTTGTTATTTGAGATTGACCAGGTGGTAGAAAACACAATGAAAAATGGCTGGGAAGTAATATAAAAGCAAAATGATAATTATAGCAATAATAATGAAGAACAACACAATACTCCAGGTTCTAGGACACATTAAAGAAGTTATTTAAAGAAGTGAGTCTTGAGAAAGAAGTGATATTAATCAGAGGAGGTTTGTTGAAGAGACATTTAAGAGTATGGAGAAGGATATATATTACATTATGCATTTAAAAATTATGCCATTAAATACCATGGCCATTTTGTCAAATATTGACCCACATATTCTGCCATAAGTTTATTTTTACTTATACCATTAGTGAAAAGTTTTAGAAAGAGGAAAAGTAAAATACATTTATTTTCAGTGAAGGGGGTCAGACAAATGAAAAACAAAGTGGGGTGAAACAATAAACATTAATTTACAAAGGCCCTTAATTGGCTGAATTCATGAAGAGATAACAAGTAGATATTGTTCCTTCTCACAGTTTAATGAGTATATTCTATTCCTTTTTATTATTATACATAAATAATGAATATTTCTAGTGATAATTATCAAATGCTATATTTAAATGCCCAGCATCTTTATGAATAATGAATTTCCTGTTATATATTGTTATTCATTATTGATAAAATGCCATAAATTTACATGCATCATCTTCTTACTTTACATAATTAAGTAGAGAATCAGAAAACTCATCCTCTAAAATCTACTCCATGATTACCTAACTCTTCTGGTTCTTGCTTAAGACACTTAAAGATACCAGTACAGGAGGTTGAAGAGAAGCACGTCATCAAATTCTTTTTGTTCAATGTATAAAGATACACAACAAAAAATAAAATTCACTTTCTATTCTTCCACAAAGTCAATATAATTTTTTCATGAATCAATTGTCTATGGTGCCATATAGACGTGGATAGGCTGACATCTTAAAGTGTAATAAGAATTTCAAAGTATGAGAGATGAAGATAAACTTTGTTTCAACAGAGGGTGAGGAGTAGTAGAAAGCATGGGCATTACACTAACAAAAAAGTAATTGAAATCATAGGCTACTTTGACCTTCCATTGTTGCTAACAAAACTGAGCTGTAAATGGTAGATATTGATTCAGAAGAAGGAAGAAGTAAGTGTGAATGACTTGAATATGTAGTTTAAAGGAGCTTCCAAATGGTAACCTAGCACTGTGCAATTACCCACCTGATTCAGTATCAACTTTATGAACAGTTAATATTAATTTATAGTCAAAGATCTGTGACTTTTTTCTTTAAAATGTTTAATCACTAATATTTATGGCTCCAAAAACACTTTGCCAATTCCTCAAAATATTAAAAATGCCCTACCATATGACCCAACAATTCCCTTCCTTGGCATATACCAAGAAAATTTAAAACATGTGTTCACTCAAAAACTTGTACATTCAGCATTATTCATAATAGGCACAAAGTGAATCAACCCAAAGTCCATTAACTTACAAATGGATAAACAAAATGGGGTATAGCCATAAAATGAATCTCATTCAGCAATAAAAAGAAATGACGTACTGAAAAATGCCTCAACGTGGATCAACTTTGAAACATTTTCTAAGTCAAAGAAGCCAGGAACAAAGGGCCACATATTGTGTGATTCCATTGATATGAAATGTCCATAATGTGGAAATATATAGTGGCAGGTAGTTGATTAGTGGTTGCCTAAGGCTGGGGAGATGTGGGGGGCGGGGTTGGGGGGATAACTGGCTAATGGGCATGAGGTTTCTTTTCTGGGTGTCAAAAATGTATTGGGATTAGATAATGGTGATGGTTGCACAGCCCTGTGAATATGATAAAAATCACTCAACTGTACACTTTCCGTGTATGAATTTTATGGTACATGAATTGTATCTCAATAAAACTCATTTTTAAAAAAATAGATTGGCTTCACCTTAGCACTAGAAAATGACATTCACAAGTCAGGAATGTTAATGAACATTTCACAGGTTTAGTGAATGTTTCTGAATGGAAAATAAAAGATACTGAGAAGTGATTTAAGTCTCCCCTGAGACATCAACATGGCCTAGAAACAAGGAGAGGAAATTCTAGATGGCAAATCCAGTTTTAGAGAAAAAGGCATTTATGTGGGGACCTGAGGCAACACCAAGTGAACTCTGCTCTCCTTTGCAAGCTTCTATCATTTGTACTTCTCCAGCATCATTGGGAGTCCATAGGATGTGCTCCTGAAAAATGTAGTCACACAAAAATGTGCCAGGTAGTGACAAGGTGTTAATTTTGATGACACCACATAATGAAATGAGAATGCGTGTGTTCTATTGTAATAGGCCAATATCTGTGCCTTCCACAATATTGTAAATTGTCTGTGTAACTATGCCCCAAGAGAATTAGGAAATCCCTCCTGCCCTTACCTCTCACATACCTTAGTGGACCCTCTTAAATAATCTGGTATCCCTTATTTACATCTAATAACCTAGTAAATGAATTCTGCCTCTCTGCTTAATTCCTTCAGTTAAAAATCCTCTTGAATAATATTCCTGATTTTAATTCAATTTGATATTCAATCATGGATGGAATCATCCCGATGACCACTGGCTCTATGTTTTATAAACCACGTCTCAATTCCATGCCACCCTGGACAGCAGAGACTCCATCTCAGGTCTGCTGTCCCAGGCTTCCAGTTGTTTCACTCAAAAATATTATCATGTCATTCCTCTACTCAAAACCCTCAAAAGGTGTATGCATACAATGGACTATTGAGCAACTATGAGAAGGAGTGAAGCTGTGAGACACACAGCAAGGTGAATGGATCCTGTAGACAACATTTGAATGAAGTATGCCAGAAATAAAGGCAAACACTATAATGCCTCACCAATATGGACTAACTACAGTGTGTAAACTCAGAATTGAACCTGAGAGCACAGCCTAACAGGGGAATGATTATTGTAATGGTCCCCAGATTGTAAGCTCTTACACCAGTCAAATATATTCCTGAATTGTAATGGCGATCTCCAAACTCTGAGATGTTGAGCCCTTAATGTATAACCTGATTGGTCTCTGGAACACTGGGTATCTGTGTGACACCTGAAACTCAGAGCTAGAGCTCAGCAGATATGAATGTCACTATTAGTGCATACAGCAACTGTTAAAAAAAAAGCTAGGGCAAACTGGGCCAAAGGGTAAAGGTCAAAACTGACTGTGTTTTAAAACTTCAACTTCCATGTGAGACTAAAGGAGGAGATGTTTATTTGGTGCAGGATCTATATTTTCTAAACAGCATAACTCTACAGTCAGTTTGTTCAAGCACCACAATTACGTGGAACTTTGACTAGGAAGTGAGATATGGTAGGTTTGTATGGGTTAGAATGAACTAGTGACACATCCCAAAGTAATTTGGGCAGAGAATAAAAATATATTTACAGGGCCCCCCTGAGGAGCTGGGGGGGAAATGCGGAAGTGTTGGACTTCCTCACCTGGACTGGTGTTGATGCTGTCACAGACATTAGGACTGGCAGTTTGATGTGCCGAGCCCTCCATCACGGGACTTGCCCTTATGAAGCTCGTTACTGCAAAGGGAGGTTAAACCTGCATATAATTGTGCCTAAGAGTCTCCCCCTGAGTACCTCTTTGTTACTCAGACGTGGCCCTCTCTCTCTAGCTAAGCCACCTCGGCAGGTGAACTCACTGCCCTCCCCCCTACGTGGGACCCGACTCCCTGGGGTGTAAATCTCCCTGGCAATGCAGGATATGACTCCCAGGGATGAATCTGGACCTGGCATCATGGGATTGAGAATATCTTCTTGACCAAAAGGGGGATGCAAAATGAAAATAAATAAAGTTTCAGTGGCTGAGAGATTTCAAATGGAGTCGAGAGGTCACTCTGGTGGACATTCTTATGCACTATATAGACAATACCTTTTAGGTTTTAATGTATTGGAATAGCTAGAAGTAAATACCTGAAACTACCAAACTCCAACCCAGTAGCCTTGACTCCTGAAGATGATTGTATAACCATGTAGCTTACAAGGGGTGACAGTGTGATTGTGAAAACCCTGTGGATCGCACTCCCTTTATCCAGTGTATGGATGGATGAGTAGAAAAATGGGGACAAAAAACTAAATGAAAAATAGGGCAGGAGGGGGGGGATGGTTTGGGTTTTTTTTTTTTTACTTTAAGTTTTTTATTCTTATTCTGATTCTTTCTGATGTAAGGAAAATGTTCAAAAATAGATTGTGTGATGAATGCACAACTATATGATGGTATTGTGAACAGTTGATTGTACACCATGCATGATTGTATGGTATGTGAATATATTTCAATAAAACTGAATTCAATTTAAAAAAACCCTCAAAAGGCTTCCACGTACACTAAGAATTAAATTCAAACTCATCATGGAGTGTAAGACATTATAACCTAAGCACTGCGTATCTTGCCACTCATATTTTATATCACCCTCCTGTAAGTTCAATAAGCTTACTGGCCTTATTTTTGTTCCTAGAACATATATAGCTCATTCTTACCATAAGGTTTGTTTTCCTGGAAAGGTTTTCTCATATACCTCTTTATAGGGATGACTCATTAATATCATTTGAAGGCCATCTCATATTTCTGTTCCTCAGAGATACTTTTTCTGAATTCCCACTCTGAATATTCTGCAACATAGCATGCATATACACATGCCCAGTTACTCTATCCCACCAATTTATTTTACTTTCCTCAGAGCATTTATCATCATCTGAAATAATTTGCTTATCTGTTTGCCCCATACAAGCCTGGAAGACATTTAAAATCAGAAAATTTGTTTATTTTCTTCACTGATATATCCCTAGCACTTAAAACAGTGTCAAGAAGACAGGAGGTTCAGAAAAATAACATGGTGAATGAATGAACAAATAAAGATTCTCCACAAAACCCACACTAGAAGACAAAGGAACAATGTGGGCAGAACTCCAAAGACAAGTAGATTTTAGGTATGATATGTGGTTGTTCATGTGAGAAGGCAAATGGAAGAAAGCTAACACTTATATGGACTCAATAAAATTGAACTTATCTTTTATGACTAAATCATTTGAAGACCTGTAACAGAACTCTGAAAAACTGAAGCAAAAGCAAGAAACTATGAACAAGGAAATCATGTGTTTAAGCTCCTGGCTTCATGTAATGACAAATTATGTAATTTGCACCACCCTTTGCAGAGTACAACAAAAAAAATACAAAAAGAGCCACCCATCTTTTCAAACACATATGAATGTCTAGAGGTGAGGCTTTACTAGGCATAGATGAGGGAGAGAACTAGCGCTCTGAGAGGGGAACTTGAGCTATTTCTCCTTCTGGGACATTCACCAATTCAGAAAAAGCTGCTGAGAAGCATAATTGTGATGTAGGACAACTAATGGGTTGAGTCCAGGATCTGCCAAAGGTGATCTAGTGAAGCATTTCTATTCTGGGCCAGATCCCTGCATGGCTGAAATTTGGGAGTGGAGATACATCTTGGAGCACAGTGTGAAATCTCGGTAGCAGATAGGAACTGAAGTCTTGGTCCCAGCCGTATAGCACCCTCAGGCTCCTGGCAGAATGGAAGGAAAATCCTATCTGTTGTAAGAATTCACTACCTTAGTTCCTAGACATCATTTTGTTTTCATTTTTAATGCCGTTTTATTGAGATACAGTCACATACCAAGCAATCTATCCAAGGTATACAATCAATGGCTCACAGTATTATCATATAATTGTGCATTCATCACCACAATCAATTGTGGAACATTTTCATTACTCCAAGTGAAAAAAAAAAAAAAAAGAGAAAGTGCCAAACATCCCATACCACTTATCCTCCCTATAATGGATCCTAATATTGGTATGGTACATATGTTACTGCTGATGAAACAATGTTAAGATATTACTGTTAAGTATAGTCTATAGTTTGCAACAGGTGAATTTTTTCCCATATACTACTCTATTATTAACACCTTGTAATAGATTCGTACCCTAGACATCAATTTTGATAAGTATTTCTAAATAAAATATCAAACAAAGATAAGAAGACATGATGCCAGACAAGCAGGAAAAAAAAAATGGGAGAGAGAAAGTAGAAACATAATGATGAAGTCTCCACATGGTAGAACTTCCAGGTACTGATTATTCAAAAAAAAAAAAAAAAAAAAAAAGAAAACAGACCTCTGCTTCAATGTTCTGAGAGGAAGAAGAGCTTGGAAATGTCATCAGAGAACCAAACACATGAAAATGGACATTGTGGATATGAAAAAGTACAATCATGTTATTATAAAATTGAAAAAATGTAATGGAAATTAAACTCTTAATGGATGTTTGTAATAGATGAGAGAATTGGTGAACTGGCATACATTTCAAAAGATAATACCTAGAACTAAACATGAAGAACTAAACATATGAAAAACATAGGAGAGATTATGAGGCATGAAGAAGAGCTCGATAAATTTAATGGAACTTCTAGAAGAAGGGAAGGGAAAGAACAGGTCAGAGGCAATATTTGATGATATAATTCTGAGAATTTGTCAAAACTGACAGAAGAAATCAATTTAAGAATTTTAGAAGCTTTAAAACAAACATGAAAAAAATACAAAGAAATCACAAAAACTGCAGGAAAAAAGAAGACAGCGAGAAAATCTTAAAAGCAGCCATAAAAACCAACACAAATTACCCTGAAAAGAGCAGCCATTAGATTGACATCTCACTTCCCAGTTGTTAATGTAGAAGCCAGAAAACAGTGGAATAATAGATTCAAGGAATGAGTATTACTCCCACCTTTCCAACAAAAAAAGTGCTAGACAATTTGCAAATTCACAACTTTTTGAACACATAAGATAGCTAATGTCATAAGACAACCAACTAACCACAAATCAAAGGAAAGATAGGGCCTTAAATGAGAGACTGAATGCAAACATTTCATTTTCTGGGGTAGGTGATGCTGGGCACCAATAAGAAGACTTGGGCTAAAACTGTTAAAAAACTGGAAAAAAGCTAGCACGAAAATATAGAAGCCCAGGGGACTGAAGACGTAAAGGGAATTCTCTCTCACTCATGGTCTCTTCTCTGCAGATCTCAATTTGTGTTCATAAAGAAGGCTGGAGAAAAAGGGGACATGCTTCCAGGTAATACCCCATGCTGAGGGCACCAGAAAGGGGACAAGCAACTGCTGTTGGAAAGGCCCCAGGTTCCAAATGAATCCTGCTGCCTTATCTTCCTTACAGAGCAGATGCCTTCATCCCCTGCTCAAGGGCAGCAAACACTGGAGCCCCTAAGGTATTGCTGATAACTTATTGCAGCTTGGAGAAAGGAACAGAAAAATATTTTTTTAAAAATCCTACCTCTAAGGGAGTTACAGGCATATGTACTGGACCCAGAACTATAATGGTGGCAATGCAGAATAACTAAGAAGTCCCTATTCCCAAGAACCTGGGGACACAGTGCATGCCTAGGACTGAGGCTTAATCAGAACCACACAGAATGCCTCTCTCCTCCAGACCACATATCTGCCAACAAAAAATTTTGAATAAAAAATAAGACTGATTTACCACTGCCAGAGGGTCAAGACCATGGAGTAAGACTCTTTCAGCAGGTCAGAGCAAGAAAAGGGGACTTAAAGCTGAGGGCCATCCTTGGCAAAGTATCCCTGACCTCAAACACAAGGGAATGCTAGAGGACTTGAAGCTTTTTGTGCATTGAAAGTAACTATAGGACCAACAAATACCAAATCGTGCTCAATTCGGGACTAGATTGACCCTATAATCCATACTAAAAGCTTATCAAAAGGAAATGTGAATAAATATCCAAACATGGAAACTATTTACATCAGTCCCTACTGTTGTAAAGGAGTTGCCTGGCTTTCAACAACAGCAAAAATATAATGCATACATAAAACCACCACCAACAACAATAAAAACACTGCAAAGAGACAAGACAATCAGATTGCATATGACAGAGATGATGGAATGAATATACAAGGAATTAAAAATAACTGAGATTATGTTAAAATTTCTATTGGAGAAGGTGGGAAGCATGTGAACACATAATGGAAGAGATGGTAAATGTGATAAAGACTCAAATGGAAATTCTAGGATTAAAAATCACAACAACAGAGATAAAGAACTGTCAAAACTCAAAATAAGAAAGCAAATGGTCTGTATTAGTGTCCTAGAGATGCCATAAGAAGCTACCACAAACTGGGTAGTTTAAAACAACAGAAATATATCATCCCACAGTTCTGGAGGACAGAAGTCCAAAATCAAGGTGTTAGCAGGGCATACTTCTTCTGAAACCCATAGAGGAGAATCTTTCCTTGCCTATTCCTGATTTCTGGAGGTTACCAGTCATCCTTGCCAATCACTGGCTTGTGGCAGCATAACTGAATTCTGCCTCCATGTTCACATGGCCTTCTTCTTGCCTGTGTCTTTCTGCATCCAATTTCCAAACAAAGTAAATTCTCTTACCACATATAAACAATTTAGAAATCAATAATAGAAAATTCTCTGGCAAATTTCCAATTACTGGGGAAAGTTAACCAAAAAAACACCTATTTAAATAAACCACAGGTTAATTTAGGACTCAAGAGTGAAATTGGAAAGCATTTTGAATGAAATATAAATAAAAACACATTACACATAGCACAAAATGCCTAAATGAAAAGAGAAGAAAAATCTTAAGTCAATGACATCAAGTTTTATGAGAAGGAACTAGAAAAAATGATCAAATGAAATGCAAAGAAAGCAAAAAAGGAAATAATAAAGATCATAATGGCAACGAATTAAGAAGAAAACAGAAAAGTAATATAGAAAACCAGTGAAACCAATGTTGGCACATTCTAAAGATCAATAAAATCAGTCAGCCTCTTTCAATCCACTCAGATCATTCAGATACAAATTATCAATATCAGAAATGAAGGAAGTGCCATCACCTCTGCACAGCTTCTACAGGTAATTAAAAGAAAATAATGGAACAATATGAATGACTTTACCTAAGAAAGGGTTAAGTTTAGCTTTCACATAAAGGCAACGTGGAGTAGGAAAATGGAAGCTAAACAAGACTGGCTCAAATGGGCTCCACAGTTAAAGAAAAGGAGAGAGCCCCCGACGTAAGCCCAGAGTTGGTGCTAGCTATAATCAAAGGCAGGAACTCTCAGTGGGAAATTTAAACTGGATGAACTCCCTTGGATAGGCTGTATGATTCAAAATCTCAAAGGCAGGATAGTTAGCTCTCTTGGATAGGCTGTAACCTCTGGAGTACCCAGCCAATGGGGAAACAGGGGAGGGATGGGTATATTAGGCGTAGGATATAACTATCACCATGTTCTTTTTGTTTTTTTTTTTTTTTTTTTTGGCATGCCTGCCACGTTTCTGGCTGTGCATCTGTTCTTGCAAGATTGTGAATAAATTCTTTTCTTCTCCACAACCAGGTGAGCATTTTTGAGGTATAATGCTTGTTACTAACATTTATGCCAATGAATTTGAAAACTTAGATGAAGTGGAAAAATCCCTTGAAAGCCCAATATCTATAAAGATATTGAATTGGTACTTATAAACCGCCTGCCTCCTCCAGGTCCAGGTGGCTTCATGTGGGAAATAAAATATTTATAAAAATATATAATACCAATTCTACACAAAATTGAAGTGAAGGGGAGACCTAGTAATCAAGGAAATACAAGGAAAGAAAATTACAGATTAATATCCTTCATGAGGATATTTAACAAATTTTACAAATTTGATACAACAAATTTAACTAATTTTAGCAACTGAATCCAATAATATTTAAAGAATGATCCCCAATACAGAATTGGGGTTTATACAACAAAGTCAGGTTGGTTTAACATTTAAAAATCAACACATGCATCCTAACATACTAAACAAAAATAGGAAAATCAATATGATCATCTCGATAGACATAGAAAAAGAATTTTACAAATTCCAAAGTCCATTTTTGATAAAAAATCCCTCAGCAAACTAGGCAATAGCATGGCATTTCTTCAATCCAATAAAGTGCATCTGTGAAAAACAAGCTAGCGTGACAGTTAATGATTGTTAAAAATATTAGATATCACTTGTGGGAGTTTACTTGAACAGTTTATGATTCATCAATCCGGCAGCACTCAAACTACACATGGAAAGAAGCTCCCACTGAGGGGTAGGAAAAGGGGAGTTTATGTAGGGCAAACTCATAGGCAAGTGAGTAAATGTTCTGACTGACTAACTGATGTAAACTTTCCATTTTACATGGGGTGTGTCTTACAAACTGGGAAGCAGATATACATTGATTAATGTGATAATGTTTGTCTATTTGATAAGCTGGCTCTACTGAACTGAAATTAGTTTATCACCAGGTGTTTCTTATCTGAAATCCTTTAGGGTGCATTCCATTGTTTCATTTTCTTGGAAAGTACTTGCAGGTCAATTGTTCTTGTCTTCTTGAAAACTTTTTCTTGGAAAGGGTTTCCTCCAGGCAATGCCTAATGCAGGTGGTCATTTTATTTTACTTAACATGGTGAAAAACTGACTGCCTTCCTCCTAATATCGGGAACAAGAATAGAATGACAGCTCTCATCACTTCTATTCAACATTGTACTGAAGGTTATTCTCTGGGAAATAAGGCAAGTAAAAGAAATAACATTCATGTTGGAAAAGAAGATTTAAAATTTGTCTTTATTAGCAGTTGACATGATCATTATGTAGAAAATCCAACAGAATCTCCAAAAGAGCTACTAGAAATAATAAGTGAATTTATGACAGTTGCAGGTATATGATTAATATGCAAAAATCAATTTTATATCTATATACTAGCAATAAAAATCAGAAAATGAAATAGAAAATGTATCATTACAATAGTTTAAAAAATATGAAATACTTAGGTTTAAGATGTGTAAGACCTATACAGCCAAAAATTCAAAACATCACTAAAAGAAATAAAAAAGACTTAAGGAAATGGGCCAGAAGACTCAATATTGTTATGCTGTCAATTCCCCCAAGTCTATTGATTAAATTCAATCTCTTTCAGAATCCCAGCAGACGTTTGTTGTACAAATTGCCAAGCTGATTCTAAGATTAGTATGGAATTTCAAAGGACTTAAGCAGCAGTCTGCTTTCTCCTGAGAAACAGAACCAGTGGGAAACTTCAGTTTTGCTCTTAAGGTCTTTTAGCTCATTGGGTGAGGCTTACCAAGATTATCAAGGATAATCTCCTTTACTTAAAGTCAACTGATTGTAGATGTTAACCATATCAACTAAATACCTCACAGCAACAGCTAGATTAGTGTTTATTTAAATAACTGTGTACTATAGCCTAGTCAAGGTGATATATAAAACTATCCTTCACAATCTAGAATAGCTAAAATAATTTAGAAAAGAACAAAGTTGGAGGATTTACACTACCTTATTTAAAGTCATATTATAAAGCTACAGACATCAAGACAGTATAGAATTGATTATCAATATAGACAAATAGATCAATGGAACAGAATACAGTCCAAATGAACATTCACACATAAATGGACAACTGATTTTCAACAGTGGTGGAAAGATGATTTGGTGCAAAAAAGATAGTCTATTTTAAAAACGTTAATAGATCTATAAGATGTTCATATGTAAAAAGCTGAACCATATTCAAAAATTAACTCAAACTGGAACATAGACCTAAGTGTACATCCTGAAACTATAAAATTTCTAAACTAAACATAAGAGAATATCTTGATGACCTTGGGTTAGGTAATTATTTCTTATACACCAAAACAAAACACAATCCATCAAAGAAAAATTTGATAAATTGGATTCAACTAATAAAAGAATACCTCTCTTCAGAAGACACTGTTAAGTGTATGAAATGACAAGCTAAAGACTAGGGGAATATATTTGAAAAGCGTATATTTTATGAAGAAATTGAATCCAGAATACATAAAGAACTCTCAAAACCTGACCAACTGAATTAAAAAATAGTAAAGACATATGAATGGACACTTCATGAAAGAAGGTATATGGATAGCAAACAAGCACATGAAAAGATGCTCAACATCATTCATCATTAGAGAAATGGAGATTAAAATCACAATGTGATACTACAACACATTTACTAGAGTGACTAAATAAAAAGACTGACCATAATAACTATGGGGGAGATTGGGAGGAACTGGAACACTCCTACGTGGCTGGCAAGAATGTAAAATGGTACAAACACTTTGGAAAACAGTTTGACAGTTTATTTAAAAAGTTAACTATATACATACCATATGTTCTGGCCATTCCACTGCTAGCTATTTACCCAAGATAAAAAGAAAGCATATATCCATCCAAAGACTTGTACCAGAAGTTTAAAGCAGCTTTATTGTAATAGCCCACAACTGGGAGCCACCCAGATGTCCATCAACAGGCAATGGATAGACAAATTGTGGTATATCCATACAATGGAATATTACTCAATAATAAAAATGAGTAATATTTTTAATATTAATATATGCAACAACAGATGAATTACTATATGCCACATTAATATATGCCACAACAGATGAATCTCAAAATATGCCAGGTCATTGACATTAGCAAAAAGAAATTACCTACTGTATGATTTCATTTATATAGACTTAAAAATGCAAACTAACATATAGCCACAGAAACTAGAAAAGTGATTGCCTGGGGATGTGGGGAAGTGGGGAGGAGTAGAAGGGAGAGATTACAAAGGGACACCAGAAAACTATTTGGGGTGATGGATATGCTCACAATTTTGACTGTAGTGATGGTTTCAAGGGTGTGTTCATAACACAAAACTTAGCAAACTGTACACTTTAAACGTATGCAGTTCTGTATCTGTCATTTATATCTCAATAAAGTTGTTATAATCCAGTAATCTACAATTCTTAAGAAATTGAATTCTACCAAATCAAATTTTACAACAGTGTCTAAAGAGAGCAGGGGTTGCTATTCTTCATGGGGTGGGTAAAGTCTCTCTGATAAGATAGCATTCCATAAGAGGCATGAATGCACTGATAAAATAACCCTTGCAGATGAGTGGAAGAAAAGCATTCCAGGTGAAATAAGGATAATGCAGAGATTATGAGAAAGGAAAGTGCTAGACATGTTTGAGGAACAGCTGGAATGCAGTGAGCAAGGGGAGCAGTGGCAAGAGATGGGGTCAGAGAGTGTGCCAGTTTGAATGTATTATGTCCCCCCAAATGCCATTATCTTTGATGTAATCTTGCATGGGCAGACCTATCAGTGTTAATTAGTTTGTAATTCTCTGAGTGTTTCCATGGAGATGTGCCCCACTCAACTGTGGGTGATGACTCTGATTGGATAATTTCCATGGAGGTGTTGGCCCGCCCATTCAGGGTGGGTCTAAATTAAATCACTGGAGCCATGTAAATGAGCTGACAAACAGAAGGAACTCAGTGCAGCTGAGAGTGACATTTTTAAGAGGAGCTACAGCCAAGAGGGACACTTTGAAGAATGCACAGAAGCTGAGAGAGTAGCTGCAGATGAGAGACAGTTTGAAGACAGCTGTTGAAAGCAGACTCTTGCTCCAGAGAAGCTAAGAGAGGACAAACACCCCAAGAACAACTAAGAGTGACATTTTTGAGCAACTGCAGCCTAGAGAGGAATGTCCTGGGAGAAAGCCATTTTGAAACCAGAACTTTGGAGCAGACACCAGCCACGTGCCTTCCCAGCTAACAGAGGTTTTATGGACACCATTGGCCATCCTCCAGTGAAGGTACCAGATTGTTGATGCATTACCTTGGACACTTTATGGCCTTAAGACTGTAACTTTGTAACCAAATAAACCCCCTTTTATAAAAGCCAATCCATTTCTGGTGTTTTGTGTGCCGGCAGCATTAGCAAACTAGAACAGAGAGGTTCATAGGAGCCAGATAAAGTAGAGCCTTTAAGGACTTTGGATTTTGCTCTGAATGAGATAGAAAACCATTGGAAAGCTGAAAGTAAAGATGGAACATGGTTGTTTTATGCTTTAGAAAGACCACTTTTTCTGCTTTTTGGAGAAAGAACTGTAAGTAGAGAAGATAAGAATGAAAGAGAAAACAGCAGTTAGGTCATTACTGTGAACTTTCAAACAGAGGAAGTGATTTAGACAAGGGTGTCAGAGGCGTAGCTGGTGAGGAGTGGTCAGAAACAAGATATAGTTTGAAGGTATAGGTGGTATGATTTGCTGTTGGATTGATTGTGGGGTGTGAGTTAGAGAATGGGAGAAGTCAAGAATGATGCCAATAGCTTTTGCCTAAGCACTTGGAAAGATGGAGTTGCCATTTAATGAGATAGTGAAGGTTTGGAGAAGGACTTTGGAGTTTGTTTTTGGATGGATTAAGTTTGAGATGTCAATTAGACATCTAGGTTGGGATGGAAAGTAGATAGTTGAATGTGAGTCCCTATATTTGGGAGGGAAGTTGATTTAGATATACATACATTTTGAAGCCATCAGTTTATAGTTGTAATTTTAAGCATGAGGCTGAATGTGTCACCTAGTATTGTGTGAACCCATTTGTAAATAGGACCTTTGAAGACGTTATTAGTTAAGGCATGGGTTCATTTGTGAATAGGATCTTCAAAGATCCTATTTAGATGAGGCCAAATTGAATCAAGATGGGCCTTAATTCATCTGACTGGAGTCCTTATAAGTAAAATAAATTTGGACAAATTCAGTTAGTAGAAGCCAGAAATCAGAGAGTCACAGGAGGAGACCAAGGAAACAGATTGCCATGTTAACAGAGGCAGAGATGCAGTCAAGGGACACTTTGCCCAAGTACTGCAGCAAGCCAGCAACAGAACACTACGGATTATAGGAGAAAGCATGGCCTGCTGAGGTCTTGATTTTGGACTTCTAGCCTCCCAGACTGTGAGACAAAATATTCCTGTTCTTCAAGCCAACCCATTGTGGGGTATTTGTCATAGCAGCCCTGGCAAACTAAGACAGGCTCCAAAGCCGTCATTTAGTAAATTATTTCTACAATCCTATGATTTTGACCAAAAAGAGACTGAGTGAAAAACGGGATCAATATGATTCAGTAGGAATCATCTTTATAGTTATTGTGGAACTATTTCAACATATGCTTCTATGCTCCCAAACCATGGGGGCTGACATGTTAGCTGCTTGGCAAATAATCAACCAGAGCCATAAAGCCTCACAGGACTGACAACATGCTGGTGCAACTTTTATAGAATAGGGTCTGGTGTATCACCAGGTGTCCTGGTTAACGTTAAAAATTACAGCTAATATTTATTGAGCAATTACTATGTTTCAGGCACTATTTGAATCACTTCATGCCAATTAACTCAGTTAATCCCTCAACAGTCTTAATTTGGGGTAGGTAATATCAGGTCCATATATATGAAAATACTGATCCTCAATCACTTATTTTCACCTACAAAAATGGCAATTTAATATTGCTGACCCAAATATTATGCAGTTTTAGAGACAAAAAAAAAAAAAGAGCACAAAGAGGTTGTCATTTTTCCAATGTCAGATATTCAGTACAAGTCAGAGCCATGCCTCTGGACGCCTGGCTCCAGAGCTGATATCCTTATCTACTATTCTATACCTCAGTGGGCTCCCATTCTTACTGCCTTTTGAGCCCAGAAGTTTCACTGTCCTGTGACCATGCCCTCCATTTTCATTACAAACTTTTTTCCTACTCTCAAGTTTCTTGAGAGATAGGAAACATCACATTTTCAGGTCATGTTTCTAAGACAAATGGCAGGCATATAGTAACAGTTACAATTTTTAAAGACTTCAGGGAAGTATCCCACATCTGAATCACTGTGACTATTCTCCCAGGAAAATCTAGCAATTTAAATTGATTATTTGCCCCCTTGAACATGAATGCATTATTTCTGTTTAATATATCAGTTTTCAGACTGGGACCTATTTCTATTTGGTTCATTTTCTAGTCATAATTATGTTGGACTATTTATTTTGGTTCTGGTAACATTTCACTTTCTTTCTCCTGGTGGCACCGTGTAAAATAATACTGTTTTGTTTATAACAAAGACATATGTGCTCATTTTTATTATCATAAATTGATTCTGAAAATGTATATTTATAGCTAGGTCACATTTCAATCTCTTTGAAGCCATGTTTGCATTTCAGACTCCATCTCATGTAAACCCTTTTTATTAAAGCTTTCTTTTAATTTCTCCTTGAATCATATGGCCTAATGTTACAGACACCTCTTTAGAGGGGAAGGAGGGAAGAAAAAAGAATCTATTTTCCTTGGCAATTACCTAGCAGCCTGATAGTGTGGGAATGTTCCCTGTTTCCTGGGATACATTTCTGGAGACACTATTTAATCTTGGGGACTTTTGGATTAGGTTGTTTCCATGGAGATGTGACTCACCCAACTGTGGGTGATAACTTTGATTGGATAATTTCCATGGAGGTGTGGCTCCAACCATTTAGCATGGGCCTTGTTTGGTTTACTGGAGCCCTATATAAGCTCAGACAGAAGGAGCTCATAGTGAGCTGGAGCTGAGACAGAGATTTTGAAGATGGCCATTGGAAGCTGATGCAGACATTTTGGAGAACACCATTTTGAAACGCAACCTGGGAGCAAGCGGATGCCATACACGTGCCTTCCCAGCTAACAGAGGTTTTCTGGATGCCAATGGCCTTTCTCCAGTGAAGGTACCCTTTGTTGATGGACACTTTGTGGCCTTAAGACTGTAACTGTGTAACCAAATAAACCCCCTTTATAAAAGCCAATCCATTTCTGGTATTTTGCATAATGGCAGCATTAGCAAACCAGAACAAGATCCAACAAATGAAATCAAGAGCCTGGCAAGTGCTCCTTTCTTGATCTTCCATTATGAGGCTTTTAAGAAAGCACACTAAAGGGTTGCCTTGCACATGAAGTGTGTATGTATGAATTGAACTGAATTTGGCATTGATAATGGTCCAGGAAAGAGCTTTCACTAGTAAATTTGTCAGAAATACATTTTGCCAGAAAGAGTCTTTGGTGCATTGAATTGTGTACCCCAATTTGGACATGGTTTTGGTCTTGGTCTGCATACTGGTGGGTATGGACCCATTGTAAATGTGATCTCCTTAATATGTTACTTCAGTTAAGGTGTTCCCCCCCTGAATCTGTTTGGGTTTTAATCTAAATTACTGGAGTCTTTTATAGGCAGAGTGAAAGTCAGATGGAGAGAGAAGCCAGAGCGGCCATATACATTACCATGTGACCCAAAAGCAAAGAACCAAGGATTGCCAACAGTCAGCCCACAGTATTTGGGAACAATTCATTGCCCTGCTCCAATTTGGACTTCTCTCAGCCTCAAAACCATAGACCAATAAATCCCCACTTTGTAAGTCAACTCAATGCATAGTATTTCTTTCAGCAGCCAGGAAAATAAAAGAGTTTTAAAAGAGCAAAATAAAGCAATAGAATCCTACAGTCTACAACCAGAAGATTTGGACTTGGTCAAAGGTCTTCCCTCTCCTCAGTGGTGTAATAGGCAGGAAACAAAGAATCAAGCACAAATGATTCTTTGTAACAAAAATTAACTCCTGTTTCTTCAATGTGGAAAGGAATGGATAAGTGACTATACAAGGACATTTTTTGGGGGGAGGGAGAAGGAAGTTGGCAGACCTTGTCAAAATGGCTCAGTCACTTTGGAAATAGCTGAGGACTTTAAGTACCCAAAGGTAAGGAAAGGTTGGGTCTGGCTATTGCCCGTGCCTCTCACATGCAAAGTATAGTAGATAACCTTGCTGTGCCTTGCTCCCAGGATTTTTATGCTGCTCAAACAGCAAACTGCCTGTAGACAATTTTGTAAAAGATTAATTTTATTCCACATGAAGATAACGAACTGTCTATTCTTTAGCAGCAGCAGCGGAAAGAGAATTTCCCAAAGGATAATTCATTATTCAATAATTGTAGACTCCTAGTTCAGAGGCCAGCATGTCCTGGTCACCCAGGATCTATTAGAAATGTTGAAAAGGACCAGAGCCTTGCCCAGGTACCTTCATTACCTCATCTTGAAGGCTTTTCTGGGAAGAGGGAGACTCAAGAAGGAGCTTGTGGCTGCCTTTTGTTGAGAATCTGTCTTGTCCCTGGTGAGTCTGATGGATACCACAAAAGCTAGGGAGGGACATATACACCCTGCAATAGCCAGCAAGGATGAAAGGCATTAAGTTCTTGTTATTCACTCACCCAGCACTTTACTGTCCTGTATGAGAGAGAGGGGGGTGGGGGAGGGAGGGAATGGGGCTTGACGAACAAGAAGATTGGTAGGTGGGGGCTGCAAATCAAATCACAATAATCTATTTTTAGATTGAAGTTATATTTGAGAAAGCACTGATTCCAATTCTGTTTTTGCAAACAACCTGCCTCACCTTGCCAAGATTGAAACCCGTGCTTAAGTAATGTAAGAAAAAACAAAAAGGAAATAGATGCTTTGTGCACTATTACAATTTCCTGAGGAAGGAAGGAGTAATCTAGCAAGACACTGTTTTAAAGAAAGCAACAATAGGTCAAAAGAAGTTTCAAGGTTTTCTTTTATTTTCTTCCTCCATGGAGCCCGATGTTTTTGGATAAAACTGTTCAGGGCCTTTTGGAGATTAACTACACATATTACACACTAGCTATGGAGGTTTAATGTGTTAATCCTTTTCCTAAACTCTCCAAACTCTGATCTAAAATGCATCTCAGCATTTATCACAGTACATCTCTCACTATCAGGTTTTTTGTTCATGACTTATACTTTAGACTGAAAGTTCCTTGAGAGCAAGGATTACACAGAGTCAGTGCTTGAGGAATCAAATTAAATTGATGGATGATGCTATGAGATTACCAGAAGAGAAGGCAAATGAGAGAGTGGTATCAAGAGTAGACTTTTAATTACAAAGGGAATAGGGTGTGATACTGACCTTTTTGAGGGAATCCTATATGAAAATGAAACAACAACAACAACAACAAAACAGGAAGAGAAGTCGTTTGTTCAGCAGTACTCATTCCTTACCACACTACAAGCATCAAATAAGTCCTTGAGATACAGCGGTATTTAAGACAGTACTCAAGAGAGACCTAATTCCTGCTTTCATAGACCATACAATATAGTGGAAAAGACAGGCCTTAAAGAACCCCTCACATTATGATTATTGTAATAAATGCTAAGAATAAATCCATGGGGCTATATTAGTTTTAAGGAGAAGGACCTGACCTAATCGTAAGAGTGCAGGAAGTCTTCACAAACAAAATACTTTTTCAAGAGAGACTTGACAGAGTTGAATTGTAGTTGGCCAGGTGAAGAGGACAACCACTAGTGTGCGGGGGATGAGGAACCAAGGAATATTTCCAAAACTCTTAGGATTATTGTGTGGGAAAACATGAGAGGATTACAAATAAAACTTTCAAAGCATATACCTTGGGCAAATTACTTAGCTTCATCATGCATCAGCTTCTTTTTCCAGAAAATGGGGGCTGGAGTAGTACCTGTCTCCTAATTTGCTTTATTAAATATAATAATATATAAAGCACTCAGAACAGTCTGGGGCATTCTAGATGCTGAATAATTGCTAGTGGCTATGAGTTTTATTATTATTATTATTATCTGTTATGTTAAGAGCCAAGAATTATGTTAGGATTAAGTTAATAATGACATTAAAGTTTACAAATTTGTTCACAGCTAACTCTTGTCCATCACTTGGATGCAAGAGGAATGAGTTCCATGCCCAGACACCCTGATGCAGAATGCAATAGAAGCTGCCTGGGAAAGGGGAGACTAATTTTCTCAGGCCACTCAAACTACTGTGGGCCCAAGATCCAGGAAGGGGCTGGGGGTATGAATCAAATAGTTAGGCTATATCTTGGCTTGGAGGAAACGGATTGCTTTTTTTGCTCAGCTATCTAGGAAAAAGTTAATTGGAAATCTGCTTGTTTCAAACGGCTACTTACCAGAAGGTCCCAGCCTTATATGATCAACTAATCTACCAATTAACCTCACTGAACATATCCCTCCCCACATCCCACTGCTTGCTCCAGGAATGAACCCCTACCTGTCCATGTGCACATACTGCAGCCCTTTTTTTTTTTCTGGGATAGGAAGGAAGTACTGAGAGTTGTCCCTCAGCTTGGGTTCCTTTCCTTGCTGGGGAATATGTATCATGAGATCAAATGCAAGCTTATGATGGTTCTATTTGTTCAACTACTCCAGGCCGAAAGCAAATACACAAACGGTAATAACTTGACCATAATGCCTTTATTCCATCCCATAAAGCACCGTCACCACCACCACAAAGATGGCTCCAGTCTCTTCTATTTCAACAATTTCGGTCAGATAAGGTGTCAGCATGCTGATATTCATATATTTGCTAAAAGTCTCAACTGTTCGCCTCTGGCATATTCAATAATATGAAATCAGATTTTACCCACAGAAAGCTACTTTTGTTAAGTAGTTGCTGAATCAATCAATCCTCCATCTTTGTCACTCCTTTAGACAGACTTTTTCTTGATGGAATCTGTGATTTCTCTTTGCACATTTAACATAATTCTTGGCACATAGTAGACACTCAATAAATGTCTGTGGAATTCAATGATGCTTGAGCTGAGTCTCAGTTGTTCACCAGGAAGAATGGGTGTTGGTGGTGGGCATTATGTCTAAATGAAGAGAATCCCATAATGACATGGCATGGTCAGGACTTGCATATAGCGTTGGAAACATCTGTGGGAGGGTCTCTTATGTGTTTACAACATCCATTATGTGTGTTATGGTAAACCAAATATTGATTATCCCTGTCCTCACTAACAGGAGAAGAAAAAGGAGTATTAGTAAATGCAGCTCCTGTGCGAATATTCAGACGGTTTTATAAACACAATATTTATTCAGTGTTCTTTGGGTAAATAATTTCTATTTATCTCACTTGAAGAATGCTCACTGAAAATTCTCTTTCAGTGAGTACAATTTAGTTATACTCATATGGGGGGCACAGAGGATTCAAAAGAACAAACATTTTAAAAATCAGTTCATGATTATGCAATGAATTAGTATAGGATATGCAGCCAATGAAAGTTATGATTTCCTAAATATTTTGACTCAGTCTAATTTTTACAATACCCTATACTTCTCAGGATAACAAAATTTCCAAATGAGGATCGGCAAACATGTAGTGCCCTGGGTGCCAAACACTGTGGTGAGAAGTAAAACCCCAATAACAGACAAAGTAACAGCAAATGGAAGAAGATATAGGATGGGTAGCACAGGGGCTCTCTGAAGTCATGGGGAAAATGTTTGGGCATATGAAATCTCTGTGCACATTTAGAGGTTAGAAACAAAGGAAGGATAAAGTCTAGTGAGAAAGGTTTCAAGGAGATAGTTGGAGGCTTGTATTAAGAGAGTCCCTGGTGCTTGTCCTTCTTCTCAAACCCAGAAATTCATGGGCTCCCAGCAGTTTGCAAAACATGGTTAGCTGGTGCTTGACACTTTCCTAGGAAATCAAAACTACAAGTAATGGGTGGCTAAGTGCTTTGAATGTGTAGTGAAAGAGAAGTAAGGCAGTGAACTTGGTGTTCTTAGCTCCCGAGTGTGTGAAGGCAAAGGATGTTCGAATGTTTTCTGGAGGTGGCCTGCCCATCTGAAAGATACAGAAAGGGGAAGGTGGAGGTACTGCAGGTTGGCTAAGGTTTTAAGAGTGGAGCAAAGGAGCAGACATATGCTTTTACCTTGTCACAGGACTGCATGTAGGAGATGCCTAGTGAAACAGAAAGGGAAACTCAAAAGAACCCCAGAAGAACTCATGAGATAAAAAGTCAGCTTTAAACTAATGTCAGGTATAGAAAGCACACATATCTGATACCAGGACAGTGCTCATCAAATAAGAATTTTTATGCTTCCTTTACTTCTTCTCCTCCCCAGTACTTAAGATGGCAGAATAAGATGCTTCAGGGCTTATCCTCCCCACAGGAGCTTTGAACAACCAGAAGGAACTGGCATACCCTTTTCTCAAAGCTCCAGAAAACAGATAAAGGACTGAAGTAAAAGGGTGAGTGACATATCAAGAAAAAGCCACTTAAAAAGCAGTAGGATCTCATTGTGCCCTGGTTGGCCCCTCCCCACCTCTCACTGGCTCACTGCAGTGCCAGACCGGCATGTGGAAGGTAGTTCACTAACCCTCCTTTAGAACACTATGAGAGAGCAGTTAAGTGCTGCCTGGGTCAAGGCCTTGCTAGCTGTAGGACATACAGTGCAGTGCCTGGGACCATGAAGAAACTGTTTCTTAGGGAAGAGGGGACATTTGAACCTGTGAAAACAGGAGAATTTCCAGGGCCACTTGTGCATGCTGTTCTGGTTTGCTAATGCTGCCTTTTTGCAAAACACCAGAAATGGATTGCCTTTTATAAAAGGGGTTTATTTGGTTACACAGTTACAGTCTTAAGGCCATAAAGTGTCCAAGGTAACACATCAGTAATTGGGTACTTTCACTGGAGGATGGCCAATGGCATCCGGAAAACTTCTGTTAGCTGGGAAGGCACATGGCTGGTGTCTGCTCCAAGTTCTGGTTTCAAAATGGCTTTCTCCCAGGACATTCCTCTCTAGGTTGCTGCTTGCTCCTAGGTTGCATTCTCCAAAATGTCTCTGCAGCTTCCAATGGCCATCTTCAAAATGTCTCTCTAAGTTGCAGCTCCTATCTCAGCTCCTGTGCATTCTTCAAAGTGTCCCTGTTGGCTGTAGCAAGCTCACTCCTTCTGTCTGAGCTTATAGAGTGCTCCAGTAAACTAATCAAGGCCCAGGCTGAATGGTCGGGGCCACATCTCCATGGAAATTATCCAATCAGAGTTATCACCCACAGGTGGGTGGGTCACATCTCCATGGGCACTGAACCAATAGGTTCCAACCTAATCCACACTAATACATCTGCCCACACAAGACTGCATCAAAGATAATGGCATTTTGGGGGACACAATACTTTCAAACTGGCACACATGCCCAAGACTAGACACATATGTAGAAAAGACCAGGGAGGCACCTATGCTTTGGCATGCAGATATTCTCTAAATTGATTTTATAGGTGTGCTAGTTTGAATCTGTTAAGTACCCCATAAAAGACTATGTTCTTTTAATCCACTCTTGATGGGGCAGACCTATTGTGGGTGGGATCTTTTGATTAGGTTGTTTCCATGGAGATGTGACCCACCCAATTGTGGGTGGGACATTTTGATTGGATTATTTCCATGAGGATGTGACCCTGCCCATTCAAGGTAGGTCCTATTAGTTTACCAGAGACATTAAGAGAGCTCAGGGAGAGAGAGAGCTCAAAGCTGAGACAGACCCAGATACTTGGAGATGCAGACAGAAAGATGTTTGGAGATGCTAAGCAAAAAGATGAATCCCAGAGTTTGCCCTGGAGAAGCTAAATGAGAACCCATGGATGCTTAAAGAGAAAGCCACTGGAATCAGAAGCTGAAAACAATGCAATCTGATGGCAAATGAACAGCAGATGCCAGCCACATGCTTTCCCAGCTGACAGAGGTGTTCTGGACACAATCAGCCTTTCTTCAGTGAAGGTATCCTCTTGTTGATGCTTTAGTTTGGAAACTTTTATGGCCTTCGAACTGTAAATTTGTAACCTAATAAATCACCTTTATAAAAGCCAATCCATTTCTGGTATTTTGCATTCTGGCAGCTTTAGCATACCAAAACAATGGATTAGTTCTGAAGGATCATGGTCACACAAGCTAATCTGCAAAGACTGGGAAAGGTGTTTTCTTTTTATCCTTCTTCCTTTTTTGTTAGCTCCAGGCATTCAAGGAAAGCTCTGTCATAACACAAGCAGGAAAGAAGTTTAAGAAACAGATGCCTAAATTCTAGCAATAATACATTGAAATATCAGAATGTCAAGGTTACAATAAAAGATTACAAAACATACAAAGAAAGGAAGCAATGGCCCAAGCAAAGTAGAAGATTAAAGCTTCAGAAACCATCAATGAGGAGGACTAGATATGGGACATACAATAAACTTTTAAAATATGGTCCTAGATATGCTCAAAGAGCTAAAGAAAAACATGGAAAAAGAACTAAGGGAAATCAGGAAATTATAGACAAACACAAAGAGAATATCAATAGAGAGATGTAAATTATGAAAAGTAACCAACCTGAGCTGAAGACGGTGGTAACAGAAATTAAAGTTTTCCTAGAGGGGTTGTTTTGCTTCGCTAAAGCTGTCAGAATGCAACATACCAGAAATGGATTGACTTTTACAATGGGGGTTTATTAGTTCACAAACTTACAGTTCTAAGGCCATGAAAATGTCCCAATTAAGGCACCAAGAGGATGATACCTTCTCTGAAGAAAGGCCAATGGCATCCATGGTACCTCTGTCACAAAGTAGGGCACATGGCCAGATTCTGCTGGCCCTTCTCTCTCAGGTTTACCTTCTGGTTTCAGTGGCTTTCTCCAAAATGTCTCTGGGCTTCTGTCTTAGCTGCTCTCAGCTCTGAGCTCTCTCTAAAGGACTTAAAGGACTCCAGAAAGCAGATTAAGTCAAGTCCCACCTTGAATGGGCAGGGTCACATCTCCATGGAAATAATCTAATCAATAGTTCCCACCTTGAATTGGGTGGGTCACATCTCTGTTGAAACAACCTAATCAAAAGTCCCCACCCAACAATAGGTCTTCCCCTACAAGATTGGTTTAAAAGGACATTGGCTTTTCTTGGGTACAAAGTAGCTCCAAACAGTGAATTGGCACCAGTAGAAGAAAGAACCAGTGAATTTGAACATAAGACAATTGAAATCATCCAGTCTGAGGAGCAAAGGAAGAAAGCATGAAGAAAAGTGAACACAGTCTGAAGAATTTGTGGGACACCATCAAGCATACCAATATACACACTGTGGAGGTCCAAGAAAGAGAAGAAATAGAAAAGGGGTAGAGAGAATATACAAAGAAATAATGGCTGAAAAATTCCAAAATTTAATGAGAGACATGAGCATACACATCCCAGATGTTCAACAAACTCTAAACCGTATAAACCCAAATAGACCCACACTGAAGCATTTTATAATTACAGTGTCAAATGCTAAAGATAAGAGAGAATTCCAAAAGCTGCAAGAGAGAAGCAATGTGTCATAAAAGGGAGCTTCAATAAGATTAAGTACCAATTTCTAATCAGAAAGCATAGAGACTTGAAGGCATGGGATGACATATTTAAAATGCTAAAAGCAAAAAATCTGCCAACCAAGAATTCTATACCTGGCAAAACTGTCTTTCAAAAATGAGAGAGAGATGGCAGCATAGAGGGGTATGGAATTTAGTTAGTCCTCTACAGCAACTAGTAAACAACCAGGAGAACTAGTAAATAATCTGGAACAACTGTTGGGAGACATCCATGAATGGACAGACATCATACACCAGCCTAGAATGGGTGAAGTGGCTGAGACTGTAGCACAGAATCATAAGTAAAACTCTGCAAACCTGGAGCTGAAGCCCCTCCCCACTCAGACAGGGCAGGCCAAGGTGAAACACTGCCCTATGAATAAAAGAAAGAGGTCACAGGGAAAATAACTCAACCAAGCTCCAATTGTGGTTTTAACTAGCACATTTGGACTACTGAATACATTGGACTACTAGCACAGAGCAGGAAGGGAAGCAGATTCCTTCCAGCAGAGAGGTGGCAGGGCTGATGGGAAAAAATACATAAATAAATAAAAGCCGAGACTTTTCAGAGTGCTGGCAGATGGCTTTGTCCCAGGAAATCTTGGGGCTGAGGGCTGAGGGCTGGCTCTGAAAAGAGGCTTTTGCTCTTTTCCCATTTTTTTTCTCATATTTTGAGCAGCCCATTAGAGAAAGCCTTAGGCATCTTCAAGTTGTACTAATCCAGGCAACTATGGAGTTAACAGAGCCATAAAGACAAAGCAGGAATTCAAATGCAGAAGATAACTCCCTAGGGGGTGTACCTTCCCTAAGAAAAGGGGGGCAGGACCAGCACAATGGGCTGCCCTCTCTCAGAGAATTCAGACTCTCTCAGTGAATTAAAGGGACCGCAAATCTTTACATAGGTGGGGAGCTGCGGGCTGACAAGTGCCACCTGTTGGGCTGGATAGGGAAAGCACAGAGTCTAGAGACCTCACAGGAAAGTCTGTCAATCTTCTAGGACCCACCCTCAGGAAACCTAACATTGGATACACAGCCTCCCCCTGAGACCTGAGCCCCTCTGCTCTGGGAAAATCTGATTGGGGCATTGAAGAAAACCAGATGCCTAGACAACAGAAAACAAAAAATCACACTAGGGAAAACGAAGATATGGCCCATCAAAGGAAGAAATTTACACTTCAACTGAGGCACAAGAATTGAAACAACTAGTGATTAATCAACAAACCTCCTAAATCAATTAAAAATCAATCCCGAAATCAATTCAATGAGTTGAGGGAAAATATGGCAAAAGAGATGAAGGATATAAAGAAGACATTGGGTGAATACAAGGAAGAAATCAAAAGTTTGACAAAACAATTGGCAGAACTTACAAGAATGAAAAGCAAAACTCAAGAGATGAAGGACACGATGGTGACATACAGCAGCAGATTTCAAGAGACAGAAGAAAAGATTCATGATCTGGAGAACAGGACATCTGAAACCCTACACACAAAAGAACAGATGGGAAAAAGAATGGAGAGATATGAGCAATGTCTCAGGGAACTGAGCGACAACATGACGTGCATGAACGTACGTGTCATGGGTGTCCCAGAAGGGGAAGAGAAGGGAAAAGGGGCAGAGGCAATAATGGAGGAAATAATCACTGAAAATTTCTCAGCCACTATGAAAGACATAAAATTAAAGATCCAAGAAGCACAGTGAACTCCAAATAGAATAGATCTGAATAGGCCTATGCCAGGACACTTAATAATCAGATTATCAAACATCAAAGATAAAGACAGAATCTTTAAAGCAGCAAGAGAAAAGCGATCCATCACATATAAAGGAAGCTTGATAAGACTATGTGCAGATTTCTCAATAGAAACTATGGAGGCAAGAAGGAAGTGGGGTGATATATTTAAGATACTGAAAGAGAAAAACCACCAACCAAGAATCCTATATCCAGCAAAACAGTCCTTCAAATATGAGAGAGCTTAAAATATTCTCTGACAAGCAGACAATGACAGAGTTTGTGAACAAGATACCTGCTCTACAGGAAACACTAAAGGAAGCACTACAGACAGATAGGAAAAGACAGGAGTGAGAGGTTTGGAACACAATTTTGGGTGATGGTAGCACAGCAATGTAAGTACACTGAACAAAGATGACTGTGAGTATGGTTGAAAGAGGAAGGTTAGGAGCATGTGGGACACCAGAAGGAAAGAGGAAAGATAAACACTGGGACCGTATAACTCAGTGAAACCTAGAGTGCTCAAAAATTGTGATAAAAGGTACAAATATGTTTTCACATGAGGGAGAACAAATGAATGTCAACCTTGCAAGGTGTTAAAAATGGGGTGGTATTGGGGAAAAAATACAATCAATGCAAACTAGAGACTATAGTTAACAGGAACATTGTATTATGCTTCCTTTGATGTCACAAAGGCAATATACCAAAGCTAAAAGCCTTTAAGAGGGTGTTCTAGTTTGCTAATGCTGCGGAATGCAAAACACCAGAGATGGATTGGCTTTTATAAAAAGGGGGTTTATTTGGCTACACAGTTACAGTCTTAAGGCCATAAAGTGTCCAAGGTAACACATCAGTAATCGGGTACCTTCACTGGAGGATGGCCAATGGCGTCTGGAAAACCTCTGTTAGCTGGGAAGGTATGTGGCTGGCATCTGCTCCAAAGTTCTGGTTTCAAAATGACTTTCTCCCAGGATGTTCCTCTCTAGGCTGCAGTTCCTCAAAAATGTCATTCTTAGTTGCACTTGGGGTATTTGTCCTCTCTCAGCTTCTCTAGAGCAAGAGTGCTTTCAACAGCTGTCTTCAAACTTTCTCTGATCTGCAGCTCCCATGCTTTCTTCAAAGTGTCCCTCTTGTCTGTAGCTCCTCTTCAAAACATCACTCACAGCTGCACTGAGTTTCTTCTCTTTCAGTCAGCTCATTTATATGGCTTCACTGATCAAGGCCCACCCTGAAAGGGTGGGGCCATGCCTCCATGGGAATATCTCATCAGAGTCATCACCCACAGCTGGGTGGCGCACATTCCAAGCAAATCTAATCAGCACCAAAAACATTTGCCCCACAAGACTACATCAAAGATAATGGTGTTTGGGGGACACAATACATTCAAACTGGCACATTCCACCCCCTGGACCCCAAAATGACATTATCTTTCCAAATACAAATACATTCATTCCATCACTATATCACAAAAACTTAAACCATTTCAGTAACAGAAGTTAAGTACAAGATCCTATCAAAATCAATTATAGGCATGGTCAGTCCTAAGGCATAATTTTCCTTTAGCTGTGGATCTGTGAACTTAGAACAAGTTATGTGCTTCCAATATACAAAGGAGGGACATTCATAGGATAAACATTCCCATTGCCATAAGGAGAAAGAGTAAGGAAAACAGGGTTAACAGGACCAAAACAGTTCCTAAAACCCGCAGGACAAACTCCATTAGATTTCAAAGTCTGAGAGTCATTTACAGAACAACGTTGCATCCTTTGGGCTTGAGAGAGCGGGAGTCTAACCCTTCCTAAGGGCCTTTGTGGCAGCCCTTTCCTCTCCAAACACTTGGGTGAGTGCTCTAACATATCCACACATTGGGGAGACCACCTTCTCAGCCCCACCCTCCTCAAACATTGGGGCAGCTCCCAGATTCCCTTTCATCTCCGGGGCACATGCTCAACCCCTTCAGAACAGTGTGGTGGCAGCCAGGCTCTCCCCAATTCCCTGGGAATGTGCTCTACCCTCTTTGGGACCTTGGGTTGCAAAACTCTTCCAGAGCATCGAGGTGGAATGCCCACCCTCGACCTCCGGGGCAAACTCACCCTTTCCATGCATATGGGCTGCTCCACTCTCCCAGCCCAAGGCCTCTTGACTCCAGACCTCAACCTCCGTGGTTCTGTCTTTGAAGAAATTTTTCCTTCAATTTGTTCCTTGTCTTTCCCCTCCAGTCCCGACTGGCAGCAGCTCTGTCTGTAAAGATCTCACAAAAATTCTGTTGGCTTCGCATGAAGCATGCAGGGTTCAAAGCCATCAGACAATAGGAGTTTCCACAAATCCTTTCTGGATAATTCCATCTCCAATCTTGGCTTGTACTGAAATGGCGGCTGGGTTCCATGTTTAGTTACATCCTCATGTTGGGCTGTAGCTTCTGGAATTCCACCCCTGGAAGCCTGTAATTTTCCAAGCCATCAGCTTCTGGTTTCTTTGAACCCAAGAGTTCAGTTCTAAGTTTATCTCTCTCTGCTCGCATTTTACTATAAGTTGCAAGGAGAAGCCAGGGTACATCCTCCACATATAGTCTGGAGATCTCCTCAGCTAAGTATTCCAGGTTGTTGCTTCCAGATTCTTCCTTCCATCTGACACCAGGACTCAATTTTGCCAAATTCTCTGCCACTTTAAAACAAGGATCACCTTTCTTCCAGTTCACAACAACACATTGATCATTTCTGCTCAAGTCCTCATCAGAAGTATCTTTAGAGTCCATATTTCCATAAACAGTCTCTTTAAAGCAGTTTAGGCCTTTTCTATCAAGCTCCTCACAATTCTTCCAGAATCTTCCCCTTATCCATTTGAAAAGCCATTCCAACATGTTTGGTATTTGCAAACTCAGCAGCAAAAGCACCCCACTTCTCTGGTACCAAAATCTGTTCTAGTTTGCTAATGCTGCAGAATGCAAAACAACAGAGATGGATTGGCTTTTATAAAAAGGGGGTTTATTTGGCTACACAGTTACAGTCTTAAGGCCATGAAGTGTCCAAGGTAACACATCAGTAATCGGGTACCTTCACTGGAGGATGGCCAATGGCATCTGGAAAACCTCTGTTAGCTGGGAAGGCACGTGGCTGGCGTCTGCTCCAAAGTTCTGGTTTCAAAATGGCTTTCTCCCAGGATGTTCCTCTCTAGGCTGCAGTTCCTCAAAAATGTCATTCTTAGTTGCACTTGGGGTATTTGTCCTCTCTCAGCTTCTCCAGAGCAAGAGTGCTTTCAACGGTCGTCTTCAAACTTTCTCTCATCTGCAGCTCCTGTGCTTTCTTCAAAGTGTCCCTCTTGTCTGTAGCTCCTCTTCAAAAGTTCACTCTCAGCTACACTGAGTTCCTTCTGTTATGTCAGCTCATTTATATGGCTCCACTGATCAAGGCCCACCCTGAATGGGTGGGGCCATGCCTCCATGGGAATATCTCATCAGAGTCATCACCCACAGCTGGGTGGGGCACATTCTAAGCAAATCTAATCAGCACCAAAAACGTCTGCTCCACAAGACTACATCAAAGATAATGGTGTTTGGGGGACACAATACATTCAAACTGGCACAGAGGGGGACATAAGGGAGGGTTATGGGACTCTTGGCATTGGTGATGTTGTCTGACTCTTTTACTGTATTTTATTTTAATTTTATCTTTCCTTTTGTTGCTTTTTAACTGTCATTTTTTCTTTTTCTTTTGTCTCTCTACCTTCTTTGACTTGTCCTCTTTGTAGCTGTATTTTATCTTATTTTTATTTTTCCATTTATTCTTTTTATTACTGACCTTATTGCTGTATTTCATTTTATTTTTACTTTTACTTTTATACTTTTTATTATTCTTTTGTTTTGATTTTTTTTTTGAGTAATGAACGTGTGTAAGTGCCAATTGTGGTGACAAATACACAACCATATGATGATACTGTAAACAATTGACTGTGCACTATGGATGATTGCATGGTATTTGACTATATCCCTATAAAATTGCATGGGAAAAGAAATAAACAGAGGGACACAGGTGCTGGAGAGTACTTGGAAAGAGAGATGTATGTATTTACTGTTGGTGGGGAAGAGAATGGTGTAGCCTATCTGGAGGATAGTAACGTGGTCCACAAGAAGCTAGGTACGTGGGGGTTTCAAGGTCCTGCAACCTCAGTGTGGGGCATTTACTTGGAAGAACAGAGAGCAGGGACACGAATGAACATTTATGCACTGATACATATATCATTAGTATTCACTATTTGCATTAGACAGAGGTGGCCTAGGAGTGCATTGACTGATGGACAGAATGGTGAATTGTGGTATGTGCATACAATGGAGTATTGAGTGGCTATAAGAAGAAATGAAGCTGTGAGACATGCAACTGGCTGAATGGATCTTGAGCAAAACATTTTGAATGAAGCACACCAGAAATGAGAGGACAAGCACTTCAATGCCTGTTCCAATTTGCTAATGCCGCCATTTTGCAAAACACCAGAAATGGACTGAATTTTATAAAAGGTGGTTTATTTGGCTCCAAAGTTATAGTCTCAAGGCCATAAAGTGTTCAAGGTAAGGCATCAACAACAAGGTACCTTCACTGAATGATGGCCAAAGGTGTCCGGAAAACCTCTGTCAGCTTGGAAGGCCCGTGGCTGGCGTCTGCTTCCTCCCAGGTTGTGTTTCAAAATGGCATTCTCCAAAACGTCAGTGTCAGCTTCCAACGGCCATTTTCAAAATGTGTCTCTCAGCTGCAGCTAGCTATGAGCTCCTTCTGTTTGAGCTTTTATAGGGCTCCAGTGAACTAATCAACGTCCACATGAATGGGTGGGGCCACACCTACATGGAAACATTCAATCAGAGGTCATACCCTTACCAGAAGTATCACTCACAGTTGAGTGGGTCACATCTCCATGGAAACAACCTAATCCAAAGGTTCCAATTTAATCAACACTAATACATCTGCCCCCACAAGACTGCATCAAAGAACATGGCTTTTTCTGGGGGACATAATATATGCAAACCAGTACAATGCCTCACTAATATGGACTAACTATAATGTGTAAACTCTGAGAACTGAGTCTTAGAGCACAGCTTATCAGGGAAATGCTTATTGCAATGATCTCTGGATTGTAAGCTCTTACAGCAGTCACATCTATTCCTGAGTTGTAATGGTTATCTCTAAACCCTGAGATGCTGAGCTCCTTGTGTATGGCCTGGTTGGTCTCTGGAGCTTTGGATATCTGTGTGACACATGAGACTTGGAGCTAGATATTGGCAGCTACGAATGTCAGTATTACCCCATATGGCAACTGTTGAATGAGCTGAAAAATAATTCAGACTTTAATTAGAGATATGAATGAAGAGGATCTGGTTAGGACTAAGGCAAATCAGGCCCAAGGGTAAAGGATGATAATGACTGGGTTTTAAAACTGCAACTTATGGGTGAGACCAAGAAAGAAGATCTTTTTCTGGTATAGGATCTGTGTTTCCCGTGCCACACCAAATACTTTAATTTGTACCATCAGTTTGTTTGAATACCATAAGTGCATGGAGCTTTGAATGGGAAGTGGGGTGTGGTGAGTTTGTACAGGCTGGGGTGAAATCCCCACACATCCCAGAGTGATATGGGCAGAATAAGTGTATATGCGGTGCCCCCACTCCCCACCCTGAGGAGCTGGGGAGAAATGTGGAAGTGTTAGACTTCCCTACCTGGGCCATTGCTGATTTTCCTGCAAACATTAAGCCCTCGATCAGGGGGCTTTCCCCTGTGGGGCTAGTTGTTGCAAGGGAGAGGCTGAACCCGTTTAAATTGTACCTGGGGGTCTCCCCAACAGAACCTCTTTGTTGCTCAGGTACAGCCCCCTCTCTCACTAAGCCCAGCCGGCAGGTGAACTCACTGCTCTCCCCACTGTGTGGGATGTGACTCCCAGGGGTGTGAATTCACCTGGCAACCTGGGAAATGACTCCTGGAAATGAGCCTGGACCCAGCACTGTGGGATTGAGAGGATCTTCTTGACCAAAAGGGGTAAGAGAGATGAAACAAAGTAGGGTTCCAGTGGCTGAGAGATTTCAAATGGAGTCAAGAGGTCATTCTGGAGTATATTCTTATGTGCTATATAGATAGCACCTTTTAGTCTTTAATGTATTGGAGTGGATGGAGGGAAGTTCCTGGAGCTGTCAGACTGCAACCCAGTGACCTTGATTTTTGAAGACAATTGTATAGCTAGGAAGATTGTACAGTGTGACTGTGTGACTGTGAAAACCTTGTGGCTCACACACCCTTTATCCAGTGTATGGACAGTTGAGTGGAAAAATGGGGACAAAGATTAGATGAAAAACAGGGTGGGATGGAGGGGATGGAAAGAGGGTATCTTTTTTTACTTTTATTTTTATTTTGGAGTAAGGAAAAGTTTCAAAAATTGATTCTGGTGATGAACGCACAAATGTTTGACGGTGCTATGAATAATTGATTATACACTCTGGATGATCGTAGGGTATGTGAATAAATCTCAATTAAACTGTATTATAAAAAGTAAATGAACAATGGGGAGAGGAGTGGAATGGAATGTTTGGGATGTTCTTTTTTTAATTTTTATTTTACTTGTTAGAGTAATGAAAATGTTCAAAGTTTGTGGTGATGAAAGCGCAACTATATGATGATACTGTGAACAGCTGATTGTACACTTTGATTGTATGTTATGTGATTATATCTCAATAAAATTGTATTTAAAAATGAGAGAGAGACATTAAGACACTTCCAGATAAACAAAAGCTCAGGAAGCTCATCACCATGATACCAGCCCTACAAGATATGCTAAAGAATGTTCTGTAGGTTGAAGGGAAAGGACCATAGACAATAGATTGAAGCCACATAAAGAAATAAAGATCTCTGGAAAGTGTAACAACAGGGCACATATAAACGCCAGCACTACTGTAATTTTGGTTTGCAACTCCACTTTTTACTTCCTACAGTATCCAAAAGGCAAATGCATAAAATGTAAAGAGAAATCATTGGTTTTGGACTCCTAATGTGTAACACGTAATTTGTGGCATGAACTACATAAAGTTTGGGGGACAGAAGGGTATAGGAATATAGTTTGTTTATACTATTGAAGTTAAGTAGGTATCACAGCAAATGATAGTTATAGATTGAGGATGTTAAATTTAAGCCCCATAGTAACTACAAAGAAAGTATCAGAGAATATGCAAGCTCATAGAGAGAGAAATTAGAGTACAGTTTTCCAGAGTTGGGGGTGAGGGGAATAGGGAGTTAATACAAAATGGGTTTCTGTTTGAGGAGATGAGAAATTTTTAGTAGTGGGAGGTGGTGAGGGTACTGCAACATGGTGAATGTGTCACTGAATGGTATGATTGGTAGTGGTTGATTGGGAAAGTTTATGTTGTATATTTATTCCCACATTAAAAAGGACAACTAAGGAGACAATGACAATTAAAGGCAATATATTATCCTGGATGGGATCTAACAAGGGAGGAGAAAAGACTCAAAAGGACATTACTGGGACAGATGAAAAAACTGGAATACAAACTGTAAGCTTTATATCAATACTAAATTTCTTGAATTGATAACTGCACTTAAGGTAGATACAGACATGAATATCCTTGTTCTTAGGAAATGTTCATGGCAGTATTAAGTGTTCAAAGAGCATGATGTTTACAACCTACACTCAAGGATTCAGAAAATGGATTCATAGACAGACATACGAATAAACGGATAGATCAAATGATCTGGTAAATGTGGCAGAACATTAAAACTGATGAATCTGGGTATCTGGGGTGTGCTGGTTTGAAGCTGTTATGTACCCCAGAAAATGCCATGTTCTTTTAATCCATCCTTGTGGGGGCAGACCTATTGTGGATGGGACCTTTTGATTAGGATGTTTCAACTGAGATGTGACTCACCCAATTCAAGATTGGCCTTAATCCTTTAATGGAGTCCTTTATGAGAGGATAAAGGACACAAATAAAGCCCAGAGAGCTCAGAGAGAAACACCCAAAGAAGTCTGGAGAGAGCTGAGAGAGAAAACCCCAAAGATGCTAAGAGAGGACCCATGGAAGCTTGTAGAGGAGGCCACTGGAACCGAAAGCTGAAAGCAATGAAACCTGGAAGTGAAGGACCAGCAGATGCCAGTCGTGTGCCTTGCTAGCTGACTAAGGAACCCTGGACGCCATTGGCCTTTCTTCAGAGAAGGTATCATCCTGTTGATGCCTTAATTGGGACATTTTCATGGCCTTAGAACTGTAAATTTGTGAACTAATAAACCCCCATTATAAAAGCCAATTCATTTCTGGTATGTTGCATTCTGGCAGCTTTAGCAAATAGAAACATGGGGAGATAGGTGTATGTTGGGGTTCTTTCTATGGGGTTTGTATTATTTTTGTAACTTTTCTGTAAGTTTAAGAGCATTTCAAAATAAAATGTTTAAGATTTTTTTTAAAAAGGTAGAAAAAAAGAGTTGAAGTTATAGGTGGGGAAAGCCGTGAGAAAGCTGCCACTACTGCCTTCTACAACTTCAGGGGCAGGGAAAATGTTTGGTTTCCAAGAGGATGAAAGTAATGGCAATTATGTTGGATGGACATTTTAATTTCTGAACTACTTCACTGGTTCTCTTAGTTTTGTTTTAATTGAAGTGAACAGAAAACTATATTACCTAAGTGTGACCTTAAAAATCATGAAGCCTACCAGAATATACATCTGGAATAGTGAGAGAATAAAAATAAAGTTGCTTTATAAGTGCACCCTATGAGTTTTGCTTTTCCAATGTGATCGCTACATATAAATCCTATATCCTGTACTGTAATTTGGGATGTTAGTAAAATTTTAAGAAATATAGATAATTCCAAAATCTACCCAGAGAGTCTGCTGGCACAAAATTCACCCCAAGTTTCAAGAATGAGTACAAATATATGAAGGTCTGGTAACAAACATATTTTTAAAACATCATTGAAATTGCTGCATGAATAATTCAGATGAGACATTTTTATGAAGCGAATATTACAGGATATTCTGGAATTTTCTGAATAATTTCCTTCATATCCATGAACCTGTTTCCATAATCTGCATTTTCTCCAAAAAACCTCATTGTCCCTGCAACTGGCTGAGAGGAAAAATAAAATGGCAACAGCAAAATTATGTTCATCTTTATATAACCAAATACCAGCTCCCTCTAACTTGCCTAAATGTTTGCAAACTTGCAGTCTAAGCATTTTTTACCCTTTCTGGAACACAGAAATTTGCCATAAATGCAAACAAATATTTCACAGCTCTATGCTTGCAAAAGGGTAGAAAGCAATACAACTTAGGTTAGGGGCAGCCCACGGTGAGCATGAAAGTGTGGGGTGACTCTGGCTTCAGGGTGTTGAGGAAATATACAGGTCTAACTCAAACAAAAAAAGGAAAGAGGAGGAGAAGCTACCCCAGAAACCATCTTTAAGTTGTTTTTAAGACACTAATTAATCCATCATTCATCCCATTTACTTAATGCCCCTATACAAAGACTCCTATGACAAATATCTGTAAAAAATGAGAACCAAAGTAAGTTTATTCAGGAAAAAAACTAACATTATTTCTACTACTAACGATAATGAGAGCTCTGGGATACGTGCCATTTCCGTTCTTTACCCTGGCCTCCTCAGAGCACAGAGCCAAACTCTGAAAAACTGTTGCGGTTCCTGTCGATTAGGAGGTACTCTCCTCCTAAGTACTTCTCGGCTTCTGCCTCCTGTTAAGTATTTCTGCTTGTACTGTACCTGTGTCTTCCTTGTAAAAGCCCTCTGAAATCCTAAGTTGGCAATAGGCAAAGCAAGCATAAATCAATTGTGCTGATTTGTATATATTATGTTCCCCAGAAAAAGCCATATTCTTTAATGCATTCTTGTGGGGACAGATGTATTAGTGTGGATTGGGTTGGAACCTATTGGTTCAGTGTCCATGGAGATGTGACCCTCCCAACTGTAGGTAATAACCTTGATTGGATAATTTCCATGGAGGTGTGGCCCTGCCCATTCAGCATGGGCCTTGTTTGGTTTACTGGAGCACTATATAAGCTCAGACAGAAGGAGCTCATAGTGAGCTGGAGCTGAGACAGACATTTTGAAGATGGCCGTTGGAATCTGATGCAGACATTTTGGAGAACACCATCTTGAAACGCAACCTGGGAGCAAGCAGACGCCAGCCACGTGCCTTCCCAGCTAAGAGAGGTTTTCCGGATGCCAATGGCCTTTCTCCAGTGAAAGTACCCTTTGTTGATGGACACTTTATGGCCTTAAGACTGTAACTGTGTAACCAAATAAACCCCCTCTATAAAAGCCAGTCCATCTATGGTGTTTTGCATTCCAGCAGCATTAGCGAACTAGAACATCAATCAACAAAGAAAGAAGGGATAACCATAGGTAAGATTTTGAGAATGTAGCACAGTGCATACAGCAATCAATATAGTGTGAAAGGTTCTGTTAGAATTCTTCCCTCAAACACACCTCTCTTTTGTCAGACATTTTACATTCTCTCTTTTGTGAACTATTCCTCTGGAATATCAGGATAATCAATACCAATGTTGGTTTATAATTTATAATGTAGCATCCCTATTATGCATTGGTGAAAGCTGAGGCATAAAAAAATAACCAGTGTGCCTCGGAGACTGCTACAGGCAGCACCCTGCCCATAGCACAGCCCCCAAACCAGCTGCCATGAGCCTCTCAAGCCAGGCCCTGTGCTGTGCCTGGGCCCTGGTGACAGAAAGCGCTGTGCCAGAGACATGGGCTGGGTGGTGGTGGGCCTGGTCCTTGAGATAGGGCCTGCTACTACATTAACTGGTAGAAGCCCGGCCTGGGGCCAGGCAGCCATGGCTCTGGCTCTAGCCCTTGCAGTCCACAGAAGATGATTCATATGATGCTGTCCTGAATGCTGAATAACTTCAGAAATTTCTTCACCTACTTGATTCAACTGAGGATCCTGTAACTATTGAAAGAGCTTTGGTCATTTGGGGTGACAATGTAGCCTTTTCTGCTCACCAAACGATTAGTGGTGAATGGGATAAGGGTGTCTTCTGTGATCCCCTGAACTCCACTGAGAAGCTGTTGGATGGAGATGGTCCACAAACGTGACCATTAGCCATGACCACCAGCACATGCTTACCAGTTATATAGTACAGACTTTTTCTGCATGTTACTTACAGGAAATGGCAACACGATGTTTCAAGTTTTGAAACTGCTTTTGTCTTCCTCTGGAAATCCAGCCATAGCAGAAGGGCCACTAGGTTCCTGAGTGGATTCATCATTTCTCTCTTCATGATGGTCACACGAAAAGGAGAGTCATCCTGGTGAACTTAGATGCTATTTTAGAATATAAATAACTGTCTGAAAACCGAAGGCTTCTCAGCTTACTTTCACTAAAGGTTCACTGCTTTTCTTGTTCTATGGAGAAAAATGAATTCAGATGATGAGAGCTTTAGTTTATCTCCATGATGTGGACATGAAAGGAAAAGTTGTAACAATAATAACGAAATTCTGATTAGTCATATTCCAGAGTACTGCAGCCTGGAAGTGATACACATTAAAATTTCTTATCTTTCATTTTCTTTATGATGAACTAAAGGGATTCGTTCAGCTGCCAAATTTAAACAGTAAATATCATGTTTCATCACTAACACAACAATAACCTGCCATGATCTTCCAGCTATTTTGGACCATTTTATTGATACTGATTAAATATTAGAGCTTGCATTGAAAAATTTATTTCTTTTCATTTTGCTGTTAAGATTGTTAAATTTTAGTCAATTCCTCTAAATGAAGTGAGTTCCCTTTTTATGTGTAATCTACCCTTCTACCAAATGAAGTGATTTGCAGTTACCTGAGATGGCATTAGTATGTCATTAATTTGTTGTTTTAGAACTGCAAACATAGACATAGTGCTTTCAAAAATCTATTCTAATCATTTGTGATACTAATCAATGAAAAACGCATAAAATATTGGGAATGATTAAAATTTCCATCCATTGGCAATTTGGTTAAATCAATTATCCAGTCTTTAAAAAGAAAGAAGCAAGTCTGAAAGCCCTCATGTGGAAAGACATCTATGAAAAATGGTTGGTCTTTTAAAATGCATGTTGTAGAAGGATAGATATAATATGATCCCATTTGTGGTTTTATTAATGAAAAATATTAATGTTTATATATGCATAAACACTTCTAGAATGATATACAAACACCTGGGAGTGGGACTAGGGAGTAGGGAAATGACTACTCTATGTATACCCTTTCCTACTGCTTGAAATTTTTACATAAGCATAAATTTTGTTATATTTTTAAATAAAGGAGGATTTTTTTTAAGTTAAAAACTAGTATTTCCAAAATGACCTAGATAATAAATGGCAGAATCAGTCCATGGGCCCCAGCCTTCAGAATTCACATACCCTGTTCTTTCCACTATTCCACAGCTTGTTAGTAAATGGTGCATTATCAATAAGTAGCATGGCCTTGCCAGTTGACAGCCTATTCAGAAGATAAAGGAGTGGATAATTTTGGTTTTCAAATGAATGTGTATTGAATTTTCAATTTTCCAGATTAGGTCTAAATAATTATATAATGTAAAAAAATAATAAAAGATTGGCAAAAATAAGTGGCATATGTACTGAGAGAATGCCCATGTTTTTCAAAGTTAAGAAGGAATGTTCACAAAATGATGAGTTAGTTTTCTATTTTTTAGTTTCAATTCAAAAGGCCCTGATGTTTTTCACCAGTATTTTACTTAAAGATGAATATGCTTGTGAAACCCTCTTTAATTCCAAGTCTTAAGCTTTACTTTTAAGTAAAAGGTATTGGAAAAGCCATAAAAAATGTGGTCCTTGAAAGAATTCTGCTCAAATAAGAAATCCTCTCAATACTTTTCATCAACCAAATGATGCTCAGCCACTGAAAAAGGATGACTACTGAGTGTAATGTTTGGCAACAGGTAATTCTGCATTTAATTCAGCATGAAATACTGATTAATGCAAGCAGATGGGCTAAATTTGTGATCATCTTCACTGATTTATTCCCTGCATATAAAAAAGAAGCTTGGCCCAAACCAATGAAAATTGCAAGTCTTCCTTTCCACACCACATCATCTTAAACAGCAGTTGGCTCTTTGATGTTTGTAAGAGAAGAGCAAAGCATATGATATTATTGAAATTATTTCTAGACTTTGTTTTTCCCTTTAACTGCTTTCTACTTCTCTTCATAATGTGAAACCTTGAGAGATGATGTCTAAACAGTAAATGTTAGCCAGCAGTGTTCAGAAAGAACCAGGGAGGACCCTATGCTTTGGCCTGGAGCTATTCTCTAAGCTCATTGAATAAATAAACTCTGAAGTAGAGAACAGCACAGGTTAATCTGCGAAGACTGGGAAGGGTGTTTTCTTCTTTTTTGTATCTGTGGGGTTTATCTTAACTCTGAATGGAAATGAGGAAATTACCTCTTTTTTTGCCACTTTTTTGGGGGGAGAGGGAATGATTAGTTTGCTGGCATGAAATAAACTGTTCATGCTTACACAAAATCTAAAAAAGCATTCAATATATAATAGAGAAATGCTTTCAAATTGGCTCTATTTCTAAGTATTTTGAACACTTTCATTTTTGACTGATGTCATTTTTTCTTATTAAGAAATATTGCTGTACATAGGGATTCATTATTGTCAGATTTCCTGAGAAAATGTTGCTGCAATGAAATCAGCCCAAACTGATTCTCCTTCAGTTGTAAGATGTTGTCATAATTTCCTCTTGATAAAGAATTCAGCAGGTTACCCAAAGTAAACATTTAGTATAATCCATTTTAACTTTTCCATACATCCTACAATTTGCTCCATTAATATTTCATTTAAGTAGATATACAGAAAATTGTCCCTCCATTAGGAAGCTGTCAACATCCAAATATCCTCCATTGGACCAGATTTCCAGTATACGGACAGATCCTGTGAGACCCACCTATATGGTTTTAAACTATTCATTCTTTCATATGCAAAAGCTAACGTCCCTAAGAAAATGCACAGAACGTTTCTCAGGGAATCAGGGGATTATATGCATCTGTTTTAGTATTCTGTATCCAGTGATGGAAATGTAGAGCTGCAATATGCCTAAAATTCAGCCATAGCAGCAAGAATATTCTTTGACCCATAAGTCAGTAAATTCAATGATTCAATTTCCATTACCTTGTTGAACCTCCCTGCAAACTGGCAAAGGCTTTAATAAAAAGCCCCAACACAGATGCGTATGTATATGTATGTGTATGTGTATATGTATAAAAGAAATACTCAAGTCAAAACTGAAGAAGTCTCTGTTCAATTCAGGCCCAAAACCTTTGAATCATTTACCCTTTCTCTTTTTCTATCATTCTTCATGCTTCACCATTAGTTTACTCCTGTAGAATCATCTTAAATGGAGTAGGTTGCAACTCTCCCCTCTGTTTCACTCCCACTGCACCCCTATTAATTTCCTCTTTCTTCAGGAAATAATCATTGATAAAAGATTTTCAATACCATTAAAAGAGAGAAAATGAAATCAATCAAAATTAGATGATAGAACTTCTCATTTTCAACTTTGATTCCTAAATTTAGAATTGGGTTTGCCCAGCCTATTCTCCATGTTTCTTAACTGAAGCCTAGTCTGATTTTGCAACTAGATAGCCCCTGGACAGCATGTTTAGACTTTTAATGTGGATCTTAGTAATTGAGATGATCTAGCACAGAGCGCCAGTTAATGCCATCCGAGTTAAGGTGCTCCCGATGTTGGTTTTCCTTTCTCTAAACAGCTGCTTATGAAAGCTATGAGAAATTCTTCTTTTCCATATTTTTGTAGGCTTTAAAAGAGATATTAAAAATACAATTTTGAAAATTACAGTTTATGAAATTATTAAATACAATTGTTTCAAAACCATAAAATTCCATTGACCTGAGATCCATTTAATAACCAATTTTAGCAAATTTTTATAAGCTTTTGTTTGGAATTTACAATCCTCTGTGACAAGCAGCAGGTTAAAATTTTAAATAATCTCATGAGGATACACTATTATTTACTGTATACTTTTCAAAGTAATAATAATCATAATAGCAGAGCTATTATGAGAGTATAATATAAGCCAAGAACTCTTCTGCCTGCTGTGCATATATTAACTAATTTAATCTCCAAAACAACCCTATGAAGTGGGTACTACCATTACTCCCATTTTACATATGTGAAAACTGAGACAAAGAAAAATTAAGTCACTTACCCAAGGCCCTACAACTAGTAAAAGACCTGGATTCTTTTAATCCAGACAGTCTGGCTCAAGAATCTGCACTTTTAACCACTGTACTATACTGCTTCTCTTCGCAGAGTGTGGTAAGAATCCAAACTTATTTAAATATTTTAAATCCTGATATTGGTCTAACTCAACATTCCAATTTCCAGTTTGTCCCAATATTTTACTACTCATTGTTCATTAGTTTTTACTTTAAGACACATTTCTTTGATCTCTTTTGGAAGGCCTCATCAAAAATACTGCTGAAACCTTTATTGACACAATTCTGAATATGCAGCTCATCTCAATTCCAATTTTTATCAGGAATCTTCCTAAGACAAGAGTACAAATAACAAAAGTGTTTGTCCTATGCCAATACCTATTTTAAGATCAAAGCAATCTGCTATTTTCTTAAAGAACCACCCACAAAGATATACACTGCCTGTTACATCTTTCTACTCTTTCTACTGTTTCTTTGCCATGACTCAAAATAATTTTGAATGGTTGAGAAGCTAAGAGCTGAAATAAACAAGGCAAAACATTAGTAACAGATTTTTTATGCAAGTGTTGAGTTGAACATTTTACTTACATGGTATATTTTGATAGTGTACAAGGAATTATAACTTAACATTCATAGTTTTCTCAGAAATTTCCACTTCCAATCCCCTAATGCACAATCATAGCCTATTTTCTTCCTCCTCAGAATAAAAAAAAATATTAGTCTTTCCTTCGCAGGAACTTAGGGTAGCATTTACCAAAGTGTATTCTGTGAACACTATTGATAAGTGTTAAGGATATAAGTGGTTTTTTTTGTAGTCAAATAAATTTTGAAGAAACTAGTTTAAAGTTAACCAGGCTTATGCACTGCAGGATTTTTTTCAAAGCTTTTATATATTAATATCCAGTTTTAATCTCCAAAATCAGAATCAAGTATGCAAACATTTTGACCACAAACTTTTTCTTTGTATCATGTCAACTAGTCAAAAGGCCAATAAGGAAATATAGGACTTGAACAACTTTATAAACTATCTCTACCTAATAGAAATATATGAAACAATCCACCCAACAGCAGCAGAATATACATTATTCTTAAGTTTACATGGAACATTCTCCAGCATAGACCATACCATAGACTACACCAAAACAAGTCTTAATAAATTTGAAAAGACTGAAATCATACAAAGTATCTTCTCTGACTACAGCAGAATAAAACTAGATATCAATAGCAGAAGGAAAAGTGGAAAATTCACAAATATGTTTCAATTAAACAACAAACTCTTGAAAAACAATTGTCAAAGAAGAAATCACAAAAGGAATTGGAAAATGCTTTGAGATAAATAAAAATGAAAACACAACATAACAAAATTTATGGGATGCAGTGAAGATAGCTGAGAGGGTTAATTTAAGATGTCAGCTTGGCTAGGTCATGGTGTACAGTTGTTTGGTCAAGTAAGCACTAGCCTTATTCTTACTGTAATGGCATTTCATAGAGAGATTTGCATCTATAGTCAGTTGATTTCATCTGTGGCTGATTGCATCTGTAATCAACAAAGGAGATTGCCTTTAGCAATGGGCAGTCTCCTCATCCAATCAGATGGAGGTCTTAAAGCCAAAATTGAGGGTTTTATAGTCAGAAAGAAGAATTCCTGCCTCTACTTCAGCCAGCCAAATTCTCTTGGGGAATTCAACCTCGACTTCATCAGTATTTCCAACTTGCAGCCTGCTCTATGGAATTCTGACTTACTAATCCCCATGGTTGCATGAGACAATTCCTAAAATATGTATATATCCTGTCGATACAGGAGAACCCTAACACAGTAGCACTCAGAGGGAAATTGATAGCTATAAATTTCTACTTTCAAAAAGAAGAAATATTGTAAATCAATAACATAATTTCATAACTTATTGGGGGTTGAATTTTGTCCCCCCCCCCAAAAAAAAGATATGTTCAATTCCTAATCCATGGTAACTCAAAAGATGACCTTATTTAGAAATAAGTTCTTTGCAGATGTAATTAAGATATTGGATTAGGGTGGGTCCCAAATCCAATATGACTTGTGTCCTTATAGAAGAGGATGCAGAGAGATAGACACTGAGGGAAGATGGCCATGTGAAGCAGAGACAGAGATTGGAGTAATGCTGCTCCAAGCCAAGAAACACTTGAGGATACCAGAAACTGGAAGAGGCATGGAAGGATCCATCCTTAGAGGCTTCAGAGGGATCATGGCCCTGCCAAAAGCTTGTTTTCAGATTTTGATCCACAAGTGCTATGTTTTTAAGCTACCCCGTTTGTGACAATATGTTACAGAGGCCCCAGGAAACTAAGTCACACCTTAAGGACCTAGAAAAAGAAGAGTAAAATAAACTCAAAGTTAATAGGAGGAAGGAAATAATTAAGATTAAAATAGAGATAATTGAAACAAAGAATAGGAAAAGCAACAAACAAAATCAAAAGTTACTTCTATGAAAAGATCAACAAACTTCTGTGAAAAGAGCAATAAACCTTTAGTAGAATGCAAAGGAAAAAAGTGAAATGAAAATCACTAAAATCAGAAGTGAAAATGGGGATATTACACAAATAAAAAATGGATTATTAGAGAATCCTATGAACAATTGTATGCCAACAAATTAGACAGAAAAACACAAACAAAAGAAAAAAATTGTTAAATTGGACTTCATGAAAATTAAACATTTTTGTGCATCAAAGAACACTGTGCTGGTTTGAATGTATTATGTCCCTCAGAAAAAGCCATATTCTTTGATGCAATCTTGTGGGGCAGACATACTAGTGGGGATTAGGCTGGAACCTTTGGATTAGGTTGTTTGCATGGAAATACAGCCCACCCAACTATGGGTGATGACTCTGATGAGATATTCCCATGGAGGCATGGCCCCACCCATTCAGGTTGGGCCTTGATCAGTGGAGCCATATAAATGAGCTGACAAACAGAAGGAACTCAGTGCAGCTGTGAGTGACATTTTGAAGAGGAGCTACAGCCAAAAGGGACACTTTGAAGAAAGCACAGGAGCTGCAGATGAGAGACAGTTTGAAGGCGGCTGTTGAAAGCAGACTCTTGCTCCGGAGAAGCTGAGAGAGGACAAATATCCCAAGTGCAACTAAGAGTGACATTTTTGAGGAACTGCAGCCTAGAGAGGAACGTCCTGGGAGAAAGCCATTTTGAAACGCAACATAGGAGCAAGCAGACGCCAGCCATGTGCCTTCCCAGCTAAGAGAGGTTTTCCAGATCCCAATGGCCTTTCTCCAGTGAAAGTATCCTTTGTTGATGGACACTTTATGGCCTTAAGACTGTAACTGTGTAACCAAATAAATCCCCTTTTACAAAAGCCAATCCATCTGTGGTGTTTTGCATTCTGGCAGCATTAGCAAACTAGAACAAACACTATACGTGAGTGAAAGAATTGAAAACATGTGTTAAAACAAACACTTGTAGAGGAATGCTCTTAGCAGCACTGTTCACAACATCCCAAATCTGGAAACATCCCAAATACCCATCAACTGATGAATGGATAAGCAAAATGTGTTATAGCCATATGATGGAATATTAGTCAACCATGAAAACGAAGGAAGTACTGATACATTCTACAACATGAATGAACCTTGAAAACAATATGCTAATTGAAAGATTCCAGAAACAAAAAGTCATATATTCTATGATTCCATTTATATGAAATACGCAGAATAAGCAAATCAAAGAAATGGAAAGCAGATTAGTGGTGAGCCAGGACTGGAGGGAGGAGAAATGTGCCACTAGTGATTACTGAGTACGGGCTTTCCCTTTCGGGTGATGAAAATGCTCTGGAACTAGCTAAAGGTGATAGTTGCACAATTTTCAGAATGGACTAAATGTCATTTTTAAATGGTTAAAGGTGTAAATTTTATGTTATATATTTTTTACAATAATAAAAAGTAAGAGATACCATGAGCAATTTCAAGTCAACAAACTGGAAAATACCAAAAATGGACAAACTACTGCAAAAATATAGCCTAACAAACTGACTCAGAGAAAAAAAAAACTTCAACTGGTCTAAAGCTATTAAAGGAATTAATTCAATATTTTAAAATCTTCTCCATAGGGGTTACAGTTTCTGTTTGGTTATGTAGACATATAGAAAGAATACAGCTCCTCCCCTTCAGTTATAACAAGAAAAAAGCTGGACAAGTAGAAAATATATGACTTTTTAAAAATGCATTTTATAGCTGAGGTCATAGGAAAACTATGACTGGCACCTACAGGGATAGATTGCGGGTGCTTGTGTATCTGGGGCAGAAGCTGCTGAACATTGGAAACAGAATTCTGTTAAAATAGTTAAGAAATTGGTAGAAGCTGAGCGCAGGCTGGAGGGAGAGTGTAAAGCCCCGGGGGGCAGCAGATGTGGGGGCGGGGGAGTTCTCACCCTCTGGATGCATTATTTTCCCTGAATCCCAACAGGGGCTCATAATGAAGATTGAGGGGAGTCCTGAGCCAGCTTCCCTCATGGAGTGGTGCTGGGAGTGATCTGCTGCTGATGCAGGAGGGACACAAAATCCTCCAGGCCTCTTCTCTTCTAATTCCCCTATGTAACAAAACTCTTAATCTGTGTGGAGAACAACAACAAAAACTGTTGACCTTGGGGCACTGCCAAAACCTATTGCAGCTTGGGGAAGGGAACAGAAACAAAACACAACACAGCACCTCTCTTACCACAGGGGAGGAGCAGGTATATGAGCCGGACCCAGAACTCAGCTGGAGGAAGATCACTGTGAATGCCTGAAAGCCAACCCCAGAGATCCAGGGACACATGCCTCCTAAAACTAAACTTCAGTCAGAACATTTGAGAGAGCCCCCACAACCACGCCCACACCCACCACCAGAATACCACGCACGAATTAGAAGTAACAGTGCTATTCTGCTGGGGGAACTACAAGAAACAGTTCTCTGAGCACAGTGCAAAGGGGAGACAAATGTGGAGGGTGGAGCAAACATTGTAGCAACACCCTCTTGGCAAATCAGCCCTTATACTAAACACAATGTATTGCTAGAAGAAACAGAAGCCCTAATGGTAAGAAGAGCAACAAACCACAAACCGAGTCAGTCCCTTACTTAGATGAACTTGAACCACCCTGAATTAAAGCCTTAGAAGAAGGAAAGGGGTGCCCGTTTCCAGGAATAAAGCCTATTTGGTGTCATCTCTACCGTCCAATAGATGATGTCCAGCTTTCCTACATCTTTGTATATAGCTTTTCTTAGTGGTTGCTCTTGGGACTACCATATTAATAACTTTTCACGGTCTATCTAGAATCAACATTTTATCACTTCAAATAGAATGTAGAAACTTACCACTATATTGGGTACCTTCACTCTTCCCCTTTTATGTTGTAATTGTCTTACATATTCCACCTATCATACACTGAAAACTCAGTGTTATAATTCTTGCTTCTCCCAGAATAGTGAATATTCACCAATACTGAACATTTCTAAAAGAACACAGTAGGAGAAAAACAGTTGATATTTACACAGATGTTTATCATTTATATTTCTCTTTCCCCATCCCTGATATTCTAAGTTTCCTTCTGGTATCATTACACATCTGAAGAATTTTCTTTACTAATTCTATTAGATCAGTTCTGGTAATGAATTCTTCTAGTTTTCCTTCATTTGACAATGTCCTGGCTTTCCCTCCTTTCTTAAAGGATATTTTCACTGTATATAGAATTCTGTGTTGACAGGTCCTGTCTTCAGCACTTTGAAAATTTTATGGCACTTACTTCTGCCTCCACGGTTTCTTATGAGAAATCTGCTGTCTTCAAATTGTTGCTCCCTTTGCCGGTTTGTATATATTATGTCCCCCAGCAAAAGCTATATTCTCTAATGCAATCTTGTGGAGGCAGATTTCTTAATCTTTCTGATTAGGGTGTGACCTCTTGATTGAATGTTTCCATAGAGATGTGACTCACCCAACTGTAGGCAATAACTTTGATTAGATTATATCCATGGAGGTATTATCCTGCCCATTCATTGTGGGTCTTAATTAAATCACAGGAACCCTTTAAGAACTCAGACAGAAGGAGCTCAGTGCTGCAGCTGAGAGAGACATTTTGGAGACGGCCACTGAAAGCAGACGCTTTGGAGATGTTAGCCCAGAGTTTGGTCTGGAGAAGCTAAAAGAACACCCCCAGACGCTTAGAGAGAAACATCCTGGGAGAAGGCCATTTTGAAACCAGAACCCTGGAGCAGACACCAGCCATGTGCCTTCCCAGCCGACAGAAGTTTTTCCAGAGGCCATCAGTGTTCTTCACTGAAGGCACCTTATTGTTGATGCCTTAGTTTGGACACTTTTATGGCCTTAGAATTGTAACTTTGTAACCAAGTAAACCCCCTTTATAAAAGCCAATCCATTTCTGGTGTTTTGCATAACAGCAGCATTAGCAAACCTGAACACTCCCCTATTAGTAATTCATTATTTTCTCTAGATTTATTCTTTGCATTTCATTTTAAGATTGAGTTAGATGGGTCAAAATGAGGATTTATTCTGAGTGGAGTTCACTGAGTTCCTTGGATGTGAAGACTTATCTCTTTCACAAATTTGGGACATTTTCAGCAACTATTTATTCAAATATTTTTTCTGTATTGCATGCCTTCTTCTCATTCAGGGAGTCTTCTGACAACAGTGTTTGGTATTTTGATATTGTCCCAATGTCCCTGAGCCTCTGTTCATTTTTTTCCAATCATTTTCTTGTTTATAATGTTGGATACTTTCTATTGATTTATTTTCAAGTTACCTGACTCTTTTCTCTACCATCAACATTCTGCTACTGAGCCCACCCAGTGATTTTATTTTAATTTCAGTTATTGCATTTTTCGGTGTAATAGTTCAATTTTTTTATTCTTTATATCTTATATTTCTTTCCTCAAACTTTCAGAGTCTGAAATGTAGAAAACATATTTTTACATTTTTATTTGTTTCAATAATGTTCACCTTTACTTGTTAGAACATTTATTATAGATGCTTTAATGTCTGTGTCAGATAATCCAACATTTGTGTCATCTCAGCATTGTCATCTGTTAATTGTCTTTGGCCATGCAAGTAGAGATGCACCTGGTTCTCTTTATGCACATTGATTGTGGATTGTATACTAGATGTTTTGAGCATTGTTTAAAGAAACTGCTTCTATTTAAATACTATGGAAATTTTTGATATTTTTACTTTAGCAGAAAATCAACCCATTTTAGATCAGGTCTAAAGATTTGACCATGTATCTGTGGGATATAATTTCAATGGTATTCACATATGTCCTATGTGTGTACTGCCTTTGTCAGCCTTGGATCTGGGCAGTGGTCTTAGTTCAGTTTTCAAAGTCTTTGATATGCATGTGATCAGATCCACACATGCATAGCTTTGTGGTGCACCCAAAAGATCATAATTAACTTTAAGGGGTTGTTTATTTAAGCTCCTTCTTCTCTACAATCTACCCAGTATTTTTTGGTGATCTTTTCATTCCTTCAGCCAGAAAGCTGAGGCTTTATTTATCCTGATATGCCACACTGTTCCCACAATTGTGAGAACATATGAGACTAAGCACTTAGGCAATTTTAAAAACTTGGGTTGTTGTTGAGTTTAAAGAGTTCTTTATATATTTTGGAAACCAGACTTTTATCAGATATATTATTTGTACTTATTTTCTTTCATTCTGTGGGTTATTTCCCTTCCTTGAGAGTGTCCTTGGAAACACAGAAGGTTTTAATTTTGATGAAGTCCAATTATTCTGTTTTTTTTTCCTTTAGTTTCTTGGACTTTAGGCATCATATCTAAGAATCCATTGCAAAGTACAAGGTCATGAAGATTTACCCCTCTGTTTTCATCTAAGAAGTTTATAGTTTTAATTCTTACATTTAGGACTTTGATCCATTTTGGTTAATTTTTGTATATTTTGCGAGATAAGGGTCCAACTTCATTCTTTTGCATGTGGATATCCAGTTGTCCCAGCACCAGTTGTTGAAAAAACTATTCTTTACCTATTGAATGGTCTTGGATCCCTCGTCAAAAATCAACTGACTATAGATATATTGGTTTATTTCTGGAACCTAAATTCTATCCTTTTGATCTATATATCTGTCTTTCTGCTGGTGTCACGCTATCTTGATTACCATAGCCTTGTATTAAGTTTTAAAATCAGGAAGTGTGAGTCCTTCAATTTTATTGTTCTGTTTCAAGATTAACTTGGCTATTTGGGTCCCTTGCAACTCCATATGAATTTTGGGACCAGTTTGTCCATTTCTCAAAAAAAAGGTAGTAGTATTTTCATAGGTATTACATTGAATCTGTTGATCAATTTTGGGAGTATTGTCATCTTAACAATGTTATTTTTCCAATGTATAAACACCAGATGTCTTTGTAATTATTTAGGTCTTCTTTGATTTCTTTCAACATGTTTTGTAAGTTTTCAGTGTTTAAGTCTCTCACCTCCTTGGTTAACTTTATTTCCAGGTATTTTATACATTATTGTAAATGGAATTGTTTTCTTAATCTTCTTTTCAGGATGTTCATTACTAGTTGTCTTCATTTCTTAGGGATGCTATAGCCAAGTACCACAAATTGTGTGTTTTTAAAAAACAGAAATGTATTCTCTCACCATTCTGATGGCTAGAAGTCCAAAATTGAGGTTTCAGCGTGGCCATGATTCTTCAAAGTCTGTGGGGAAGAATCTTTTCCATGTCTCTACTAGCTTCTAATGGTGACTTGTGGGCAATCCATGGAATTCTCCCCTCTGTCTCTCTCTCTGTCTCCAAATTTTCTCTTCTTACAAGAACACCAGTTATACTGGATTAAGAGCCCACTGTAATCCAGTTTGACCTCCTTAACGAAAAGCATCTTCAAAGACCCTAGTTCCAAATAAGGTCACATTCACAGGCCTGGGGTTTAGGATATGAACATGTATTTTGGGAGAACACAATTCAACCCATAACACTACCATATAGAAATACAAGTGATTTTGTATGATGATCCTGCAGCTTTTCTGAATTGGTTTATGGTTCCAATAGTTTTTCTTTTTTTGTATGTGTAGATGCTTTAGGATTTTCTACATATAATGACATCAAATATGAAAACATATATTTTCATCTGCAAATAGAATTAGTTTATTTCTAACTTTCCAAAATGGCTTCTTTAGAACTCTTTTCTTTGCCTAATTACTCTGGCTAGAACTCTCAGTATAATCTTGAATAGAAGTGGTAAGAGTAGAGATGCTTGTCTTATTCTTGATCTGAGGCAGAAAGTGTTCAGTCTTTAACAGCATAGTATGTTGTTGGCTATGGGTTTTTCATAAATGCCCTTTGTCATGTTTAGGGAGTTCCCTTCTATTTCTAGTGTATTGAGTGTTTCTATGATGAAATGGTATTGGATGTTGTCAAATACTTTGCATGCATTAATTGAGATAATAATGTGCTGTGTTTTTTTCCATCATTCTATTAATGTGGTGTATTATACCAATTTATTTTCATATGTTGAACCACCCCTGTATTCCTGAGACAGAGTTCACTTGGTCGTGTTTTATAATTCTTTTAAGATGTGGCTGTGTTTTATTGCTAGTATTTTGTTGAAGATTTTAGCATCTATATTCATAAGGGATATTGGTCTATAGTTTTCTTTTCTGGTGATGTCTGAAAATAAGCTGAGGTAATATGGTAATGTGGCCTCATAGATGAGTTAAAATTGTTCCCACCTCTTTTATTTCTTGAAGAGTCTGAGAAGGATTGGTATTAAGTCTTCTTTAAATGTTTTAAGAATTTGGCAGTGAATTCTTTTTTGTGGTTTTCTTTGTTGGGTTTTTAAAAAATTATAAATTCAAATGTTTTAATTGTCAAAGGTCTGGTTAGATTTTCTATTTCCTCTTGAGTCTGCTTTGGTGGTTTGTGTGTTTCTAGGAATTTGCACATTTCATCTATGTTTTATAATTTTGATACATACATTTTTCTGTGATATTTTCTAACAGTCTTTTTCATTTTTTAAGGTTGGTAGTAATGTCTTCACTTTCATTTCTGACTTTAGTAGTTTGATAGAACAACCCAAACAGTACACTAGTAACTTGCTGTCCTTAATTCTCAATAATATAATAACCTGAAGGTGCAGTGCACACTGAAGATTGGGTAACAAGTTTGGTATCATGGAACTCTGACCATGAGCAGCAACACAATGTACAGTACCTGGATCTAAGTTTCATGAGATTTGAATCCTATGTGCAATTCTGAGCAAGAACAAGATACTATATCTGACCCCTAGACAAGTAAGCTGGAATATGGAAAAGGCCTCAATCTCAGCAGGAAATTGGGCAGCTAATTAGAAAACTAAAGCATCATGGTAGTTAGGGGAAGGCTGTGGCTTGCTGGATGCCACAGGGAGAACCCAGACTTCTCACTGGGAATACCTAATACTAGTTCTGGAACATCAAGATTAACTCTTTGACCACACCAAATAATAGACTGAAATTGATGAGAAACATCCTTCATGATGAGAACTGACTCAGGAGCAGAGTGATGCTGAGTCTACAGGTGGAAAAAGATCAGTGACTCTAGCTTACTCAGAAGGATCTGATAATGTCTCCTTTACAGTTTTAAGAATGGAACTCCTAATTAAAGCAATAAAACACTGAGGTTATTTCAACACCACTGAAATGGCCAGAACTATTGTGCTAGGCACTGGGCTGAGTGCTAGAGATATGGCGAATAACAACAGAGAAATAATCTTGCTCTGTTTAATGTGTTTAATGACAAACAGTAAACAACTTCTGGGACATCTGAGGAAAATTCCAAGAGGATACTTCATTTTATGTGTGTGGAGGGAGTGGAGGTGGGGTGGTATGAGGTTGTTTGTGCAGTGGAGACTGATACATTGAGCTTACACAGGAGGAAACATGGAAACTTAGCTACATCTGATTCAAAAACCTGGACTCTTTCAAAACTGGACTCATTAAAAAAACTCATCTTTCATGAGAAGAATATTATTTCACTCATTCATTCATTCTCTCATTCACTAAGTATCTACTGTGTGCTAGGCACTGTATTACACAAAGCTTGTAGTTAATTATACATTATACACCCATTATAACATTTAAACACTAATGGCAACAATTTTTACAGAGGAGGAAAGTGAGTCTAGAAGATATGATCAAATGATCAAACAGACAGAATTTGAATCTGGTCTAACTCCAAAGCAAGTTCTCCTTTCTGAATACCAGTGTAACATAGGTAAAGTGCCCTTTCTGCTCATTGAGGATAGAATGTTATTTCCTTTCACTTATTTTAGGACAGAAATGTGCCTTGGGCATGCCCTTTAAAACATCTTTGGGAATTCTGCTTCTAGTCATGATGGAGTTACTGGTAATTGACTAGTACTTTCACTGTAAATAAATTAAAATCTGGGCAAAAAAAAATAAAATAAATGTATTCAGACTTTGGAAAATAAGCTGCAGAGGATTATTAACATGGAAATAAGGGAAATAAATGAGGTGATCTGTGAAAACCTTTGCTTCCCACCTGAAGGCAAATTTATAACCATGGAACAGAGGGGATCCAAAGCAGAGCACAGCAGTGTTGCTGAACTGAGGAAATGAGCCTCAGAGTTAAAAAAGGTTGAGTTGGCAACAGTTTGTGGGGCAGAGTATAAAGAGGATTAATGGGTCAATTTGTCAAAAAGACATAATAATCCTTAATATGTATAAATTTAAGAATAGAGTGTTACAATACATGAAGCAAAAAACTGATAGAACTAATGTAAGGAACGTGGAAAAGCCAAAATAATATTGGAAAAGAGCAAAATTGGAGAATTTAGACTTTGCAATTTCAAAACTTGCTATAAAGATAGGTTAATTAAAACAGTGTGATATTGGCATAAGGATGGGACATATAGATCAATAGGATAGAATTGAAAGTCCAGAAATTAACCTTCAAATTGATTTTCAATAAGGCTACCAAGAGATTCAATGGGGAAAGAATAGTCTTTTCAACAAATGGTGCCGAATACCTGGATATCCACATGCAAAATAATGATTTTTAGATCCTTATCTCACATCATGTATAAAAATTAACTCAAAATGGATCATATACCTAAATGTAAGAGCTAAAATTAAAAAAAAATCACTTAATTAGTGGAAAATCTTTGTCACCTTGAATTAGGTTTCTTAGATATGACACCAAAAACACAAACAACAAAATAATAAATAGAATTATTGGACTTTGTCAGAATTAAAAACTTTTGCACTTTAAAGTACACCACCAAGAAAGTGAAAATATAACCCGCAGAATGGGAGAAACTATTTGCACATCATATATCTGATAAAGGACTTGTATGCAGAATATATAAAGAATTTGAACAATTCAAAAACAGAAGGACAACTCAATTTTAAAATGTGCAAAGGATTTGGATGGATATTTCTCCAAAGAAGATATATAAATGGCCAGTAAGCACATGGAAAGATTTTGAATATCATTAGTAATGGAAATGCAAATCAAAACTACACTAGGATACCACTTCACACCCACTAGGATGGCTAAAATTAACAAGACAGACAATAATGAGTGTTGCCAAGGATTTGGAGAAATTGGAATGCTCATGCACTTCTGGTGAAAGTAGAATGGTGCAGCCACTTTCCAAAACACCCTGGCAGTTCCTCTAAAGGTTAAGCATACAGTTATCATATGATCCAGCAATTCCACTCCTAGGTATGTACACAAGAGAAATGAAAACATGGCCACACAAAAACTTGTACATGAATGTTCATAGCAGCATTATTCATAATAGCCAAAGAGTGGAAACAATCTACACGGCCATGAAATGATGAATGAATAAACAAAACGTGCTATATACATACAAGGGAAAAGAGGAATGATATACTGATTCATGCTACAGCATGGATGAATATTGAAAACATTATGCTAAGTGTGAGAAGACAGTCACAAAAGGCCACATACTGCATGATTCCATTCATATGAAATTTCCAGAATGGACAAATCCATAGAAACAGAAACTAGACTAGTGGCGGCAGAGCCTGGGATTATAGAATAATGCAGAGTGACTGCTAATGGGTACAGAGCTTCTTTATGGGGTGATGGAAATGCTCTTAAATTAAATAGTGGTAATAACTGTACAACTCTATACAACAAAACCAATGAATTGTACATGTTAATTGGGTGAATTTTATGGTATTTAAATTATACCTCAGTAAAGCTATTTTAAAAATATAAAAAGGGTAATTATCTTTATTCATTGGTGTCATGATTGTATGTGTAGGAAATCATAAGTAATATAAATAAAGGCTACTAGAACTAATATGAAGGTTTAGTAAGGCTACAGAATGTAAGTTCAACATACAGAAAATAATTACTTTTCTATATAATAGCAATAAAGGGTGGGAAATTAATACCATAAACCAATACCATAAAAAAATGAAATGCATTGGGGTAAAATTCATAAAATTAATAAAATTCAACAAAATACTCCAAAAACAACAAAACATCCCTGAGATTAATTGAAGAATACCTAATTAAATAGGAAACCATACCATGTTAATATATCAGAATAGTTGATATTGTTATGATGTCAATTCTCCCTAATTGATCTATAAATTCATAATAGCCTGAATCAAAATTCCAGCAAGCTCTACTTTTAGAAATCAGCTGCTGATTCCCAAATTGTTATGGAAACACAAGGGACCTAGAATATTCAAAATATTTTTGAAAAGAAGAACAAAGTCAGATGACTAACACAACCTAATGAAATTAAGATTTGTTACAAAGGTACATAATTTAAGACAATGTTGTGTTGGTGTAAGGACAGACATAAATCAATGGAACAGAATAGATTCCCCAAACAGTTTCAAACATAGATAATCAATTGATTTTAACAAAGGTGACAAGGCAATTCAATGATGAAAACAAAATATTTTCAGCAAGATTGATGTAAAATCTCGATATCTGTATAAAAATGTCAATCCTTAAATCACATCATAAACAAAACACAAAAGGACCATAAACAGAAATTTATAAAACATTTGAATAAAACACAGGATAAATTTTTTGTGATCTTGGGTTTAGCAAATATTTCTTAGATAGGATACAAAAAGCAGCAAGACTATGAAAGAAAAAACATTGATAAATTGGACCTTACCCTTAAAAAGTTTTGCTCTCTTTGAGACTCCATTAAGAAAACAAAAAGGCAATCTACAGAAAGTAAGAAAATATTTGCAATCATGTATCTCTCAAAAGACTTGTATCCAGAATATAACTGGATAACTTGACAAAAACTCACATAACTTGACAATAAGATAACAAACAACTCAATAAAAAGTGGACAAAAATCCAATAAAAAACCTGCAAAAATTTGAACAGACACTCTTCAAAAGGAGAAATTGAAAAGCCAGTAAACATATGAATAGAGCCTCCACATTATTTGTCATCAGGAAAATTGAAATTAAAAACATAATGAGGCACCACTACTCACTCACTAGAATGGTGAAAATGGAAGACGCTTATGATTCCAAGTATTGGCAAGGATGTAGAGCAACTGGAACCCTCATACATTGCAGGCAGGAATTGAAATGCTACAAATACTTGAGAAAACATTAGAACAAGTTTGGCAGGTTTTGATGAGCTTGTTTAAATAAATTAAACATGTTCAGCATAAGGTTCAACAATTCCACTCCTAATACTTCATTGTAATAAAATAAAATCATATCCATACAAAGTCTTGTACATAAAAATTCATGGCCATTTTATTTGTAATAGTCATACATTGGAAAAACTCCAAATGCCCAACAACAGGTGAATTGATAATCTAATTGTGGTATACGCAAACATTGAAAAACTATTCAGTAACATAAAGGAGTGAGCTATTTATACATGTAGCCACAAGGATAATTTCCAAAATCATTATCTTGAGTGAAAGAATCCAAACACAAAAGTTTACGGGGTTTATGATTCCATTTACACACAATTCTAGAAAAGACAACGTGATACATGATGACAGTGACGTTAAGCAGATTAGCATTTGCCTGGAGCCAGGGGTTTCAGGGATTGGCTTAAACTAGGCAAAAGAGGTTGATTATTTTGAGGGTGGGAATGCTCTTTATTTTGCTTGTACGGTAGTTAAACAGGTATATAAATTTGTCAAAACTCATCAAAATGTACATTTAAAATGAGTTCATTTTATGTTAAGTTAATTATATTTTATTAAAGTTGAATTTTAAAAAAAATGAGAACTCAAAGAACTCAGAAAATAAAATAGAATGTTAAAAGACCAAGTGATTAACACCCATTCTTCCTCAAGGCCTCAGACCTAGGCCCCAGGCATTTACAGGAGCCCATTTTGATTCGGGTTATAAAAACTAGGGCTTACTGTGCATTCTCCGGGATGGTAAAAACACGAGGATGTTGTAGATAGAAAGTGTCTCATTCAGCAATATGGATATAGCTTAGCAGCAATTACCAAATATAAAATTAACTATATTCCTAGCAAGTATAGTGGTTTTACTTGCAAAATAAAGTTGGTAATCTCATAATGAATCAGTATTTCTGCTATCTACAAAATGGAAAATGAATGGAGCATTATAGAGCAATTAGTCATGTACTTTAGTATTAAATTTGCAAAATATAGTCATACCCAATAAAGAAAAATTCATAAAATATAATAGTGCATTATGCTTAAAGAAAATAAACTCTATAACTGAATTTTGGCATATATTAATATTCATAAATTAAAAACGAAATCTTTTGTTTTATGGTTAGTTGTTTGGTATAGTTAAGTAGAAACTGGAAGTTCTTCATTTGACCACTAGATAGAGCTTTGATATTAATATACTACATGTGATTCTCTAAATCCACTGGTAATTTATGCATGCATTGATTTATCTCAAGATGTTTAGTTTCCAGATCTGTTTAGTAGGTTCTGAAAGGCATTTAATTTTCTCCTCCATGGGATAAAGTGTGAGTCAGAAATTACCTTACATTAAGACATGCCATTTAGTGTTTTCTCATTTCTCATAAATGGAAGGAGGGGAGAATCACTTACCTCTTTTCTAAGAAGCTCAAAATTCAAACAAGCAACTTTGGCTCAATTTAAAGATTAAGTAACAATAACTGTTTTATGTCATTAGTGACCAGATTTACTAGACTGGTTAAAATGAAACTGTTTTCATTAAATGATATTCTTTGGGAAAATTCAATTGAAACATAACCAGTGTTGTCTTTAAGCATCTTCAGCAGCTTCCAGAAGTACGGGGCAAGACATTTTAAAATCCAACTATTTTCTACATTTTTGAATAATATTTGTTATGTGCATATGTGTAGTTCTCCCTGCAAAAAGAATAGGCCAAAATTGACAAGAGGCATGATTGAATAAATACAGCCCCTGAAAATGATGGCAAGACACCATATTTTATATAAGGTTGATCATAATTATATTATAATATAAACTAAAAATGTGTATATCAAATTACTTGGGTTGACTTTGGGTGGTAGAGCTATGGATTTGCTTATTTTTCTCACTTTATTTCTCTATCTTTTAAAAGGTGACTTTATATATTTTTAATTGGGGCAAATAAACTTTTACAAAAAGAAAGGAAAATGAGACAAAAGGAATTTTATGCATGCAAAATTAGTCACATTATTAGATCTCTTACCTTCCTTACACTGAGCACAGGTAGTATTGTTTAACAGTCAAAAGCAAAAGCAAGATACATTTCTGCCCTTGGAGGTGCTGGAATTTTCAGATAGGAAGAAAGGAGTTAGTTCACTTTTGTGAGTATAAGTATTCTATTCACTTGGGTATGTAAGTATTCTATTCACATAGGAGGGGGATTGCTACATCATTTGGTAAGCGCATGTGTAAATTTATAAGAAACTGTAAAATTGTTTTCCACTGTGGCTGTATCATTTTGCATACCAACCAGTAATGAATGAATGTTTCTGTTGCTCTGCATCCTCTCCAACATTTTTCTCTTTTTTTAGCATTTCTAATATGTGTGTAGTGCTATCTCATTGTAGCTTGAATTGCATTTCCCTAATGACTGATGATGTTGAGCATCTTTTCATAAGCTTATTTGCCATCTGTATATCTTGTTTGATGTTCATATATTTGCCCATTTTTTAACTGACGCTTTTGTTTTCTTATTCAGTTTTTAAAAATTCTTTGTGTATTCTGAATTCAAGTTTGAATCAGAAATGTAATTGGGAAATTTTTTTCTCCCAATCTTTGTGTTGTCGTTATGTGTTCTTAACAGATATTTTTCATAGAGCAAATGTGGATAATTTTATAAAGTACAACGTAACATTTTTATGGATCATGGTTTTCCTTTACCTTTCCATATAAATCTTAGAATCAGCTTGCAATATCTACAAAAAAAGTCTCACTTGGCTTTTGAGTGGAATTGCATAGAATCTACAAATCAAATTGGGGAGAAATAAATCTTAACAATATTGTCTTCCAAACCAGGATCATGGTGTATTTCTCCATTTATTTCAACCTTTTATTTCTTTCATCAATGAGTTATACTTGACAGTATACAGATTCCATACATAAATGATTAGAAGTAAACCTAAGTAACTCAGAGTGACATCAGCAGGAATGGTGAAGTAAGGACAGCCTAAAATCAGCTCTTCCATAAAAGCAATGAGAACACTGGCAAAAATTGTCAAAATCAACTTTTTTAGAACTCTGGAAATTAACCAAAAGCTTGCAACAATTCAAGGAGTATTTTTATTCATGAAAATCTGCTGAATCTTAGTAAGAACAGTGGGATTTGTGGTACTTTACTTATCCTATTCCCATCTTCCTCTCCCTAGCTCTGTGGGTAGGCTTAAAAACAAACAGCTCCTTAATTTGGCCAGATAATAAAAAATATATTTACAGCCTTCCCCTCCCCAGCCCCGAGGATCTGGGGGAAGGTGCGGATGTGTTGGACATCCTCACCTGGACTGGTGTTGATGTTGTCACAAACATTGGGACTGGCAGTTTGATGTGCTGAGCCCTCGAGCATGGGACTTGCCCTTATGAAGCTCATTACCACAAAGGAGAGTCTAAAGTTGTATGTAATGGTGCCTAAGAGTCTCCCCCTGAGTACCTCTTTGTTGCTCAGATGTGGCCCTCTCTCTCTCTAACTGAGCCATCTTGACAGGTGAACTCGCTGCCCTCCCCCCTACGTGGGACCCGACTCACAGGGGTGTAAATCTCCCTGGCAAAGCAGAGTATGACTCCCGGGGATGAATGTGGACCTGGCATCGTGGGACTGAGAGTATCTTCTTGACCAAAAGGGGGATGCAAAATGAGACGAAATAGTTTCAGTGGCTGAGAGATTCCAAATGGAGTCGAGAGGTCACTCTGGGGGACATTCTTATGCACTATATAGATAACACCTCTTAGGCTTTAATGTATTGGAATAGCTAGAAGTAAATACCTGAAACTACCAAACTCCAACCCAGCAGTCTGGACTCCTGAAGATGATTATATAATAATGTAGATTACAAGGGGTGACAGTGTGATTGTGAAGACCTTGTGGATCACACCCCCTTTATCTAGTGTATGGATGAGTGGAGGAATGGGGATAAAAACTAAAGGACAAATGGGGTGGGATGGGGGGATGATTTGGGTGTCCTTTTTTCACTTTTATTTTTTATTCTTGTTCTGGTTCTTTCTGATGTAAGGAAAATGTTCAGAGATAGATTGTGGTGATGAACGCATAACTATGTTATCATACTGTGGACAGTGGATTGTATATCATGGATGATTGTATGGTGTGTGAATGTATTTCAATAAAACTGAATTTAATAAAAAAAAAAACAGCTCTTAATTACACTCAAAATAATGTGCTACCATCACCTCTATCCATTTTCAAACACTTAAAATCAACCTTATTAAAAATTCTGCACAAATCAAGCAATAACTCCCCATTCTCTACCCTCATGTTATCTCCTGGTAATCTATATGCTAGATTTTAACTCCGTGAGTTTGCTAATTATAATTAATTCATATTAGTGAGACCATACAATATTTGTCCTTTTGTGTCTGGATTATTTCACTCAACATAATGTCCTCAAGGTTCATCCATGTTGTCACATGTATCATCAGTGTGTCACTAGAGGGAAAGCTAGAGGATAAAACATTGTATCTTATTATACAGCATATGTATAATATAGTGAACCCTGTTGATGACTATGGTGAATATTAAAAATATAAGAATATTCTTTAATGAATTAGAACAAATGTACATCACTATTACAAGGTGTTAAAAATAGGATGGTATATGGCAAAAATAAAACTAATGCAAACTATATTAACAGTAATATTGTAATATTCTTTCATACCAATGCTAAGTGTCAATAATGGTGGCAGGGTGTAAGGGGCATGGGATTTTTTTCTTTTTTGCAGCAATGAGAATGCACAACTCTGATTATACCGAGAGCCATGGATTGTACCCTTTGGATGGATTGTATGGTGTGTGAATAAAAAGGTTAAAAAAAAGAACAGCTCAAAAATTGCTGTGAAAATCAGCAGCCTAGCAAATACTGAAGGGGAAAGAATGTGTTTGGAGCGTCCCAAAAGGACCATCTCCAGAGAATTGTCATTTTTTTTTAACTTTTGACTGTTTCATATGGGGGGATATTTGGGGTGGGGGGAATACCTGGTCCCTGTTATTTATTCTTGGGCAGTTGTGGAAATTTCACTGTTACTGTCTATTCTTTTAATAGGTTGATTCTGAAGCAATTTCATTTCTGAATTATGCTATTGTGCCAACCACATTACTCTCCCTTCTTCAGCATTTTTCCTTTCATGAAACACATGGGGAATGATGACAAAGAAGAAGAATTAAGTGCCAGGTTGATGTTTCCAATGGAATGCACAAGCATTTAAGATAAAATCCTTTTTATAATATGATTTATACATGAGGAAAGGAAAAAAAATAAACTCCACTTGAAAAAACGACGGTATAATTCATGTCTTAGGTGAAAAAAATCTAACATTGTGTCTGTAGTTTTAAAACAGTTATTAGACCTTGATAGGAAATGCTAAGATTCTAGTCCATAATCTTTTTTTTTTATTTTTTATTGAGATTGTTCACATACCATAGAACTATCCAAAGATCCAAAGTGTACAATCAATTGCCCATGGTACCATCATACAGCTGTGCATCCATCACCACAATTAATTTTTTTAAATTTTTAGAACATTCTCATTACTCCAGAAAAGAAATAAAGACAAAAAAAGCACACTCAAACCCTCCCATAACCCTTACCACCACCACGTCCCCGTCATTATTGATTCATAGTTTTGGTATAGTACATTTGTTAGTGTTGATGAAAGAATGTTAAATTACTACTAACTGCAGTACATAGTTTGCAATAGGTATATTTTCCCCTATATATCCCTCTATTATTAATGTCTAGTTATAGTGTCATATATTTGTTCTAGTTCATGAGAGAGATTTCTAATATTTGTACAGTTAATCATGGACATTGTCCACCACAAGATTCACTGTTTTATACATTCCCATCTTTTAACCTCCAACTTTCCTTCTGGTGACATACATGACTCTAAGCTTACCCTTTTCACCACAGACACACACCATTCAGCACTGTTAGTTATTCTCACAATGTGCTATCATCACCTGTCCATTTCCAAATGTTTAAGGTCACACTAGTTGAACATTCTGCTCATAATAAGCAACTGCTCCCCATTCTTTAGCCTCATTCTATATCCTGGTAACCTGTATTTCATGTGTATGAGTTTACATATTATAATTAGTTCATATCAGTGAGACTCTGCAATATTTGTCCTTATGTGTCTGTCTTATTTCACTCAATATAGTGCCCTCAAAGTTTCTTCATCAACCCATTTTTTTAAGATGGTTTTGTTCACACACCATACATTCCATCCTAATGGTTGGTTGCCTGTATAGTCACGTATTTATTCAGCACCAGCACCACTATCTATATAAGGACATCTCCATTTCTCCCATAAAGAAGGAGGAAGAGTCAAAGAAGGTAGAGAGACAAAAGAAAAAGAAAAAAAGAAAGAGAAAAAAGACATGACAGCTAGAAAGCAACAAAAGGAAAGATAGCATTAAACTAAAGTAGAATAAAGACTCAGACTACATCACCAATGCCAGGAGTCCCATACCCTTCCCCTCTTCCCCACCCCCCATATGCATTTAGCTTTGGTATATTGCCTTTGTTATATTAAAGGAAGCATAATACAATGTTTCTGCTAATTATGGCCTCTAGTTTGCATTGATTGTACTTTCCCCCCAATTCCACCCTATTTTTAACACCTTGCAATGGTGACACTCATTTGTTCTACCTCATGTGAAAACATATTGTACCTTTCATTACAATTGTTGAGCACCCTAGGTTTCACTTAGTTGTACAGTCCCAGTCTTTATCTTTCATTTTTCATTCTGGTGTCCCACATGGTCCTAACCTTCCTCTTTCAACCATACTCACAGTCATCTTTGTTCAGTGTACTTACATTGCTGTGCTACTATCTCCCAAAATTGTTTTCCAAACTTCTCACTCCTGTCTTTTCTTTTCTGTCTGCAGTGCTTCCTCTAGTGTTTCCTGTAGAGCAGGTATCTTGTTAACAAATTCTGCCATTGTCTGTTTGTCAGAGAATAATTAAGATCCCCCTCATATTTCAAAGAGAGTTTTGCCGGATATAGGATTCTTGGTTGGTGGTTTTTCTCTTTCAGTTTCTTAAATATATCACCCCATTTCCTTCCTGTCTCCATGGTTTCTGTTGAGAAATCCGCACATAGTCTTATCAAGCTTTCTTTGTATGTGACAGATTGCTTTTCTCTTGCTGCTTTCAGGATTCTCCGTATCTTTGATGTTTGATAATCTGATTATTAAGTGTCTTGGCATAGGCCTATTCGGATCTATTCTGGATCTATGCTGTGATTCTTGGATCCATAATTTTATGTCTTTCATAAGAGATGGGAAATTTTCATTGATTATTTCCTCTATTATTGCTTCTGCCCCTTTTCCCTTCTCTTCTCCTTCTGGGACACCAATGACATGTACATTCCTGCATTTTGTGTTGTCCTTCAGTTCTGGGAGATGTTGCTCACATTTTTCCATTCTTTTCTCTATCTGTTCTTTTGTGTGTAAGCTTTCAGGTTTCTTGTTCTCCAGTTCCTGAGTGTTTTCTTCTGCCTCTTGAGATCTGATGTTGTATGTCTCCATTTTGTCTTTCATCTCTTGTTTTGTGCCTTTCATTTCCATAGATTCTGCCAGTTGTTTTTTCAAACTTTTGATTTCTACCTCATGTACACCCAGTGTTTTCATCTCTTTTGCAATATCTTCCTTAAACTTTTTGAATTGATTTAGTATTAGTTGTTTAAATTCCTGTATCTCAGTTTAAGTGTAAGTTTGCTCCTTTGGGCCATAACTCCATTTTTCTTAGTGTAGGTTGTAGTGTTCTGTTGTCTAGACATCTGGTTTCCTTGGTTACCCCAATCAGGTTTTCCCAGACCAGAACAGGCTCAGTTCTTGGAAGGAGCTAATAGTATCTGGTTTCCCCGAGGGTGTCTTAGAAGATTGATACACCCTGTGATGCCTCAGGTCACTGTGCTTTTCTGCCCAACTGTGGCACCTGTCAGCCTGTAACTCCAGACTGGTGTAAGGAGGTGTGGCCTGTGGCTGTTTTCCCCCAGGCTCTGGGGTCTGGCTCTGAATGGAAGGTGGGTAGTAGAGCTGGGCATCACCTTCTTCCTCTGAGGAAGATACACCCCCTAGGGAGAGGTCATTTATATTTGAATAGTCTCTTTGCCTATGCTATCTCCACCCTTGTCTGGGTCAGAGTGCTGAGAACTGAAAATGGCTGAGGCTTTCTCCACTGAGTGGAAAGAGGGACAGAAATCCCCCTTCAGGGCCAGTTCCTGGCCACCCTCCAGCTCTCCAAGGTCAGTTGTCACCAAAAGCCTCTGTCTGCTTGTTGGGGATTCATAGCTTGCATTGAGCAGTCCATGTTTGTTAATGAAAACCCCTGTTGGAGTTCAGCTGAGCTATATTCACTTGCTGGGAGAGTGCTGCTCTCTAGCACCATGAGGTTTTTCAGTTCAGGCTGTGGGGGGAGGGGGCTCCCAGCTTGGATCTGCTGCTTTTACTTACAGATATTATGTTGTGATCTCAGGCATTCCTCCCAATGGTGTATGATGAGTGGACAGTCATGTTTGTCTCCCCACAGTTATTCTAGATTATTTACTAGTTGTTTCTGGTTGTTTATTAGTTGTTCCAGGGGAACAAACTAGCTTCCACTGCTCTCTATGCTGCCATTTTCTTCCATCCTTAGTCCATAATCTTTTACATTTTATCTCTAAAAAATGACTTTGTATTCTTCAATACCTGTTGATACTCATATTTATTTAAAAAAAAAAAACCCAGAAGCCACCAAATTTTATATAGTTTGTACTCATTTTTCATGAAGCCCATAAGTTCAGAATATGGTCCAAACATGGAAACATTGATATATACTTTAAAGGAATTCCATATCACTGCAATGAGTATGGTGCTTAGTTTTGTAAGGCACTTTTAGATTTCTGGGTAAAGATACTTACTCAGACAAGTTTACCTTAGCAACAATTTAGTTTTCCTACAATCTGAGGTCTCAATCAAATGACAATAAGGAGAAAGAAAAGAAAACAAAACACAGTGTACATCACCCAAGGAAACAAGAAAAGGGGCTCTACTGCAGAAAAGATTTCAACCAAGTATGAAGATGAAAATCAGATGGTTTCTGCTCAGGGTAGAAGCCAGAAAAGTATCATTCCCACTCTTACAACAATAACAACAACAAAAACTGTGTAATATGGAAATTCATAACCTATTGAACCTGTCAGGGATCTTAGATCTCAGGGCAACTAACTAATCTGAAACCTTAAAAGAGACAAGCACATCCCAAGAAAGATGAGACACAAACACTTTCTTGGCTGGGGCCTCCTCCAGACAGCATAGAAGGCTGTAAGAAAAATTCAGCTAAAATTTTAAATGAATTGTTAAAATATAATTGTGGGCTGGATTCATGAGAATATAGAACTACATAAGCCACAGATTTTAGATAATTTGTACCACTGACAGTCCTCACTTTTTGCTCACAAGAAAGGCATGGTATAAAGAGAATGCTGATAAATTTTTCATTCATAGTGCTGTCTTGGGGGAGGGAAACTGCAGTCACTGCTGGAAGGGAACAAAGACACCCTAGATTTTTCCCCCATCTCCCCTTCAGAAGAAAAGACTTAATGTGGTGGGGAAAGAGCAACAAATGAGATTGCCATAGGGCACTGGTGAAGACCAAACACAGAGAAATGGAAGAACTGGGAGAACTGAAAAGAAGAAAATTCTCCACCCTTTGGACAGAAGCATAGATGTATCCTGGGCCCAAACCATTAGTGACTGCCAATAGTGAGGGATAGGGCAGGATCTCTGAGAAGGCCTCACATGAGACTCAGAGATATATGGTCTCCCTAAGACTGAGAATGGATCAAAGCAATAAGGCATGCCCTATGCCTTTGTGCCCCCTCCACCACTCCAAGCTAATAAACATAGAACACCAAATGATAGCAGCACACCACTGGTGAATGGACAAGAATATGGAGAAAGACCCTCTCTGAACAGCAGGCAAAAATCATGACCTAAAGCTGAGAATGGAGAATTCACTGACAAAAATGCCTTTGACAAAGCGGTCTTCATCCTGAACACAAACCAACACAAGATGAATTTGATTCCTGTGGTGCACTGAGGATAACCCCAGAATAGCTCAACTCCTGACAATATTGACTTAACATCCCTCACTAAAGGCCTAGCAAAGCAACAGGTATGCCTAGTTCTTGCCACAAACCCAATTTAGCCCAGCTTTATTATGCCACCCAAATTTCTGGCTTTCAACAAAACATTCTGAGGCATACAAAGAAGCAATAAAAATAAATCTGTGTTGAGACACTAAGAAATCAACAAAAGTTGATTCACCCATAACAGATGTTGGGGCTATCAGACAGGGAATTTTAAATATCTATGATTCATATCTTAATGGATCTAATGATAAAGAAGAACAACACCCATGGTTACATGGATAATTTCAGCAGAGAGATGGAATTTATAGGAGAGAATTAAATGTAAATGGTAGAAATGAAAAATGCAGTAACAGATTTTAAAAATGCCTGCTATAAAGTAATCAATAGTTTTAATAGAGCTGAGGGAAGAATGACTGAACTTGAGTACAGGTTGATAAAAATCATCTAGGAGAGGATCCAAAATGGCTGATTAGGAGACACAGAGGAAAATTCTCCTCCATGAAAAACACTAGATAAAAGACAGAAAGTGCTCCAGAATACCAGTTCCAGGGTCCCACCAGCTGTGCATGGACTTATATTTCTGTAGTGATTGAGCAATTGGAGATGCAAAGAGCCTGCCTGTGTTCAGAATCTTGTAAGTCTTTGACCCAGAGAGCTGCTGGGAAAGGCAGCTGGACCCATGCTGCAGTCGCAGGTGGGTCAGAGTGGAACCCAGGGAGCAGCCAGGGAGAAGGCAGTGGGAACTGCAGCTGAGCATAGCGGGGAGTTCCTTCCACACCCCAGGCACAAGCCTTGGTAAATAGCATGAGTGATAGCCCTTTAAACACCCACAGCTGAAGACCCCTGAGTTAAGGACAAGCCACTGCAGCAAGCAGATGACTGCAGAAGTGGGTTATTTTCCACACCCCATGCAACCATCTTTGAAGTGAACCTTCACAGGGCTGCAGCTGAGAGCCTCCTCAAGGGACCTTGGGATTTGGCTGGTGAGTGACAGTGCAACTCCTCCCCTGCAGCCCATGGGATACACAGCTGAGAGGCAGGAGAGCCACACTGGAAGTGATGGGAGCCCTACACCAAGTCCAGGGACTTGAGGGTCCACAGCAGAAAGGGACTGAAGGAAGTCTGAGCTGAAGGGGAGGATGCCTGCAACAGCCCCAGGGTATCACAGCCGCAAACACAGGAATGGTTGGGAGAACTGGGTCTTAAAGCCCTCTACCCTGCCAAACTGCACAGTGCACAACCCCCACCCACAGGGCTGATGGTACCCATGCACACAAATATAAGAATCTTTGGTTTTCCAGAAGAGGAAGAGAAGGGTAAAGGACTAGGAAAAGTATTTTAAGACACTGTTGGAGAGAATTTCCCAACCTTTCTAAATTACATAAATATGCAAATCATAGATGCCCAATGAACTCCAAACAGAATAAATCCAAATAACCCAACTGGGAGACATATTCCAATCAGATTGTCAAATGCTGAAGAGAAAGAGCAAGTTCTGAACGCAGAAAGAGAGAAGCAATTCACCACATTCAAGGGAAACAACATGAGACTAAGCAGTGACAAGTCAGTGGGCATCATGGAGGCAAGAAGGCAGTGGTATGGCACATTTAACATTCTGAGGGAGAAAAATTGACAACCAAGAATTCTTTACCCAGCAAAGCTCTCCTTCAAATTTGAGGGAAAGCTTATAATTTTCACAGACAAACAAATGCTGAATTTTCTAACAAAAGCCCTACAAGAAATAATAAAGGGAGCCCTACCAGCTGAGAAAAAAAGAAAGGAGAGAAAGGTATGGAGAAGGGCACAGAACTAAAGAGTTTTAGTAAGGATGCATTGAAGGTAATAAAGAGAGAGATGGGAAAAATATATCTGACAAATAAAAACCAAAGGATATGATGATGGATTCAAGAACTGCATTCACAGTAATAATATTGAATGTGAATGGATTAACTCCCCAATTAAAAGATATAGATTGGCAGAATAGATTAAAAATAGGAAACATCAAAATGTTTCTCACAAGAGACTCATCTTAGATCCAGAGACACAAAGAAATTGAAAGTGAAAGGATGGAAAAAATATTCCATGCAAGCTACAGCCAAAAGACAGCAAGAGTAGCAATATTTATCTCAGATAAAACAGACTTTAAATGTAAGGATGTCATAAGACACAAAGAAGGACACTATATACTAATAAATGGACAATTCAATAAGAAGAAATAATAATCATAACTGTCTATGAACCCAATCAAGGTGGCCCAAAGTACATGAGACAAACACCAGCAAAACTAAAGGAAGCAATTGATGTTTCCACAATATTTGTGGGAGACTTCAATACATTACTCTCTCCTATAGATAGATTAACCAGGCAGAGGAACAATAAGGAAATTGAAAAACTAAACAATGTGATACATGATTTTGACTTAACAGACATATATAGAGCATTACATTCCAAATCACCAGGATACACATTCTTCTCTAGTGCTCACGGAACTTTCTCCAGACTAGGCCATATGCGGGGCCACAAAACAAGCCTCAATAAATTTAAAAAGATTAAAATTATTCAAAGCACATTCTCTGATCACAATGGAATACAACCAGAAGTCAATAATCATCAAAGATTTAGAACATTCACAAATATCTGGAGGTTAAATAACACACACCTAAACAATCAGTGGGTTAAGAAGAAATTGTAAGAGAAATTGCTACATATCTAGAGACAAATGAAAACAAGAGCACAGCATATCAAAACTTATGGGATGCAACAAAGGTGGTATTAAGGGGGAAGTTTATAACTCTCAATGCATACATTAAAAAGGAAGAAAAAGCTAAAATCAAAGGACTAATGGAACAAATGAAGAAGCTAGAGAGTGAACAGCAAACTAATCCTAAACCAAGCAGAAGAAAAGAAATAACAAGGATTATAGCAGAAATAAATGACAGAGAACAAAAAGAGAGATAGAGAGAGAATAAAACTAAAAGTTGGTTCTTTGAGAAGATCAACAAGATTGACAAGCCCTTAGCTAGAATGACAAAATCAAAAAAGAGAAGACCCAAATAAACAAAATAATAAATGAGAGACAGGACATTATTGCAGATCCCAAAGAAATTTAAAAAATCATGAGAGGATACTATGAACAACTGTACGCCAACAAACAAGATAACGTAGAGGAAATGGGCAATTTCATTGAAACACATGAACAACCTGGACTGTGCAGAGAAGAAATAGAAGACTTCAACAAACCAATCACAAGCAAAGAGATCCAATCAGTCATCAAAAAGCTTCCCACAAATAAATGCCGAGTGCCATATGGGAATTTTACCAAACTTTCCAAACAGAACTAACACCAATCTTACTTAAACTCTTGCAAAAAAACTGAAGAAAATGGAACACTATCTTACTCATTTTACAAAGCTAATATCACTCTAATACCAAAACCAGGTAAAGATGCTACAAGAAAGGAAAACTACAGGCCAATCTCCCTCATGACTATAGATGCAAAAATTCTCAACAAAATAGTTGCAAATTGAATCCAAAGACATAGTAAAGAAATCATACACCATGACCAAGTGGGGTTCATACCCGGCATGCAAAGATAGTCCAACATAAGAAAATCAATCAATGTAGTACAACACATTAGCAAAACAAAAGTGAAAATTCAAATGATCATCTCAATAGATGCTGAAAAGGTATTTGACAAAACCAGCATCCTTTTTTTGATAAAAACACTTCAAAAGGTAGGAATTGAAGGAAACTTCCTCAATATGAAAAACAGCATATATGAAAAACCCACATCCAGCATAGTACTCAATGGTGAGAGACTGAAAGCCTTCCTTCTAAGATCAGAAATGAGACAAGGATGCCCACTGTCACCACTGATATTCAGCATTGTGCTAGAAGTGCTAGCCAGAGCAATCTGACAAAACAAAGAAACAAAAGGCATCCAAATTTGAGAGGAAGAAGTAAAACTGTCATTACTTGCAGATGATATGATGTTATATTTGGAAAACCCTGAGAAATCAATGACACAGCTACTTGAGCTAACAAACATATTTAGCAAAGTAGCAAGATACAAAATTAATGCACATAAGTCAGTAATGTTCCTATACACTAGAAATGACCTAACTGAAGAGACACTCAAGAAAAAGATTCCATTCTCAATAGCAACTGAAAATATCAAGCACCTAGGAATAAACATAACCAAAGATGTAGAAGAGCTATACAAAGAAACTTACAGAGTTAATAAAAGAAATAAAAGGGGACCTAAAATGATGGAATAATATTCCATGTTCATGGATAGGAAGGCTAAATATCATTAATATGTCAATTCTACACAAACTCATCTACAGATTCAATGCAATGCCAATCGAAATTCCAGCAACCTACTTTGCAGACTTGGAAAAGCTAGTTATCAAATTTATTTGGAAAGGAAAGATGCCTCAAATTGCTGAAAACATTCTAAAATAGAAAACAAAGCAGGAGGACTTACACTTCCTGACTTTGAAGGTTACTATAAAGTCACAGTAGTCAAAACAGCATGGTACTGGCACATAGATAGACATATTGATCAATGGAATTGAATTGAGAATTCAGAGATAGACCCCCAGATCTACAATTGACTGATCTTTGATAAGGCCCCCAAAACCACTGATCTGCAACATAACCATCTATTCAACAAATGGAGCAGGGAGAACTGGAGATCCATATCCAAAAGAATGAAAGATGACCCCTAACTCACACCCTATTCAAAAATTAACTCAAAGTGGATTAAAGACCTCAATATAAGAGGCAGCACCATAAAACTCCTAGAAGATAATGTAGGGAATCATCTTTAAGACCTTGTTTTAGGGGGCCACTTCTTAGACCTTATACCCAAAGCATAAGCAATGAAAGAAAAAGTTAAATGGGAACTCCTCAAAATTGAAAGCTTCTGTACCTTGAAGGAATTTGTCAAAAAAGTGAGGAGGCAGCCAACTAAATGGGAAAAAATATTCGGAAACCAAGTAGCTGACAAAAGACTGATATCTTGCACATATAAAGAAATCCTACAACTCAACAACATTAGTACAGACAGCCCAATTATAAAATGGGAAAAAGATATGAAAAGACATTTCACTGAAGAGGTACTACAACTGGCTAAAGAGCACATGAAAAGATGTTCATCTTCATTAGCTATTAGGGAAGTGCAAGTCAAATCCACAATGAGATATCATTTCACACCAATTAGAATAGCTGCCATTAAACAAACAGGAAACTACAAATGCTGGAGAGGATGTAGAGATATTGGAACTCTTATTCATTGCTGGTGGGACTGTATAATGGTACAGCCACTCTGGAAGACAGTCTGGAAGTTCCTTAGAAAACTATATATTGAGTTACCCTTTGATCCAGCAATTTCATTTCTCCATATCTACCCAGAAGATCTGAAAGCAGTGACATGAACAGATATTTGCACACTGATGTTCATAGCGACATTATTCGCAATTGCCAAGAAATGGAAACAATTCAAATGTCCTTCAACAGATCAGTGGATAAAGAAAATGTTGTATATACACATGATGGAATACTATGTGGCAGTAAGAAGGAACGAGGTTGTGATCATGTGACAACATGGATGAACCCTGAAGACATTATGCTGAGTGAAATAAGCCAGGCACCAAAAGAGAGATATTGTATGTTACCACTAATGTGAACTCTATAAAAAATGTAAAATAAATATTTTATATTGTAGAATGTAGGAGACATAGAGATAGCAGCTAGCGTACAGGAAGATAATCTAATAAGAACAGATAAGCTATTGAGGGTAATCTCAATGTTATGGGAATGCTCAGGAATGATTAGAGTTTGCAAACTTTCTTGGGTATGGTAGAATCATGTTGGAAGCAATGTAGTTATTTTAGGTTATTTGTTTTTCTTATTCCTTTGTTTTGTTAGGCTTTGTTAATTTTCTTGGGCTATGGTAGGAACATGTTGGAAGCAATACAGCTATTTTAGGTTGTTTGTTTTTCTTAATCCTTTGCTTTGTTTTGTTTGAATTGTTTTTTTTTTTAGTTTTTTTAAAAAATAAAAAAAGCTACTGCATTAAAAATTAGCTTCAATGTAGTTATTTTAGGTTATTTTTTTCTTATACCATTATTTGATTATGGATTATTAATTTTCTTGAGGTATGGTAGGAACATGTTTGAAGCAAAGTAGTTATTTTAGGTTATTTCTTTTTATTAATCCTTTGTTTTGTTTGAATTGCTGTGTTTTTTTGTTGTATGTTTGTTTTAATTTTTTGATAAATAAAGTTAAAAAATATAAAAAAGGATGGATACTATATGGTCTCACTAATATGGACTAACATTGATGAATGAAATTTGAGTGTTGAGAACATGGGAAATCAGGACATAGAAAGAGGTTAGAGATTCAGCATTTGACACTGAAGAAGTGCAGAAGGTTCAGCATGACTGATTAATAGATCCAGAAATGGAACAGATAGTGTGTGGTGATAACACAGCATTGTTAAGTACTCTGAACAAAATGAGGGTGAGTATGGTTGAAAGAGAAAGGTTAAGGGCATTTATGACACCAGATGGAAAGATAGAAAACAAAGACTGGGATTGTGTAACTTAGAAAAATGTACAGTGGTCAGATGGTGATTAAATGTACAAATATAAGAATGCTTTTAAATGAGGGAGAATAAATTAATGTCAACATTGCAAGGTGTTGAAAATCGGATAGTGTAGGAGAAAATATAATCAATGCAAACTAGAGTCTATAGTTAACTGTAACACTGTAAGATGCTTCCATTAATTGTAATAAAGGCAATATATGAAAGCTAAATGTCTATAAGAGTGGGATATAAGGGAGTGATATGGTATTATTGGTGGTGGTGATGTTGTCTGACCTTTTCATTGTATTTTATTTTAATTTTTCTTCTTATCTTTTTAATTTTTATTCTTCATTTTTTTCCTTCTTTTCCTCTTTCTTTTTGGAAGTGATGGAAATGTCCTAATATAGATTGTGCTGGTGAATGCATAATTATGTGATTATACTGGCAATCACTGATTGTTTACATACAATGGATTGTATGATGTATGAATAAGCCTTAAAAATAAACAGAGTGATACAAGTACTGGAGAAAATGTGGAGAAAGAGATGTATCTATGTCCTGTTGGTAGGGAAGTAGAATGGTGCAGCCCAGCTGAAGGGCAGTGTGGTTCTTCCACAGGAAGCTAACACTGAGGATGTGACATTGTCCTGCAACTCAGTTATTGGGTATATACTTGGAAGAACTGAGAGCAGGGATATGAGTGGACATTGCACACTGGTGTCTATGGCAGTCATATTCATGATTCGCAATGGATAGAGGTGGCCTAAGGGTACAATGACTGATAAACAGAATGGCGAATTGTGGTGTATACATAAAATGGAATACCAAGTGGCAGCAAGAAGAAATGAAGTTGTGAGGTATGCACCTAGGTGAATGGACTCTGAGGACACTATGTCAAGTGAAATAAACCAGAATTGAAAAAACAAACATTATAATGCTTCACTAATATGGACTAACTAAAATGTGAAAGCTCTGAAAATTGAATCTGAGAGCATAGGTTATCAGGGGAAGGCTAATTGTAAAGGTTCCCAGATTGTAATCTCTTATAGCAGTCACATCGATTCATGATTTTAATGGTTACCGCTAAATTCTGAGAGGCTGAGTTACAGGTCAGTCCCTGTAACTTAGGGTATCTGTGTGACACCTGAGACTCAGAGCCAGAGTTTGGCAGCTATAAGTGTCAGCATTACCCGATACAGAAAATGTTAATAAAACTGAAAAAGAGATCAGACTCAAATTAGACATATGAACAAGATGGTCTTGATTAGAACTAAGGTAAACCAGACTAAATGGAAAAGGATATTGACTGTGTTTTGAAACCTCAACTTCTGTGTGAGACCAAAGGAAGAGATGTTTATTTTGTGCAAAATCTATATTTCTGTAGCATGCTGTATAATTTAACTTGTATGGTCAGTTTATTCAAACACCATAATTACATGGAACCTTGAATAGTGGGTGAGATCTGGTTGGTTTGAACAGGTTAGCATGAAGTCCTAACTTGTAATACAACTCAGAGTAATCTGAGCAGAGAATAAAAAGTATTTGCAAAGCCCCCTTGAGGGCATGGGGTAAAATATGGAAATATTAAACATCCCCACCTGGGGAATTTCTGATATTCTCACAAGCATTGGGAACTACCATTGTAGTAGGCCAAGTCCTCGATCTTGGAGCTTGTCCTTGGGAAGCCTGTTACCACAAAGGAAAGGCTAAGCCTACTTGTACTTGTGCCTAAGCATCACCCCCAGAGAACCTCTTTTGTGGCTCAGATGTGGCCCCTCTCTCTCTAAGCCTACTCGGCTGGTAAACCCTCTGCTCTCCCCCCTATGTGGGCCATGACTCCCAGGGCTGTAAATCTCCCTGGCAACGTGGGACATGACTCCCAGTGTTGAGACTGGACCTGGAATCGTGGTATTGAGAAAACCTTCCTGACCAAAACAGAGAAGAGAAATTTAACAAAATAAAGTTTCAGAGTCTGAGATATTGCAAGTGGAGTTGAGAGGTCATTCTGGCAGTAATCTTATGCATTTATAGATATTCCTTTTAATTTTTAGTGTACTAGAATAGCTAAAAGGAAAACCTGAAACTGTTCAACTGCAATCCAGCATCTTTGATTCTTGAAGACAACTATATGACTATATAGCTTATATGCTGTGACTGTATGATTTTGAAAACCTTGTGGCTCACACTCCCTTTATCCAGTATATGGACAAATGAGTAGAAAAAAGGGGGATAAAATGCAAATGAATAATGGGGGGAGGGCGTATGAGGTATTTTGGGTGTTCTTTTTTACTTTTATTTGTATTTTTATTCTTATTCTTATTTTTTTGAGTAATGAAAATGTTAAAAAAATTGATTTTGGTGATGAAAGCACAACTATGTGATGATACTGTGAACAACTGTACACTTTGGATGATTGTATGGTATGTGAATATATCTCAATAAAATTGCATAAAAATAAAAAAAAATCAATTGACCATAGATCTGGGGGTCTATTTCCAAACATTCAGTTTGATTCCATTGATCAATATATCTATCTTTGTGCAACAACAATGCTGTTTTGATCTCTGTGGCTTTATAGTAGGCTTTAAAGTCGGGAAGAGTAAGTCCTCACACTTCATTCTTCTTTTTTTTAGGATGTTTTTGGCAATTCCAGGCACTTTTCCCTGAGGGTCAGACCCAGCAGATTGTCAGATTTGTCTGTGAGGCCTCTAGACTCTGTGCTTTTCCTGTCCTGCCTGGCAAGTGGTGCTTGTCAGCCCTCAGCTCCGTACTGGTGTAAAGAGGTGTGGTCCCTTTAATTCTCAGCAGACTCTGTCCTGGCCAGGGGCTGAGAGTGTCAGAAACCAAGCTTAAGTTGTTTCTGGTTTTTGTTTTTTTCCCCCCAGGCCCTTGGACTGAATTTTCAGAGGGAAGGCAGCCACTTGAGCTGGGCCCCACCCCCATTTTCTTAGGGAAGATACACCCTTTAGAGAATTATTCTACACTTAAATTCCTCCTTTGTCTCTCTGACTCTGTTAACTGCACCTTTGCCTCGGTCAGCACTGACAATTGAAAATGCTGGAGGCTTTTTCTAATGAGCTACTTAGAATGAGAGAAAAACAAATGAAAAAGGGAGAAAGCCCCTTTTCAGAGGCAGTCCCCAGCCCCCCAGTTTCTCCAGTCAACCGGTGTTGATACCTGGTTCTCTGTGCCCCTTTTCTTGTGATACAGCCATTTTCCAGTATTCTGAGCTCAGCCATCTCCAAAAGCCTCTGTTTTTTATTTATTTATGCATTTTTTCCATCAGCTGTGCTTCTTCTCTGCTGGGAGAAACCTCAGGTTCCTTGTCTGCTTTCTCTGGGTTTATCTGTGCTGGTAGTTTGTTTTCAGTAGTCCAAATATGTTAATTAAAACTACATTTGGAGCTTGGTTGAGTTACTTTACATCATTCCAGGTAACATGCTTCTTTTTCCCACAGTAATAATTTCCAACTCAGCCTGCTGTGCCAACTCCATAGTTTGGGGAGCTTTACTTACAGTTCTATGTTGTGATCTCAGCTGTTCCACCCATTCCAGGCTGATGTAAGAAGTGTGTCAGTCACAGATGTCCCCAATAATGATTCCAGACTATTTGCTAGCTGTTCCTGGCTATTTACTAGTTGGTCTAGAGGACTAACTAAATTCCACACCTCTCTATGCCACCATCTTGTCACCATGAACTTTTAATCCAATCTTTTTGTGTGGAACCTTTTGATTGAATGTTTTCATGAAGATGCAACCCACCCAACTGAGGTTGAGCTTGTTGATTAAATTATTTCCATCAAGATGCGATCCTGCCCATTCTGGGTGGGTCTTAATTAGATCACTGGAGTCCTTTAAGAGAGCTTATGGAGAGAAGTAGCTCAGAGAAGCTGCAGGAGACATTTTGGAGAGGAGCTAACATATGTAATTCAGAGTTTGTCCCCAGGAGAAGTGAAGAGCTGACATAGACTAAGATACTTGGAGATGCAGACAGGACAAAGTTTGGAGATGCTAAGCTAAGAGATGAATCCCAGAGTTTGCCCCAGAGAAGCTAAGAGAGGACCCCCAGATGCTTAGATGCATAGGAGTTGAAGAAGCTAAGAGAGACAGAAGCCCAGAGACATTTTGGAGAAAGCCATTTTGAAACCAGAACCCAGGAGCAAATGATGAGCAGACACCAGCCACATGCCTTCCCAGCTAACAGAGGTGTTCCAGACACCACTGACCTTTCTTCAGTGAAGGTATCCTCTTGTTGATGCCTTTGTTTGGACACTTTTATGGCCTTAGAACTGTAAATTTGTAAACTAACAAATTCCCTTGATAAAAGCCAATTCATTTCTGGTATTTTGTGTAACAGCAGCTATAGCAAACCAGTTATTTACTGATTCTTCTTGTAATTTCTTTTTTGACCCACTTCTTCTTTAAGAGTGTGTTGTGTAATTTCCATATATTTGTGAAAGATCTGGTTCTTTATTGGTTATTGATTTCCAGCTTAAATCTTTTGTGGCCAGAGAAAGTGCTTTGAATTATTTCAATCTTTTTAAATTTATTGAGGCTTGTTTTGTGCCACAGCATATGATCTATCCTGGTGAATGTTCAATGAGTACCAGAGAAGAATGTGTACCCTGGTATTTTGGCATGCAACGATCTATATATGTCTGTTAGGTCTAATTCATTTATCACATTGTTTAGGTTCTCAATTTCCTTATTTACCTTCTGTTTGGTTGTTCTATCTATAGAAGAGAGTGGTGTCCTGAAGTCTCCCACTATTTTGTAGAAACATCTATTACTCCCTTCAGTTTTGCCAATGTTTGGCTTATATACTTTTCCTTGATTGGGTGCATAAACATTTATGATTGTTATTTATTTTTGGTGAATTGTCCTGTCTATTAACATATAGTGACCTTCTTTGTCTCTTATTTCATCCTTGCACTTAAAGTTGGTTTTATATGATATTAGTATAGTGTTCCACTTTGCTAGAACTTACATTATGCAAAATGGCAGAAATGTATCAGCTTCTATAAAGGGGTTTTACTTGGTTACAAATTTAGAGCTCTAAAACCATAAAAGTGTCCAAACAAAGGCATCAACAAGAGGATACCACTACTGAAGAATGGCCCATGGCGCTGGGAACACCTCTGTCAGCTGGGAATGCATGAGGCTGGCATCTGCTCCGAGGTTGCATTTTAAAATGGCTTTCTCCAAAATGTCTCTGGTTCCCTCTTAGCTTCCTCAGCTCCTCTACATCTAAGTGCTGGGGTCCTCTTAGCTTTTCAGGAGCAAACTCTTGGTTAGCATCTCTTGGCTTAGCATCTCCAAACATCCTTCTCTCAAGCATCTCTAAGCATCAGCAACCATCTCTTGGGACATTTTTTGTCCTCTCTGCTCTCTGTGTGAGCTCTCTTTAAAGGACTCCAGTAAGCTAATCAATACCTACTCTGAATAGGTGTGGTTAAATCTCCATGGAAACATTCCATCAAGTCACACCCTAATTAAAAAGATTAAGTCTGCACCCACAAGATTGAATTTAAGAATATGGCTTTTAGGGGGACATAATAGATCCAAACTGGCACATATAGCTACTCCTGCTTTTTTTGGATAAAGCTTGCATGGAATATTTTTTTCATCCTTTATCTTTCAATATGTTTGTATCATTGGATCTAAGATGGGTCTCTTGTAAACAGAGTATTGATGGATCATACTTTTTAATCCATTCTGCCAGTCTGTATTTTTTAATTGGGGAGTTTATTGCATTCACATTCAAGGTTATTACTGTAAAGGCAGTACTTGAACTAATCATCTTATCCTTTTTTTTCAGATCTATTTTTCCCTCTCTCTCTTTTTATCCTTTTAGTTGCCTTTACTCATACTCTTCCATTCTGTGCTCTTCTCCAGATGTCTCTCTCCTGTCTTTTTTTTTTCAGCCAACAGAACTCCCTTTAGTATTTATTGTAGGGTATGCCTCTTGTTAACAAATTCTCTCAGCTTTTGATTGTCTGTGAAAATTTTAGTCTCTCCCTCAATTTTAAAGTATAGCTTTGCAGGATAAAGATTTCTTGGCCAGCAATTTTACTCCTTCAGAATCTTAAATACATCATACCACTGCCTTCACACCTCCATGGTGCCCATTGAGTAGTTAGCACTTAGTCTTATGTAGTTTCCCTTGTATGTTTGAATTGCTTTTCTTTGCTGCTTTCAGGACTTTCTCCTTCTCTTCAGCATTTGATAATCTGGTTACTATGTGTCTTGGTGTGGGTCTATTTGGATTTATTCTATTTGGAGTTCATTGAGCTTCTTTGATTTGCATATTTATGTCTCTTATAAGAGTTGGAAAATTTTCCCCAATTATCTCCTGAAATACCCTAATTAGCCCTTTACCATTCTCTTCTTCTGGGACACCAATTATTCTTATATTTGTGCACATTGTGTTGTGCATCATTTCCCTGAGATCCAATTCAATTTTTTCCATCTCTTTCACAAATTTTATATTGTGTGTTGGCATTCAATTGGTCTGTCCTCTAGCTCACTTATCCTTTCTTCTGCCTCTTCAAATCTGCTGTTGTGTCTCTAATATAGTTTTAATTTGATCTACAGTATCTTTCTTTTCTATAAGATCTGTGATTTTTCTATTTACTCTTTCAAATTCTTCTGTATGCTCTTCTAGTGTCTTCTTGATACCCTTTTTGTCTTTAGTCAACACACTGAAGTTGATTTGCAGATTTGTATATACTTCTTTAGTTAGTTGTTCCAAGCTCTGCATCTCCTTCAGCTTTTTATTTTGCTCATTTGGCTTGGCCATATCTTCTTGAATCTTCATGTGATTTATTATTTTCTGCTGATTTCTAGGCATTTTATTATCTTGGTAAGACTATTTGGGGAGGTGCAAGTCTATTTGGACATCTGTAGGAGTTTTGGCAGATCTGGAAAATGCCAGAATGACTTTCCCTAACTTCCCAGCAGATGGCACTCTTTGGCCACCTCTTCCATTCAAGCCTGCTTTTCCCTGACTGTGATAGCCCACTAGGAGTGGGCCAAAACCAGATGAAAATCTGTTCTCTGCATGTCTGAATTCTGCCAGCCCTGGCAGAATCTGTGCCCCTCAGTGGAGAGGCAGCTTGAGGCCACACTGGGTCTTATGATTCCCAAGCTTCCAAGTGGATTAGCCTCAGGCTGAGGGGTTGAGATTTTCACCCACCCTAGCCATCAGCCAGCTAGAAGTGCCCTACTTTTTGTTGACCTGCAAGACCCCAGCCCACCAACCACCTGTGAGCATCTGGGGTGGGGGAAGGCCTCCTGGTGCTTCCATGTGGCACTCTCCCTTGTCCCTTGCTCTCTGCCCATGCATGCTCGAGTGCCATGGGCTTCTGTGGAGGAAGAGTAAAGGCAGCAGAACACAGAATGTTTGTCACCCACTAATTGTCAGGTCTGTTCTGCTTTTCTCTGCTTCCCCTCTCCTCCCAAGGGGAAGGCCTCCAAGTCCTCCCCAAAATCAGGTGCTCAAAGTGGCCTGCCTCATGACTGGGAAGTAGGCACCACACACCACAGCAAGGTCTCTGTGTGTGGCTAACATAAGTCTGTTAGATCCCATTTTCCCACATGGGTCCTCCCAGCTGCAAGACTGAGGAGAGTGTTGTCCCCCGATGTTTGTGGAGATGGGAGTATGGGAGTTCACATTTCCTCCCTCACCCATTCTGGCCAGGAATCCCAGGGGTAGTCACAATTGAAATTACAATTTCAGTAGAAGTCCATCTCTGATGCTTGTACCCTGGAACTTCTGTCCCAGTCATTTTATGTCTGCTCTCTACTTATTCCATGGTGGAGAAGTTTGCTCTGCCTCTCCCATTCCCAAGACTGTTTAAGCAGTCCTGTTCCCTAGGGTCTTTGCTGTCCAATAACTCCAAAAGCTAGAATACAATTTCCTGTTCTATGTATTTTTTGGCAATGCTGGGTTGGAATTCTTGGCTTTCCATAAATGGTATGAAAAGCTCATATACAAGCTGTAAGTGTGGCCATGATGCCTCAAGGGTAGGTTCATCTTCTGGATCAAATTTGTTGTTGTCACTAGGAGGGAGAGTTCTGAATATATTGCAAGATACCATTCTAACTACTTTAGGGTATGTCTGCTCTGTCAAACAACCTCTGCTTATTGTAATGTAGTCCACCAGTTCATTATTAAGAGTGGAGCATTTGTATTCTTTCATTATAAGATCAGATAGCATGTCCGTGAATTAAAAAATGACATAGCACTATTGAAGTTTCTTTAGGACTAGTTCAGGCTGCTCTGAGGATGGAACATCTGCTTTATGACATTTCATCCCAACACTGACTCTATGAGGTGCCACTATCTATCAAATCATTTTAAAATACAATGACCGCCAGTGAATTATCATGCAGACATGAGGAAAATAGATACAATGGGTAAGTTAAAGCAGAATGAACAGGCAACCAAAATTTGAAGATATTGGAATTACAAGATAGAAACTATAAAACAGATATGCATACTTCTTGTTCAATGGGGAAAAGTCCAAATCTGACAAATTTTGCAGACAATAGGAAACTATACCTAATGTAAACTATGGACTATAGGCATACCTCACTTTATTGTGCTTCACAGATACAGTATTGTGGGCTTTTGTTTCTTTGTTTTCTATTTTACAAATAGAAGGTTTTTGGCAATTCAGCATTGAGCGAGTGCATTGGCACCATTTTTCCAAGAGCATGTACTCACTTCATGTCTCTGTGTCACATTTTGATAATTCTTGCAATATCTCAAACTTTTTCATTATTATATCTGTTATAGTGATCTGTGACCAGTAGTATTTTATATTACTAATTTAATTAATTTGGGGCACCATGAACCATGTCCATATAAGATGATGAACTTAATAAATGTGTGTTCTGACTGCTTTACCAACCAGCTGCTTCCCCATCTCTCTCCCTCTCCTGGGACCTCCCTATTGCCTGAGATACAATACTGAAACTAGGCCAATTAATAACCTTACAATGACCTCTCAGTGTTCAAGTGAAAGGAAGTGTCCTTATAAGGCTATAGCTGCCATAGATAGTGATTCTTCTGATGGATCTGGCAAAAAGAAATTGAAAACCTTCTGGAAAGTATAACCCATTCTAGATACCATTATAAACATTCACGATTCATGGAAGGAGGTTGTTCCAGTTTGCTAATGCTGCCATTTTGCAAAACACCAGAAATGGATTGGCTTTTATAAAGGGGGTTTATTTGGTTACAAGTTACAGTCTTAAGGCCATAAAGTGTCCAAGGTAAGGCATCAACAGCAGGGTACCTTCACTGAAGGAAGGCTGATGGCATCTGAAAACCTCTGTTAGCTTGGAAGGCAAGTAGCTGGCATCTGCTTGCTCCCAGGTTGCATTTCAAAATGGCATTCTCCAAAATGTCAGCATCAGCTTCCAATGGCCACCTTCAAAATATCTGTCTCAGCTTCAGCTCTTTTATATGGCTCCAGTTATTTAATTCAGACCCACCCTGAATGGGTGGGGTAATGCTTCCACGGAAATTATCCAATCAAAGGTCTTGCCTACAGGTGATTGAGTCACATCTCCATGGAACACTCAATCAATTGGTTTGAACCTAATCAACACCAATATGTCTGCCTCCACAAGACTGCATCAAAGAACATGGCATTTTGGGGGACATAAAACATCAAACCGGCACAGATGTCAGAATATCAACATCAACAGGAATTTGGAAGAAGTTGATTCCAACCTTTATGGATGACTGAGAGTTCAAGACTTCCAGTGGGGATGTGGTGGAAACAACAAGAGAGAATTAGTTTAGAAGTGGAGCCTGAAGATGTGACTGAATTTCAGCAATTTTATGAAAAAACTTGAACAGATGAGGAGTTACTTCTTATGGAAGAGCAAAGGAAGTGGTTTCTTGAGATGTAATCTACTCCTGGTAAAGATGCAGTGAATGTTGTTGAAATAACAACAAAGGGTTTAGTATATTATATAAACTTAGTTGATGAATCAGTGCCAGGGTTTGAGAGGATTAACTCCAAATTCAAAAGAAGTCCTAGTTTGGATAAAATGCTATTCAAACAGCATCATATGCTACACAGAGATCTTTCATGAAGGGAACAGACAATAATGTGGCAAACCTCATTGTCTTATTTTAAAAAATTGCCACAGTCACCTCAACCTTCACAACCACCACCCTGACCAGTCAGCCACAATCAACATTGAGGCAAGACCATCCATCAGCAAAATGATTATGACTCACTGAAGGTTCAGATGATGGTCAGCATTTTTTGTAATAAAATATTTTAAAATAAGGTGTATACATTGTTTTTTAAAGATAATGCTATTGTACACTTTAAATAGACTACAATATAATGCAAACATAACTTTTATATGCACTGGGAAACCAAAAAAAATAATTATGTAACAAACTTTATTGTAATATTTGCTTTCTTGTGGGGGTCTGGAACTGAACCCATGATATCTCTGAGGTATGTCTATATAAAGAAACCCTACAACTCAACAACAAAAAGACGAAAACCCTAATTAAAAAATGGGCAAAAGACTTGGATAGACATTTCTCCAACAGAGATATACACATAGCCAATAAGCACAGGAAAAGTTGCTCAACATCATTAGCCATTATGGAAACACAAATCACAGTGGGATACCATTTCACACCCACTAGGATGGCTACTATTAAAAATGGGAAAAAAGTATTGGTGAAGATGTGGAGAAATAGGAACACATTTATTATTGGGAATGTAAAATGGTGCAGCCACTGTGGAAAACATTTTGGCAGTTCCTCAGAAAGTTAAGAATAGAATTACCATATGACCAGGCAATCCCACTTCTAGGTATTTACCCAAAAGAACTGAAAGCAGGGGCCCAAACGGATATTTGCACACCAGTATTCATAGCAGCATTATTCACAGTTGCCCAAACATGGAAGCAACCCAAGTGTTCATCAACAGAAGAATGGATAAGCCAAATGTGGTATATACCAACAATGGAATAATATTCAGTTATAAAAAGGAATGAAGTTCTGATACATGATACAAAATGGACGAACCTTGAAAACATTATTCATAGTGAAATAAGCCATATTTAAGAGGACAAGAATTATATGATCTCATTGATATGAAATAATTAGTATATGCAAATTCATACAGTCAGAAACTAAAATACAGTTTACCAGGCACCAAGGTAGGAGTAAGGAATTGGGAGTTAATGCTTAATTGGTAAAGAGCTTCTGTTTGGGATAATGGAATAGTTTTGTTAATGTATGGTATAGATGGCAGCACAACATCATTAATGTAGTTATTGCCACAGAATTATATATTTGAATGTTGTTCAAAGCAGAAACTTTATGTTATATATATATATATATATATATATATTATCAGAATAAAAAAAAATACTGCAATAGACTGTAAGTCACACAAATTCTTGACCACAGTGGGGGCTCAATATAATTATTAAAGCAGTAGATAAAACTAAAATGTCTATCCCTTGCAATTGGCACAGGACCAGGCATATGACAGTTGTCAAGAAAAATGTTTGATAAAAGAATAGGCACTTATGGCAGACCACAAACACACACACACACACACACACAACACAAAGACATACAAACTACACAGAATGGAGCATACAGTGACAAAAAATAATGGAAAGCGGAGAAGTTGGGTAATATATAGATTGAGTGAGAGTGTCCAATAAACATGTAATGGTTGTCCTAGAAGGAAAGAAGAGAATGGGGAAGAGGGAATATCAGAAAATATATTTTAAAGAATTTCCCAGAACTGATTGAAAGCCAAAAAGCAGTTTTAAGAAATCCAATGGAGTCCAAGCAGGATACATAAAAAGAAATCCATACCTAAAACACATTGTTGTGAAAATATCAGGAAAAAAAAGAAAAGAGAAAATCTTAAACACAATCAGGAAATATAAACATATGGCCTTCAAAGGAGTCACAAACTGATAATTGGCTTCTCCATCTATCAGCAGAAGAAACAAGAATTCTGTGTAACAATAGTTTTTCATGAGCTGAAAGAAAATAACTAACTACCAACGAAGAAGTCTATACTCAGGAAAGTTCTTGAAGATTTTAAACGAGATAGATATTATCAGAAAAATTAACACAACCACCACCAACAGCAATAAAATCACAAATAAACCAAAGTAAATCTAAACAAAAAATAAAGCAATAGGGGGAATACGCAGTATAAAGGATAGTATTCAGAAAGAAGTAAATGATCCCAAGTAGAAGTCCAAGAATGCAAAAAGGAATGAGAGCGGGCGCGGGGAGCGCTCCAAGATGGCATCCACAGCAGTCCCGCCCGCCGCAACCTCCGCGCCTCTGCAGTCTGGCCGCGCCTCCTGGGACCCGCGCTGAGGCTGCCACTGCCTCCCTTTTCGACTCTGCCAGCTGATCTATCCTGGACGCAGCATAACTAAGAAAGCTTATGCAGGGTGAGAAGATGGCAGCGTGACTGCTCTCACCACCAGGCCCTGATAATTTCAAGCCTTTCACCCCTGAGTCACTGGCAATTATCGAGAGGCGCATCGCCTACAGCAAGCTTAAGAAACCCCCGAAGGCCGATGGCAGTCATCGGGAAGACGATGAGGACAGCAAGCACAAGCCAAACAGTGACTTGGAAGCAGGGAAGAGTTTGCCTTTCATCTGTGGGGACATCGCACAAGGCCTGGTTGCGGTCCCCCTGGAGGACTTTGACAGATACTATTTGACGCAGAAAGTGAGTTGGAGGAGGAGGAGCAGCTTCAGACACCTCTTTCCTCACAGGCTTAGGGGAGATGGGGAAGTACTCTGTCTTTTTGCCAGGGTTTGGATAAATAGTTAATCTTTTATTTCAGTTCTGGTTTATGGGGATTATTTTTCAGTTTAATTATTGCTAAGGATCATTTGTAGGCCTTGGCACTTCTTAAACCTGTTAATAAGACTTCTCTTTCTGGCTCCAGGCCAGATCAGGAAAAAAGGACATAAATGACTTGAAGTGCGAGAAATATGACATAGTAAAAGATGGTTCAGACATGTAGAACCCCTGTCACCCACATTCAAAATTCTATCTTTGAACATAAAGATGATGTTACTGTTGGAACACCAATAGAGCCTGTTATTAATACAGTACAGACAGTGGGTTTGCTCTCTTATCCATTTCCCTTTGTGACATTAGAGCATCGCTGTTGGGAGACAGGAATAGAACAGAATAAACCAAACAGGGTCAGTAAGGATAGACTCCAGGTCTTTAACCTTGTTACACAGTTGTTTGAATTGAGTCAACACTGATTCTTGCATTAGAATCAATTCTGCTTTTCCTGCAAGTAGAGAACATGAGTGAGGGAAATACTGATTTTCATTTGGTTAAGAGTTTCAAAGCCCCCTAACACATATTTTACCAGAGCCTTGAGCTTCTTTCTCATGTTTATCTTTTAATAATAAGGCAACAAGCGGAGAAGCAAAGCCTCTGGATAATCTACCAGCCAAGTAATTAGCTTTAAATACTAAAGACTGATATCATGCACCATTTTAGGGGATCCCTTTAAAGGGCCAGATATCATTTAAAGAAGTAGATTTATATGCTTTCTCAGATTGGGGTGAGGGGAGTAATGGCTTTATGTAATCATGTATTTACAAATATAAAAGTCCTTAACTCAAGAAAAAAAAAGGAATGAGGATCAAATAAAGTGGTAACTGTCAGTAAATATAAAGAAATGAACTGTATAGAAATAACAATTTACATATATTTAAATAATTTGTATATTTATATATTATATATATACACACAGCAATAGTATATATGCTTGGTAAAGCAGTAAATGGAGTTAAACACATATTGCTATTTCTAGATTAACCACTAAGAAATGGAAAAGATTTTATATGTTCTAAAGTTATAGAAGCAAGAAAAAAAAAAGGAGGAGTGACTAAAAAATAATGAATATATCCAAAATAAAGCATGCAAATAGAAGGAAAAATCCTGGCATGTAGGATAAATAAAAAGTAAAAAAGTAAAAGATAGGGTTTCACTATGAAACACAAATAAACAATAATTATTTTAAATACAGACAAAATAAAGGTTTCATTTAATTCATTTACAGATTATCACTCAGGATTTTAAAAATCCAATTGTATGCTATTTATAAGGGACTGTCTTGGTTTGCTAGGATGCTGTGACAAATACCACAAAATGGATTGGCTAAAACAACAGGTATTTATTTTTTCAAGATTTCTAAGTTTAGAAATCCAAAATCAAGGTGTCAGAAAGGCTATGCTCTCTCTCAGGAGTCTGTAGCATTCTGGTGCTAACTTGCCACAATCCTGGGATTTCTTGGCTTGCTTCTTTACCTTCTGTCACATGGCAATCTGTCTCTCCTTGTGTCTACTCTTTCCGTTTCCGCTGATTTCCAGCTTCTGGCTCCTGCATGGCCTTGAATAACTGCTGGCTTCTACAAGGCTTCCAGACTGATTTAGTTGGGATACACCATGTTTCAGTTTGCTAAAGCTGCTGGGATGCAATATACCAGAAATGGGTTGGCTTTTACAATGGGGATTTATTAGTTTACAAATTTACAGTTTTTAAGGCCATGAAAATATACAAAATAAGGCATCAACAGGATACTACATTCTCATAAGAAAGGCCACTAGCATTTGAGGTTCCTCTGTCAGATAACAAGGCACCTGGCCAGTGTCTGCTGGTCTTTCTCTTCTGGGTTTTGTTACTTTCAGCTCCTGGCTTCAATGGCTCTCTTAGCTTTTTGGGGTCCTTTACTCTAAGCTTGCTGGGTGTTTCTCTCTCATCCCCACACAAAGGACCCCAGTGAAAGGATTAAGACCCACCTTGAATTGTCTGGGTCACATATCAGTTGAACCAAAAGGTCCCATCCACACTAGGTCTGTACCCACAGGGATGGATTAAAAGAACATGACCTTTTCCAGGGTATATAACAGCTTCAAACCAGCACATGCCTTAACTAAAAATAGCATTTTCAAATGGTCTTATTCATTATGGGTTCACATCCACAGGAATGCAGATTAAAATTAAGAACATGCCTTTCCTTGGAGTACATAATTCAATCTACCACAGGGACATATCTGAAATTAAAGTATAGAATGATGGACCAGGAACATATAAATCTGTTACAGCTATATTGATATGAGATAAAATAGAATTTACAGCAATATGAATTAGTAGAGATGACAAGTGTCACTTCAAAATGATAAAAGGCTTAATTCCCCAGGAAGCTGTAAGTGTTGTCATTTGTTTGTGCTAAAAATATGGCCACAGGATTTAAAAGGAAAATTAACACAAGTATAAAGAGAAATAGAAACATTTACAAACATAGTACACTGGTCTCAGTAATTGATAGAATGAGCAGACAAAATATAAGTAAAGATATTCAAAATTAGAATTAAACCATTAAAAATTTAAATCATAATTGCAGCATAATTAATGAAGAATACAAATTCTAACAGCCTCACACTGAACATTTGCAAACATTGACTATTCCTTGGCCACAAATCAAGTCTCAATGCAAATGAGGGCATTTAAATCACAGAATATGCACCATAATCACAAAGTTATAATGTTAGACATCAATGTCATGAAGATAACATGAAAATCCCCATGTTTTTTGAACTTAAAAATAGACATAAAAAATCTATGAGAAAACAAATAAAGCTTAATGGAAATTAACAGTTATTTTGAAGTAAAAGTTAATGAATATATGTTCCAGTTTGCTAATGTTGCCATTTTGCAAAACACCAGAAATGGATTTGTTTTTATAAAGGGGGGTTATTTGGTTACAAAGTTACAGTCTTAACACCATAAAGTGTCCAAGGTAAGGCATCAACAATAGGGTACCTTCATTGGAGAAAGACCATTGGCATCTGGAAAATCTCTGTTAGATGGGAAGGCATGTGGCTGGCATCTGCTTGCTCCCAGGTTGCATTTCAAAATGGTGTTCTCCAAAATGTCAGCATCAGCTTTCAATGGCCATCTTCAAAGTGTATTTCTAAGCTGCAGCAGCAAGCTCTTTCTGTCTGAGCTCTTATAGGGCTCCAGTAATCTAATAAAGACCCAAGCTGAATGGATGGGGCCACACCTCCATGGTAATAATCTAAACAAAGTTCTCTCCTACAGTTGATTCAGTCACATCTCCATGGAAACATTTAATCAATAGGTTTCAACCTAATCAACACTAATACGTCTGCCCCCACAAGGCTAAATTAAAGAATATGACCTTTGGTGGGACATAATATATCCAAACTAGCACAATATACTAATATCAACATTTTTGAAATGCATTTAAATCCATGTTTAGTAGGAAATTTATCCTTTACATGCATATATTAGGAAAGAATAAAGGATGCAAATTAATGTTCTGATATCTATTTCAAGAAGTTTAGAAAAAAAAAATGGAAAATGAACCCAGGAAAACATCAAAGGAAGACAGCATTAAAGAAGACAGGTGAATTAATGAAATATCAAATAAATGTAGGTCAAGAAAACCAAAAGTTGGTCTTTGGATATAAATAATAAAATTGACAGACTTCTTGTTTCAGCACTGACATGTAAAGAATTTGGAAGCCTTCATGTCCATCCTTACAAATCCCCAGGTCTGTAAAGACAGGTGAATACAGAGCATCAAAACCTAAAGGTTCCAGCCTGGAGCAAAAACTTCTGGAGCCATAAACAGTAAGAACACTTAAATGGTAACTTAGATGACCTACTGAAGGCTGAGTGTGGACTGAGTGTGTAAGAATGAGACTTTTCTGGGAGCTGCAGTCTTAGGGTAGATTGCACCCTTCCATGGGCATTCAGTCTAGGAGCCCCACTGTTGCTAGATTTGGGCTTGTAGGTTCTTGGCTATGCTGCAAGAAAGAATTCAAGGGCACAGTACAGATTAAGCAATCAGGTAGAAAATTTATTTAGTACACACATGAGAAGAATGTGTGGATGCTCCTGCAAGAGGAAAGAGGCAAGAGGCACCTCATACTCTGGGAAGGGTTTGTTTTATAATTTTCTGTTCATTTTGTAATTTTTTACTAGTTATTTTATTGCTTTCCCCCTCTTCCTCCTTTGCTAAAGCCTTATCCTAGATAACTCCTCCAGGCATCCTGTGCTGTTTACTGCTGCTAAGGGTTGTTTATTGCTGTCAGGAGTTTTCTGCCATTTTCCTCAGAGATATCTTTTTCCTTGAGGCCTGACTGCTCTCTGGAATTTGTCCTTTGCTCATTAACCAGCCATCTTCCTAATTCTAACCCTGCCTTACCACCATATTCTCATCATATGGATCCAAGAAAATTTCTCTCATGCTTCTGGAGGAGAAGGTGAAAAGTAACCATTTTGACATACACCTAAAGAGTTCTCCATACAAAGGCCTATACTTCACTGGAAAAAACTTTACTAGAGCTGTATCACACCTAGCTCAAAGGGCATTTATCTGACTCCATCTACTCCCACCCCCACACTCCTGCCCAAGGCCTTTTGTCTCATGTAAGGGGAAAAATATCTAAGGAATAATTTTGAAGTTCAATCCTGAGGACACAGGACCACAAAAATATTTAATCATAAGATCATAGAACACTCTTTTTCTGCAAAAAGAAACCACCATACCATTAGGGCTCCAGTATACTACAGAGGATTAAAGCTGAAATTGCTGCAAGACATAGACTTTACCTGAGAAAGAGTTCTCAGAGAAGCCAAAAGACAACAGGGGAGACAAAAAAAGGACACTAGAAAAATTTGAAGCCTCTGGTACCTACAGCTACAGTAAACATTAAACATAGCCTATCTCATAACATCTCACATTAGAATTGTATTTACCTTACTTCCTGTTACTTGATATATCATGTGTTGGATTTCCACCAAAAATTACAAATCATAATAAAAGGCAAGAAAACACAAAGTCTGGAGAGACAAAGCAATCATCAGAACAGGACTCAGTTATGACAAAGATTTGGGAATTATCAGACAGGGAATTAAAATAAATATGATTAATATGTTAAGGAGTATAATAGAGAGTAGATAATATAAAAGAACAGATGAGTAATGTAAGCAGAGATACACAAATTCTAAGAAAGAATCAAAAGGAAATGCTAGAAATAAAAAATACCCTAACAGAAATGAAGAAAGAGTTTATTGGGCTTATCAGTATATTGGGCATAGTCAAGGAAAGGACCAGTGAGCTTGAAGATGTTTCAATAGAATCCTCCTCAAGTAAATTAAAAAGGGAAAAAAAAAAGAGTTAAACATAAAAGAACATAATTACCAATAATTTCACAAGGTGAAGCATATGCATGATTCAAATATCAGAAGAAAGAGAAAATGAAGGAGAAAATGTATTTGAACTAATAATGGCTGAAAATTATCCAAAATTAATAATATGCACCAAACTACAAATGCAGGAATCTCAGAGAACACCAAGCATGATAAATACCAAAAATCTACTCCTAGACATATCATATTCAAACTGCAAAAAGACAAAGATCAAGAGAATATATAGAAAGAAGCCACAGAACAAAAATGCCCTACCTATAGAGGAATAAGGATAAGAATTACAGCATATTTCTTATGTAATATCATTGAAGCAAGAAGAGATGGAAGTAAAATATTTAAATTGTTGACAGACGAAAAACACCAATTTGGAATTCTATATCCAGAAAAATTGACCTTCAAAAGTGAGAGAGAAATGAAGACTTTATCAGTGAAAAGGGAAAAAAAAGAGGGAACTTTTCCCAGGTGACCCATCCTGAAAGTAATGCTAAAAGAATTTCTTCAGGGAGAAGGATCAGCCCTTGGATCTAAATAAAGAAAGGAAGAACGTAGGAGAAACATTTGCATTGCAATAAATTTTTCCTACATTTAAAGCTGCAGGTGCAAAAAAGCTTCACTAGCAAGTTCTAACAATTAGTGTTACACAAGCTATTCCAGATAATGGAATAAGAGGTTACAATGCCAACTCATTTTATGAGTCTAACAAAACCCTGTTAGCAAATCCTAATAAGAGCTGTATGAGAAAGGAAAATAACATGTGAATTGCACTCAAAACCATATATGCAAAAATCCTCACAAAATACTACTGCTATCAAAACAAGGACAATATATCATTAAATTGTGGAGTTATTTCAGGAAAGTTAGATATGCTTTACCTTCAAATTTATTTAAAACAATGTACCATATTACAATATTTAAAGGGGAAAATTATACTACTGTCAAAATAGGTGGAGCAAAATCATTTGATAAAATAAGGCATTCTTAATAAAAACTCATAGCTAAATTCCTTGAAGGGAACTTCTTCTATCGTAAGAAGGATAGCTACAAAAACGATTGCTACAGAAGATCTATAATGGTGACACTGAGCAATTTCTATTTCAAATCTAGACCACAACAAGGATGCCAACTAACACTACTTCAATTAAACATTTGTAGTTGAGATCCCAGCCAGGTCAGTAAGGTAAGAAAACTATTTTAAAGTTATATTCATCAGAAAGGAATAAAAAAAATATTAAACACAGATGCTCTGATTATTCATGAAGAAAATATAAAAGAATCTGGAAATATATTATCAGAAATAATAAGAATGTTTAGCAAATTTTCTAGAATCATAATCTTAAAGAGAATGGTAATTCTCTATACCATCAATAAACAACAAATGATATTTAAAAAGATAATATTTAGAGGCCCATAAAACTAACAATTATCTAGATTAAAACTTAGCAAAACATGTGAAGACCTCTCCATAATACATCATGGAGAAAAATTAAGTAAGACCTAAATACATTGTGAATATACCATCTTTAAGATTTGAAAGACTTAATATTGTTAAGACATTAATGCCTCCTAAAATAATCTGTGAATTCAATGCAATACCAATCAATATATTTGTAAGTACTTTTGAGGACCTTGAAAAATGATTCTAAAATGTATGAAGAAATGTAAAATAACAAGAATGTTTAAGGTACTTTTGAATAAGTCAACCAGTGGGTGAGGACTTGGTCTACCAGATATCAAAAGTAATTATAAAATTTTGGTGTTTCAGACCATGTGATATTGATATACGGATAGAAAAAATGGATAGAACAGAAGAGAGAGGGCATAAATAATTCCATTCATAAATGGATACTTGATTTGTGACAAAAATGGCACTGCAGAGTAGTGGGGAAAAGGAAAGTATTTTCTGTAAATGTACCAGGACAAATGTGTATCCATCCATACAGAACAAATTAAATTGAACCCCAGCTTCCTCTCATACACATAAATCAGTATCTTATTGGTTATAAAATCATACATGAGGCATTCTTAAGCTTTTTTCATAAGAGAATATTTTCATGATTTCTAATAAGGGTAAAATCTCATAAGGAAGATAGCAAAATCATTAATGATAAAGGAAAGGTCAATAAACAGGTTACATTAAATATAGGGACTTCTATTCTTTGACATATACTATAGAATGAAAATGAAAGCCACAGAATTGGAAAAAAATTGCAAAACACCAATACATGTAACAACGCATATAGTACATATAGCCAATAAAGGATATATATCCTATGAATAAGGAAAAGACAACTCAATAGCAAAATGGACAAAAGACTTGAACAGTTCTTTCAAAACAGGGGAACTCCAAATGTCTAAACAAGGTATGAATTGTGCTCAATCTTACTGTAATCAGGAAATTATAATTGAAATCCACAGTACCATATCATTACCTTGCATTACCTTCATTCCAGATTGGCACAAATCTTAGAAATATGACAATATCCAGTGGTGAGAAGCATATTAAAGAATAGATATTCTAACATTCTACTGGTGTGAGTGTGCAATTAATACAACCACTTTGGAAAATGGTTGCTAATTATCAAATAATTTTGAAGTTATATATACTCTATAGCCCAGTAATTCCACTCATGAGTATATACCATACAGAAGTGCAGGAGACATATGTACCAGGAGACATTGAAAAGAATCCTCATAGTAACACTGCTACTAATAGCCAAATCTGGAAACAATCCATAATCACATTATTGGTAAAGCTAGGAATAATATGTGGTATTTCTTCTCATAGTGAGCATAAGAACTCTATATAAGGAGTGTACCCATAGTTTCTGAAATGACTATCAGTCTCATTTTTTTATCTAAGTATGAAAAATGTCAGAAATCACAGCAGGCTCCAGAGAAAGGTAGTGTACTTTATCCTAGGACTAACTGAGTCCTTTTTTCCAAATTTACTCTATTTTGTAAAGGATAAATATTTTAATTTTCTTAGCTTAACATTTCATTTAAAATCATTAAAATGTATTAGTATATTGAAATCCATACTGAGTTAAAGGATTACCTTGCTGTGGTTACATTAATGGATGCCATTTTCTTTATCTATTAAATGATGAGAAATGCAACTGCAGTAGCTTAGGAATGTATTGGCAAATAACAGAAAACCTGGAAAACAGTGGCTCAAACAACCATGCACAAGAAAAATCCAAAAATGAGCAGTTTCAGGAACTGTTTCAGGTGCTTAACAATGAATGAAGGCTCCCAGGCTCTTTCTAGCTTTCTGTTTCACCATGTTGACTTTTCATTCTCATGTTGGCTGATTCATGGTTGCAAGATGGCTGCTATACTTCCAGGTATCACATCTATGTGTTCTAGGCAGAAGAAGGAGGTAAGGGAAAGAGGCTGTACCAGTTACAACTCTCCCTCTTTCATCAGTAAAGCAAAAATATTTCTCAAAATACTACTTAACTTTTTCCTTCTTTCCCCTTTTTTTTTGGCGAGAGCTATGTCACAGGGCCAGGCTTGGCTGCAGGAGAAACTGGAAAAGCAAGTTATTTATCTTTCCAGGCTTCAGAGTAGAGAATGTATAAGAAAAGGGTGTTAAGAATGAGCATTGTATGCACCTGTATATTCCTGGCTACACTTGCCTTCCCCATTTCAAAGCATTGTTATGAAGATCAATTGTGATATCAGATTTGAAAATCTTTGAAAATTGCAAATTGCTAAAGAAGTGTAAGGAATTATTAAGTTTATTTTGTAGAACCGATGATCTTTAAGATCATTTACTGAACTCAAATTATGATTGAATGATTATGTACTGAGAAAAAGGTTGTATATGCAAACATTATACAAGATGATTTAAATCTATCGTTCCATTTTTACCTATTTTGAACTTCAGCTAGCATCTGCTTTCAGTACAGTTTGGGGCTTTGCTCAGGATAGAATTCTTTTACTTAATGAAGCCAATGTGAAAAACACCTTTCTTTTCTAGGATATGAATCTGGAAAGCTTGTCACATTATTTATCTCGGACTAAAGTTTCTACTGTGAATAGATGGAAGGCAGAGGGAAAATATTCCCTATAGGAATAGGCAAGGGAAAACTGATATTGATTTTTGCAAAATAAATTCAGAGTAACTCTCACAGGCTTCGGGTGTATCTAGGTCACTGGGAAAAAAAAGAGTGAAACATTTTGCTGACAGAAATATAGTTATTTCTTACACATGGTTATTAAATTGATTCAGAACATTTTTTATTATTATACCAAGAATATAACCAAGTAGAAACTATATATATGAACAGAATACAGGAAAATAACTTTCACAACATTATGTATTTAAGTCAGTTTTCCATAAAGAACTCATGGTGAAATTGACTTCAAGATCCCAAATAAAGTCACTTATCCAAAATTCAAATCATTTCAAAGTGGCAGCTACTTTACACATGGTTATGTGGCACAACACAGTACAGAAAATTAGTCAGTGGTTATTTTTCTTTCTTTGTACTCCAAAATCATATAAGGTTTCTCCTGGGAACTCTAGAAGCTATCAAAATACTGGCTTTAATATTGACTAAAATAGCAATTTATCAATATTAACATATGAATCCAGTGAATCACTCTACTGGACTAGAAAGAAGAATCTCTTCATTAGCCAGGAACAAACAGTAAAGGTAGAAATGACATATTTGACTCCTTCATCAGTCAACAAAACTGTATTAAGTACCTAATAAGTTCCAGGCTCTATGTTAGCCACTGGGGATACAATGCTGAGCAAAGAAATGATATCCAGTGTAGTGTAAAAGATAAAATTTAAACAAATAATTAGATGAGATATATCTACAATACTCAGCATATAATAAGCATGTAAGCTACTACCACAATACCATTACTACTATTACTGATAAAAAAAAATAAATAAGGAGGGGGGAGGGGAAAATCCTGTGAAAGAATAAAGCAGGAAAACTAAATCTATTCTGGTGGAGAGGTCACAAAATGCTTCTCAAAAGATATATTTGTACTGAGTTCTGAAGGAAGAGTGTGTATTAACTCAGCAAAGAGAAGTCATATGCCTGATTATTTCCCAAAGTGAACACTTCAGGCAGACTGCTCTATTTTGTAATCCCAAAAACGATTTTAAAATTATGTGCCTGTAACTTTGCTCAATTAATCTCCTCTATTAAACAGTGTTCTCCCTCCAGTTTTCCACCAATTCTGTTGTCATTTCTTTTTCAAGCCTAAGTCTCAGGGTAATTTTGAGATAAACTGCTAAACCACTTGAAGCATTCTGAAAAATTCTGCCTTCTCTCAAAATAGTGACATTTGTTCTTAATCATTAGCTATCTAGGAGGTAAGAGATCTGAAATACCCTAGTATGGTGATTTGGAACACAGTCTAGAGCCAAACTTTTTGGGTTTGAATCTCCACTCCATTTACTAACCATTTAAGCGCAGGAATGTAATCTCTGTTCTTCAGGTTCCTCACCTGCCAAAATGGGGATAATAATAGTAGTCTAGCTCCTAGGACTATCGTGAGGATTAAATGAGTTAAAGCATGTATAGCACAAGTGCTCTGTAATTATTAGTTATTAATATTAATTAAACACCTAAATCTAAGCATAGAAATTAGTGCCCTCTCCATACTTTTCATGCAAATGCTTCCAGAATCCTCCTTTGAGAACGACATCAAAATTAGTTTATGAGCTATGAACAATAGCTAATTTCATTAACTTAGATTCTACCTATCTGTTTTTCTGGACAAAATGTCAAAACCCTGATGCTTCATTCACCAATAGTCTCCAAAAGACATTTGCTGTATGTAAAACTAAATTCCTCCTCAAGACAAGACTTTGCCACGTTTGAGAAAATTCAAAGGAAAGCATTGTGGGCTCCAATTTCAAGTCAGAGAAGGAGATCAAAATGGTTTGACCACTGGTGGAAACTTGTAATAACCTTAGGGCTACTCAAGGGTTTAACTAAATGGGAGAAAATGCCTTTATTTTTAAAGATATCCTTTCATTCATTCATTCATTCATTCATTCCACAGTTATTAACTGTGTAACAATAACATCAACAATCACCATAGACTGAGAATAGACTATCAGACACTGTGGTGATGAGCACATTATCTCATTTAACCCTCATAAGCACCTTATCAAAAGGGTATTATTTTTCCCATTTTATAAATGAAGAAACTGAGGCTTAGATAGGCTAAGTAAATTTGATCACACAGCTAATAATAGGCAGACTCAGAAGAAATCAGATTGTACTTGACGTCAAAGCACATGGTCTTACCCACTGCACTAGATGTCAGGCACAATGCTAGGCACTATGGATACAGTGGTCAACAAAAGTTATTGTACCCACTGAGCTTAGAGTTAAGTGAGGGACATCCTCTTAAATAGTACCATTCACCTTCCTATACTATCTACACTCAAGTCATCTATGTCCATATCCACACCCCCAACACTTGTCATCACCAAAGTATGCTTCTTCCTTCGTGTCCTTATTTATATTAAAAAAAATCCACAGATGAAAATGTTCCTATCAAACCTACCCTTCTCCCATTATAAAGGAGTGACTGATTTAGGGAGAAAAGACAAGAAGAGAGAAAAACCTAGGGTTGTTCAGGGGGCATTCTGGGAAAGGATGAAGAAAACAAGAGTCAAAAGAAAAGATAATATGCAAAGTAAAAGATATATGTTCTTGATGGAGAAATAGGACAAAGGAGCAACACGACAGAGTTTTGGCAGTGACAGGTAGTTAGGAACTAAGAACACGATGAAACTAAGAAAAGGTGGGAGGAGAGAAAAGAGAAAGAAGCAAAGTGAGGAGCAAAGAAGGTAGCTACTATGGGGAAACAGTAGGGTGGTGTAGGATAAGGAAGTTAGCAGGTAGGGGCAATGGTGTGATCATTTGTGAGGGGGAGAGGCTTGGTGAAAGGTTAGAGGAGGAATGCAGGCATGATACTTGGGACACCATCACAAATGGCCTTTTTGCCTCAGCTGCCAGAGAGTTTATAACTTAAATATGCACTTGACTGCAACAACTGGTAAGAAGTCATCCCCTAAGAACTGGTCCCATAGAAAGTCAAACATTCTATCTAGTTTCCTTATTCCCAAGCTCCCCATCCATCCTCAAATTCCAGCAACCGCCACAAATGACACTTTCCTTTAGTGCTCTGTCCTAAACACTATAATTCCACTCCATACTGATCTCCAAATGTAACTTCTAGACCCATTGTGACTCATGTTTTCCTGTCTTGACTTTTCAGAAGTTGATTAGAACTCTATTCTAACTCCAGTTCTGCATTCCAGGACTGCCTCAAATCCTTCAACATGAGATATAAGTAAGCCAGCAGAAAGACAAATATGAGCTCTTCAGTTTGGGCTCTAGTGACTTCCAACTCCATCTTCACAAGGAATGCCCAACAATATGCAGGCATACTTTGGAGATATTGTAGCTTCAATTCCAGACCACTACAATAAAGCGAATATAGTAAAAAATGAGTCACATAAATTTCTGTGGTTTCCCAGTGCAGATAAAAGTTATGTTTACACTATACTGTAGTCTATTAAGTGTGCAATTCCATTAGCCTAACAAAAACAATGTAAGCACCATAATTTCGAAATATTTTATTGCTAAAAAATGCTATCTGTCATCTAAGCCTTCAGCAAATCATAATCTTTTTTCTGGTGGAGGGTCTTGCCTCAGTGTTGACTGATCAGGATGGTGGTTGCTGAAGGTTGGGGTGGCTGTGGCAATTTCTTAAAATTAGATGTGGTCATTTGAAGCTGTATTTATCCCAGAAAAAACATGCTCTTAAATCTAATCTATTTCCCTGTGAGTACACCTATTTTAAGTAGGACCTTTTGATGAGATTACTTCAGTTAAGGTGTGTCCCACCTCAATCAGGAAGGGTCTTAATCTTATTACTGGAGTCCTTTATAAGAGAATGAAATTCACACACAGAGGAAGCCACAGAAGCAAGAAGCTGAAATCAATGACACCCAAAAGAGAAGAGACCAGCAGACACTGGCTATGTGTCTTGCAATGTGACAGAGGAGCCCACGATGGCTGGCATCTTTCTTCAGGAAGAAAGCCATCACCTTGATGATTCCATGATTTGAATATTTTTTCCAGCCTCAAAACTGTGAGCAAATAACTTCCCATTGCTTAAGCTGAACCATTTCATGGTATTTGCTTTGAGCAGCCTAGGAAACTGAAACAGGTTTTGGTACCAGGAAAATGGAGTGCTCCAATTGCAAATGCCAAAAATGTGGAAATGGCTTTGGAATTGGGTAATGGGTATTGGCTAGAAGAACTGTGAGGTGATTGATAGAAAAAGCCTAGATTGCTTTGAAGACTTGGTAAAATATGGATGCCAAAGGTACTTCTGATGAAGACTTAGAGAGAAATGATGATGTGTTATTGGAAACTGGAGCCAAGGCCATCCTTTTTCTAAAGTGAGAGAGACCTTGGCAAAATTGAGTTCTGATGTTGGAGGGAGGGCAGAATTTGAGAATGATGAATCTCAAATATTTAGCTGAGGAGATTCCCAAGTTTATAGTAAAAAGTGAGAGGAAAAGGATAAGCTGAGAATTGAACTCCTGGGCACAAAGAAGCCAGAAATTGATGGTTTTGAAAATTCTGAGCTTCCAGAAAGTGAGTCCTCAGAGAATAGTGCACTATGTGAGAGCTTACCTGAATATGGAACGAGTCAGCAATTTCTGTGGAAGTCAGGATTGGAAATGCAGTTATCCAGTAAGGATTTGTGGACAGTTCTTTTGTCTGATGGTTTGGACCCCTGTGTACTACATGCAAAACTGGCAAGTCTTTTGCAAGATCTGTTATGAAGGGAACCAATGCCAGCCTTGATTGAAAGGGACAGAAAAAGCACCAATTGAAGGAAAAATCATTTCAAGACCAGAACCATGGAAGCTGAGGTCTGAACCAAAGACATCTTCCTGGGCCAAGAGAGCATGCCCACCTATGTGTGCTGAAATGGTGAGTCTGCCCCAGCACTTGGAGAAGGCAGGCCTTCTATCCCATTGTTCAGAAAGAGTGTTACCATCCCAGTGTTCTCAGAGGGTAGAGCCTGTGCCTCAGGAATTGTGGAGAGTCTGGCCACCACCCCAATATTTGATGAGGGTGTAGCCTTCTCCCCAGTTTCAGGGAAAACCTGGCCACTGCACAAACACTTGGAAGGGTGGGGGTGCAGCTCTATCAGGTCCAGAGGGCAAAATATCATTTGATGGATGACTCTTAGACCTTGAAAACTTATGGTGTATGCCCTGGAGGGTTTTGGAATTGCTGGGGACTCATGACCCCTGTTTCCCTTCCAATTTCTCCCTTCTGGAGTGGAAATGTTCAACCAATTCCTGTCCATCAATTGTATAATGGAAGGAGATAACTTATTCTCCAGGTTTCACAAGTCTACAGATGGAGGGGAATTGTGTTCTAGGAGAGACCACATCCGTAACTGATTTTGATGAGACTCTGTACTAAGCATTATTTCTAAAATGACTTAAAGATTTTGGAATATTGTGATAGAATGAATGCATTTTGCATATGGAAAGACCATGTCTTTTTGGGGTCCAGAGGGTGGAGTGGAATGAAGCTGTATGTACTCAAGAAAAACATGTTCTTAAATCTAATCCATTCCTGTAGGAAACCCATATTTAAGTAGAATCTTTTGATGTGGTTATTTCAGTTAAGGTGTGTCCCACCTCAGTCAGAATGGGTCTTAATCCTGTTACTGGAGCTCATTATAAGAGAATGGAGTTCAGACAGAGAAAAAGAAAGTCATGGAAGCAAGAAGCTCAAATCCATGAAACCTGGAAGAGAAGGAAGAGAACAGCAGATGCTGTCATGGCCTTGCCATGTGGAAGAGGAGCCATGAATCACAGCAGCTGGTCTTCAGGAAGAAAGCGTCACCTTATTATGTCCTGATTTGGACATTTTCCTGGTCTCAAAACCATGAGTGAATAAATTCCAATTGTTTAAGCCAAATCATTTCATGGTATTTGCTTTGAGCATCCTAGGAAACTAAAACAGACAAAATGAAGTTTGCCATATCGATTCACTGTTCCTTTCACAAAAGATTCCTCTGTAGGATGTGATGCTGTTTGATAGCATTTTACCCAGAGTAAAACTTCATTCAAAATTGGAGTTAATCCTCTCAAGCACTGCTTCTGCTTTAACAACTAAAAATATGTAATATTCTGTGTCCTTTGTTGTAATTTTGACAATATTCGCTGCATCTTCACTAGGAGTAGAGTCCATCTCAAAAAACCACTTTTTTTTGCTTTTCCATAAGAAGCAACTCCTCAACCACTCAAATATTATCGAGACTGCAGCAATTCAGTCACATCTTCAGGTTCCACTTCTAATTCTAGTTCTCTTAATATTTGTACCACATGAGCATTTACTTTATCCCTAAAGTCTTGAATCCCTCAAAGTCATCCATGAGGGTTGGAATAAATGTCTTCCAAACTCCTGTCAGTGTTGATATTTTGATCTCTTCCCATGAATCATGAATGTTCTTAATGATATGTAGAATGGGGAATCCTTTCCACAAGGCTTTCAATTTCCTTTGCCCAGCTCGATCAAAGGAATCACTATATATATGACATTTATAGCCTTAGGAAATATATTTCTTAAATAATAAAACTTAAAATTTGAAATTACACTTTGATCCATGGGCTGTAGCATGGATGTTGTGTTAGCAGGCATGAACACAACATTAATCATGTTGTACATCTCCATCAGGGCTCTTGAGTGACCAGGTGCATTGTCAATGAGCAGTCATATTTTGAAAAGAATCTTTTTTCTGAGCAGTATGTCTCAATAGTGGGCTTAAAATATCCAGTAAACCATGCTATAAACAGATGTGCTATTATCCATGCTTATTCCATTTATAGACCACAGGCAGAGAATATTTAGCTTCATTCTTAAGGGCCCTAGGATTGTCAAAATGGTAAATGAGCATTGGCTTAAACTTAGACATCAGCTGCATTAGCACATAAAAAGAGAGACAGCCTGTTCTTTAAAGCTTTGAATCTAGTTACTGACCTCTCCTCTCTAGCTCTGAAAGTCTTAGATGGCATTTTCTTCCAACAGAAGGCAGCTTTGTCTACACTGAATATGTATTCAGTTATCTTCATCAGTTTTCTTAGCTAGATTGTCTGGATCACTCGATGCAGCTTCTACAGCAGCACTTGCTGCTTCACCTTGCACTTTTATGTTCTGGAGATGGCTTCTTTCCTTAAACCTCATGAACCAAACTCTGTTAGCTTCAAACTTTTCCTCTGCAGCTTCCTCTCCTCTCTCAGTGTTCATATAATTGAAGACTGTTAAGCCCTTGCTCTGGATTAGGCTTTGGCTTAAGGGGATGTTTGGCTGGTTTGATCTTCTATCCGGGCCACTAAAACTTTTTGCATATCAGCAATAAAGATGTTTTGCTTTCTTATCATTCATGTGTTTACTAGAGTAGCACTTTTAATTTACTTCAAAAAATTTTCCATTGCCTTCCCATGTTGGCTTTGGTGCAAAAGGACTAGTTTTCAGTCTGTCTAGGCTTACAACATGCCTTCCTCACTAAACATAACCATTTCCAGCTTTTGATTTAAAGTGAGAGATGTGCGGCTCTTCCTTTCACATGAACACTTAGAGACCACTGAAGTGTGATTAACTGGCCCAATCGCAATATTGTGGTGTCTCAGGGATTAGGGAGGCCCGAGGAGAGGGAGATGATAGGGGAATGGCCAGTAAGTGAAGCAGTCAGAGCACACACATTTATTATGCTCCTCATCTTATTATGTACACAGTTTGAGGCACCCCAAAACAACCACAGTAATATCAAGAAAAATGACTTATCACAGACTACCATAACGGATATAATAATGAAAATGTCTGAAATATTGCTAGAATTACCAAGCTGTGACACAGAGACATGATGTGAGCACATGCATTTGGAAAAATGGTGGCATAGACTTGCTCAATGCAGGGTTGCTTCAAACTTTCAATTTGTAAAGAAGCCAATATCTGTGAAGCACAGCAAAATGCAAAGGAGCAATAAAATAAGGTATACCTGTATACCAAAGCAACACACAAATTCAGTCCAATCCCTGTTAAAATCTCAGCAGACAGTTTTTGCAGATATGGAAAAACCAATCCTCACATTCATATGAAACTGCAACAGGCCCCAAATAGTCAAAATATTCTTGAACAGGGGTGAAGAACAAGGTTGGAGGACTCACAGTTCCTAATTTCAAATTGTACTGAAAAGAGCCAGTAATCAAAACAGTTTCGCATTGGCATAAAGATAAACAAATAGATCAATGGACCAGATTTGAAAGTCCAGAAATACACCCAGATATCTATGGAAAATTGATTTTTTAAATTTAATTTTATTGAGATTGTTCACATACCATACAATTACCAAAGATCCAAAGTGCACAATCAACTGCCCATGGTGCCATCATACAGCTGTGCATCCATCATCACAATTAATTCTTTTTCAATTTTTAGAACATTTTCATTACTCCAGAAAAGATATAAAGACAAAAGGGAAACTCAAATCCTCCCATACCCCTAACCCCCCCCCCCCGTTATTGACTCATACTATTGGTATAGTACATTTTTTACTGTTGATGAAAGAATGTTAAAATACTACTAACTGTAGTACATAGTTTGCAATAGGTATATTTTTCCCTATATACACATCTATTAGCTTTTATTATAGTGTCATACATTTGTTCTGGTTTATGAAAGATAATTCTAATATTTGTATAGTTACTTGTGGACATTGTCCACCATAAGATTCACTGTTTTATACATCACCATCTTTTAAACTCCAACTTTCCTTCTGGTGGCATACATGACTCTAAGCTTTCCCTTTCCACCACAGACACACACCTTTCAGCACTGTTAGTTATTCTCACAATAATGACTACCTTTATCTCTGTCCATTTCTAAACACTTAAGTTCAACCTAGTTGAACATTCTGCTCATAATAAGCAACTGCTCCCCATTCTTTAGCCTCATTCTATATCCTGGTAACTTATATTTCATGTCTATGAGTTTATATTATAATTAGTTCACAGTAGTGAGACCATGTAATATTTGTCCTCATGTATCTGACTTATTTCACTCAATATAGTGCCCTCAAGGGTTCTTCATCAACCCCTGCTTGTTTTTCCCTTCTTTGAAAGTTTTTCCATTGCACAAAATTAACTTTTATTTCCCCCAAACACATACCTCTAAAGAAATTCAAAACACTTGAATGCCTCCTGTGAGTTTATAATTAGAATAGTTTCTCTCTTTTTTAACCTGTTCTATCTATCTATCTATCTATCTATCTATCTATATATATATATATATATATATATATATATAGAGAGAGAGAGAGAGAGAGAGAGATTGTTCACATACCATACAACTATCCAAAGATCCAAAGTGTACAATCAATTGCCCACGGTACCATCATACATCTGTGCATCCATCAACACAATTAATGTTTTTTTTCAATTTTTAGAACATTTTCATTACTCCAGAAAAGAAATAAAGACAAAAAAAAGAAACTCATATCCTCCTATACCCCTAATCATGCCCCCATCCATTATTGATTCATAATTTTGGTATAGTACATTTGCTACTGTTGATGAAAGAATGTTAAAGTACTACAAACTGTAGTATACAGTTTGCAATAGGTATATATTTTTTCCCTATATGCCTCTCTATTATTAACTTATATTTATAGTGTCATACATTTGTTCTGGTTCATGAGAGAGATTTCTAATATTTGTATAGTTAATCACAGACATTGTCCACCATAAGATTCACTGTTTTATACATTCCCATCTTTTACCTCCAACTTTCCTTCTGGTGATGTGCACGACTCTGAGCTTACCCTTTCCACCACCTTCACACACCTTTCAGCACTGTTAGTTACTCTCACCACATGCTACCATCAACCCTGTCCATTTTCAAACATTTAAGTTCACCCTAGTTGAACATTCTGCTCATAATAAGCAACTGCTCCCCATTCTTTAGCCTCATTCTATATCCTGGTAACTTATATTTCAGGTCTATGAGTTTACATATTATAATTGGTTCATATCAGTGAGACCCTGCAATATTTGCCTTTATATGTCTGTCTTATTTCACTGAATATAGTGCCCTCAAGATTTCTTCATCAACTCATTTCTTTTATGATGGTTTTGTTCACAGACCATACATTCTGTCCTAAGTAAACATTCATTGGTTCTCTGTATAGTCATGTATTTATGCATTCAGCACCATTGCCACTTTCTATATAAGGACATCTTTATTTCTTCCACAAAGACAGAGGAAGGGTCATAGAAGGCAGAGAGGCAAAAGAGAAAGAAAAGAGAAAGAGAGAAAAAACAGACAACAAAACAAAACAAAACAAAACTTGACAGCTAGAAAGTGACAAAAGGAAAGATAGCATTAACCTAAAGTAGAATAAAGAGTCAGACAACATCACCAATGCCAGGAGTCCCATACCCTTCCCCTATTTCTCACCCCCCCATGCATTTAGCTTTGGTATATTGCCTTTGTTATATTAAAGGAAGCATAATACAATGTTTCTGTTAATTATAGTCTCTAGTTTGTTTTGATTGTATTTTCCCCTCATCCCACCCTATTTTTAACACCTTGCAATGTTGATATTCATTTGTTCTACAAATATGTTTTTACATAATTGTCCCTTTTATTACAACCATTGAGCACCCTAGGTTTCCCTGATTTACGCAGTCCCAGTCTTTTTCTTTCATCTTTTGTTCCAGTGTCCCACATGGTCCCAATCTTCCTCTTTCAACCATACTCACAGTCATCTTTGTTCAATGTACTTACATTGCTGTGCTATCTCCCAAAATTGTTTTCCAAACCTCTCACTCCTATCTTTTCCTTTCTGTCTGCAGTGCTTCCTTTAGTGTTTCCTGTAGAGCAGGTATCTTATTCACAAACTGTCATTGTCTGTTTGTCAGAGAATATTTTAAGCCCTCTCTCATATTTGAAGGGTAGTTTTGCCAGATATAGGATTCTTGGTTGGTGGTTTTTATCTTTCAGTATCTTAAATATATAACCCAACTTCCTTCTTGCCTCCATGATTTCCATTGAGAAATCTGCACATAGTCTTATCAAGCTTCTTTTGTATGTGATGGATCACTTTTCTCTTGCTGCTTTCAGGATTCTCTTTATCTTTGACATTTGATAATCTGATTATTAAGTGTCTTGGCGTAGGCCTATTCGGATCTATTCCGTTTGGGGTTCACTGTACTTCTTGGATCCGTAATTTTATGTCTTTCATAAGAGGGGAAATTTTCATTAATTATTTCCTCTCTTATTGCTTCTGCCCCTTTTCCCTTCTCTTCTCCTTCTGGGACACCAATGATACGTACATTATTGTACTTTGTTTCATCCTTAAGTTCCCAGAGACGTTGCTCATATTTTTTCATTCTTTTCTCCATCTGCTCCTTTGCATGTAGGCTTTCAGGTGTTTTGTTCTCCATTTCCTGAGTGTTTTCTTCAGCCTCTTGAGATCTGCTGTTGTATGTTTCCATTGTGTCTTTCATCTCTTGTGTTGTGCCTTTCATTTCCATATACTCTCCCATTTGGGTTTTCAAACTTTCAATTTCTACCTTATGTATGCCCAGTGTTTTCATTATATTTTTCAGCTCTTTTGCCATATCTTCCCTAAACTTTCTGAATTGACTTATTGTTAGTTGTTTCAATTCCTGTATCTCAGTTGAAGTGTAAGTTTGTTCCTTTGACTGGGCCATGACTTCATTTTTCTTAAGGTAGGTTGTAGTTTTATGTTGTCTAGCCATGGTTTCCTTGGTTACCCCAATCAGGTTTTCCAGACCACAATGGACTCAGGTCCCAGAAGGAAGAAATTTTCAGTATCTGGTTTCCCTGAGGGTGTGTCTTAGAAAACTGGTCCACCCTGTGATGCCTGAGGCCACTGTGATTTTCTGCCCAGCAGGTGGCACCTGTCAGCCTGTAATTCCAGACTGGTGTAAGGAGGTGTGGCCCTTGGCTGTTTTCCCCCAGGCTCTGGGGTCTGGTTCTGAATGGAAGGCAGGTGGTAGAGCTGGGCACCACCCCTTTCCTCTTAGAGAAGATAGACCTCCCTAGGGAGAGGTCATTAGCATTTCAATGGTCTCTCTGTGCCTGTGCTATCTCTGCCCTTGTCTGGGTCAGAGCACCCAAAGAAACCTTGTCTGGGTTTTTTGAAGAAGAACCACCTCTTCAAAAAATGGTGCTGGGGAAACTGGGTATTTACTTGCAGAAGAATTAATTTAGACCATTACCATACACCATATACAAAAATCCACTCAGAATGAATCAAGGACCAAAATATAAGAGGTGAAACTATAAAATTCTTAGACGATAACATAGTGTCAGATCTATTCTGTTTGGGGTATGCTGCTCTTCCTGGATCTGTAATTTTATGTCTTTCATAAAAGATGGGAAATTTTCATTGATTATTTCCTCTATTATTGCTTCTGCCCCTTTTTCCTTCTCTTCTCCTTCTGGGACACCCATGACACATACATTCATGTGCTTCACTTTGTCATTCAATTCCCTGAGACTTTGCTCATATTTTTCCATTGTTTTCCCTATCTCTTCTTTTGTGTGTAGGATTTCAGTTGTCTTGTTCTCCAGTTCCTGAGTGTCTTCTTCTGCCTCTTGAGATCTGCTGTTGATGTCTCCATTGTGTTTTTCATGTCTTATGTTGTGCTTTTCATTTCCATAGATTCTGCCTGTTGTTTTTTCAAACTTTCAATTTCTACCTTATGTTCACCCAGTGTTTTCTTTATAGCCTTAATCTCTTTTGCCATATCTTCCCTGAACTCTTTGATTTGGGTTTTGATTTGATTTATCATATTTCTTTGAAAATCTTTAATAGATTGTTTCATTAAAGTGAAATAATATCTCAACTGTATCTTGACTGAGGTGTAAGTTTTTTCCTTTGACTGGGCCATGTCTTCATTTTCCCTAGTGTAGATTGTAGTTTTCTCTTGTCTAGGCATCTGGTTTCCTTGGTTACCCCAATCAGATTTTCCCAGACCAGAATGGGTTCAGATCTCAGAATAGTGTTATATTCAGTTTCAAGTCTCCTGTGGGTGTGTCTTAGAGGTTGACAGTCTTTCCTGTGAGGTTTCTCACCATTCTGCTTTTCCCAACTTGTATGGCCAATTGACTTTTGACAAAGGTGCTAAGTACATGCAGTGTGCAAAGAACCACCTTTTTAAAAAATGGTGCTGGGAAAACTGGATATTTACTTGCAGAAGAATTAATTTAGACCATTACCATAAACCATATATAAAAATCCACTCAAAATGAATCAAGGACCTAAATATAAGAGGTGAAACTATAAAATTTTTAGAAGATAACATAGTGTCAGATCTTCATGACCTGGTATTCAGCAAAGGATTCTTAGATATGACAAAAAGAACATGAACAACAAAAGAAACAATAGATAAATTTGACTTCATAAAAATTACAACTTTTATGCATTGAAGGAAATTATCAAGACAGTGAAAAGACAACCTAAAGCATTGGGAAAATAGTTTCAAATATACATCAAATAAAGGCTGAAGAGTACCATCTACTAGGCAAGACAGGAAAAGCACAGAATCAGGAGGCTTCACAAGAAGGACTAGCACCCTGCTTGCTCTTATCCACAGAGAACTGTGATACTGATTTACACCCCCTTCTTGAGTCCTGAACCTGTCTTCTCTGGGAAACACTGAGACAAGTAGGTCCTTTCCAGAGGGACACTCCTCCAAGAATCAGCCCTCCAGGTAAAAGTTGTTAGAAATAACAAAAACAGTGCTAAAATCATATAGCAGCAATTAAAAAAAAAGAGCAGATCAACATTCCCTGCAGAGGAAGAGGGAAGAGATAGGCTTTCCTGAGGCTGAAAAAATTGCACAAATAGGGCAATCTCAAAAATCGTTCCATATATGCAGGGAAAGAATCAGAGAAATAAGAACTGAAAAAATTCTGATCAGTTAAACATGAGCTACTCTACAGGTCTAGAATAAGTTAACCAAGTGTCAAAGAAAAGTTAGAACACAAAGCCAATCCACAAGAAAACCCCAGGCAACTGAGAAAATGACCTCAGAATAAGCTGTTCAATAAAATCTGATGCCGAGGTGCCAGCAAAAAATCACAAGTCATACTAAAAAGCACAAATATGTGACCCAGTCAAAGGAACAAACTAAAACTTCAGATGAGATACAGGAGGTGAAACAACTAATTAAGGATCTTAAAACAAATATAAATTGATTCAGTGAATTGAAGGAAAATGTGGCAAAGGAGGTGAAGGATATAAAGAAGACTCAGGATGAGCATAAAGAGAACTTGTGAATAACAAACTTATGGGAATGAAAGGCACCATAGAAGTGATAAAAAATATAATGGAGACATATAAGAGCAGATATGAAGAAGAAAGAAGAAAGGATCCACAAACTAGGGGATAAGACATCTGAAATCTTACATACAACAGAACAGATAGGGAAAATAATGGAAAATTTTGAGCAGGGTCTCAGGAAACTGAATGACAACATGAAGCATATGAATGCATGTGTCATGGGTGTCCCAGGAAGAGAGTGACAGGAAAAGGGGCAGAAATAATAATTGAGGAACTAATCACTGAAAATTCCCCAACTCTTATGAAAGACATCAAATTACAGGTCCAAGAAATGCAATGTACCCCAAACAGAATAAATCTTAATAGACCCTACTCAAGACACTTACTAATCAGATTGTAAAATGCCAGAGACAAAGAGAGATTTCTGGAAGCAGCAAGAGAATAGCAATCCATCACATACAAGGGAGCTCGATAAGACTAATAGCAGATTTCTCAGCAGAAATCATGGGGGCAAGAAGGAAGTTGTAAGATATATTTAAGATACTGAAAGAGAAAAACTGCCAACCAAGAATACTATATCTGGAAAAACTGTCCATCAAAAATGAGGGAGAGTTTAAAACATTCACAGATAAAAAACCCTGAGTTTGTGAATAATAGATCTGCTGAACAAGAGATACTAAAGGGAATGCTATAGGCTGATAGGAAAACACAGGAAGAGAGGGGTTTTGAAGAGACTGTAGAAATGAAGATTATCATTAAGAGTATCTAAAAAGGTAAAAAGAGAGAAAAAAATTAGTTATGACATATAAATTGCAAAGGACAAAATGGTTGAAGGCAGTACTACCTTGACAGTAATAAAACTAAAACTTAATGGATTGAACTCCCCAACCAAAAGACATAGACTGGAGTGACATCATGAACATGGTGATGTAAAGAGCTACTGAAAACCTCTCCCCAGAGATCTAGTGGAAAAAAGGGCAACTCTCTCTTGTTCAGAAATCTGTAGGAAGGTAAATATTGGAGAATGATCCCACAAACTCTGAATCAAAGAAAAATCTCATGTGGGAAACTTTTGTCCCACACCATCTGGTCATCTCCCCTCCCCCTCACTCTGTCCCACATAGTTCAGAAAGTGCCCAGAGGCAGCAGCTGGGATCCCTCCCACCTCCCACTGAGAACACAGACTATAAAATCTCTCACATCAGTGAGATAGATCCCCACCCATATCTAGACAGAGACCCAAGTCCACAGGGACCCACGGCAGGACTTATGCTGCTGGTGAGGATGGAATATACAAGGGTAAAAAGGAGGAGCTCCCAAAATGAAGAAACTTTCCCCAAAGCAGCAAGTAGCCAGTCAGAAACTGCCCAAATCAATTGTCTGGAACCCAGGGGACAGGGGAGGATATTTCAAAGCACAGGTCAGTGAGGAAAGAAGAGTCTGAGAAACCATGGACTAAGACTATAACACCCATGATGGGAAAAGCAGTGGGAGGCCTGATACTTGCTTGGGGGGTGGCTTCCAACTGCAGTGGCTGGGGGATTCCTCTGCCAATATTACAGTGAGGGACAGAGTCCCACACTAAGCCAGATTTTGGCCAGTGAATTGAGAGCACAGGAACCCCACAGTTTCAGCCCCAACCAGTCAGACACCATGGACATGAGAAAGCAGTGGTAAAATATATTTAAGATAATGAAAGAAAAATTGCCAGCCAAGAATTCTCTATCCAGGAAAACTGTCCTTCAAAAAATGAAGGTGAATTTAAAATATTTCCAGATAAACAGACACTGAGGGAATTTTTGAACAATAGACCAGCCCTATGACAACTACTAAAGGGAGTTCTGCCTACTGAAAGACAGAAAGGAGAGGTCTGGAGAAGGGTACAGAATTGAAGAGTATTAGTAAGGGTAACTAAAAGGGTAAAAGAGAGAAAAAAATAGATTTGACAAATAAAAACCAAATGATTAGATGGTTGAATTAAGAACTGCCTTTACAGTTATAACTTTGAATGTTAATGGATTAAACTCCCCAATCAAAAAACACAAACTGGCAGAATGGATTTAAAAATATGGTTCAATAAAAACACAGTGGGGTGGGGCAAGATGGCAGAGTGGTGACTTGTGTGTTTTAATTTCTCCTCTGGGGCAGTTGGTAGATAACCAGGAACTGCATGGACTGGACACCACAGTGGAATTTGAGTTTGGACATACTTCATACAACACTCATGAATGCATGGAGCTGCTGAGATCAGCAAAATCTGTAAGTTCTCACAGTCAGGGGGCCTACACCCCTCCCTGCCAGGCAAAATCCCAAGGGAGGAGGGGACATTGGTGTTGGGAACCAAGAGGGAGAACTACAGTTGCAGCACTGATTAACAAACTCAGACTGTTGATCAAAAACTCCAAACATAGATAGACTGAGATCAGACACCAGAAAATCTGGGAGCAGTCAGCCTGGTGGAGAGGAGATAAGACTAGTAAAAACAGCAAAAAAAAAAACAGAGGCTTTTGGAGTTGGGGTAAACATAATATGGAGAAAGGTCAGGCTCAAACAGAATCAGACACATATGCAAACCCAGGGGGCCAGAGCCCTTCTCTGAAAAGTGGGTTTTTCTGGTTTCTTGATTGGTCCTTAATTGCCCATAACTTCTTGTCTTTTTGCATCTCAATAGCCCACCAGAACTGCGAGGACTGTAAATAGTCTATATTGGGCCCTTCTTTTTCTTTTTTCTTTATTTTTTTTTTATCTTTTTCACTTTTTCTAAAACAATTATTCTAAGAAGCCCATTACAGAAAGCCTCAAACTTCCAATTTGGGCCCAGGCAAGAGCAGAACTAAGATAGCTCTGAGAGACAAAGCAATAAGTCTAGTCACAGAGAAAATTCGCTAAAGACTGTAACTACCCAAGAAAAGAGGGGCATGGCCCAGCTCCAGTGGCAGCCCTCCTCTGGGGAACTTAGACCCCAGGGGCTGGAATTCAGAAACCAGCTTCAGTCATCCATGCCCCTGACAGGGTCAGGGTCACCAGAAGAACTAAAGGCTCCATAACTCCTCACAGTGGTGGGGGAGCTGCAGGTTGGCAAGTGCCACCTGCTGGACAGGATAGGAAATGCACAGAGTCTAAAGGCTTCACAGGAGTTTCTCATTCTCTAGGAAACTCCATACCCTCCTCCTGAGACCTGGGTTTCTCTAGACTGAGAAAACCTGACTGGGGATGACCATATCTGAGGAGACCCTCACATAAAAAGGCCAAACAGAGGCAAGGCAAGAAACAGAAAAACAAGAGGTGAAAAACTCCAATCACCTAAAAAAATCTAAGTTAGAGGCCTACAATAAGATGAACTAAACACCAAAGGTTAGAGAACAAAGCCAACCAACAAGAAAACCCTAGGTAAAACAGTGAAAACAAGCTCCAGAATAAACTGATCAAGAAAGTCAGATGCCTAGATAGCTCAAGATAATGAGTCATACTAGGAAACATGAAAATATGGACCAGCCAAAGGAACAAACTAATAGTTCAACCCAGATGCAGGAGTTGAGGCAACTAATGCTAAATCAATTCAATGAACTGAAGGAAGAACTAATTAAAGATGTTCAAACAACTCTCCTAAATGAATTCAAAAATCAAGTCAATGAACTAAGGGAAGATATAGCAAAAGAGATGAAGGATATAAGGAAGACACTGGATGACCATAAAGAAGAAGTCATAAACTTGAAAAAACAAATGGCAGAACTTATGGGAATGAAGGGCATAATGGAGGAGATGAAAAAGACAATCAAGGTATACAACAGTAGGTTTGAACAGGTAGAAGAAATGATCAGTGAAATGGAAGACCAGACATTTGATTTCATACACACAAAAGAACATATAGTGAAAAGAATGAAAAAATATGAGCAGGGTCTTAGGAAGCTGAGTGACAACATGAAGCACACCAATATACATGTTATGGGTGTCCCAGAGGGAGAAGAGAGGAAAAAAAAGGGCAGATAGAATAATAGAAGAAATAATCACTGAAAAATTCCCAACTCTTATGAAAGACAGAAAAGTACAGATTCAAGAAGTACAGCAAACTCCAAACAGAATAGACCCCAATAGACCTGCTTCAGACACTTACTTATCAGATAATCCAATGTCAAAGACAAAGGATTCTGAAAGTAGCAAGAGAAAAGAAATCCATCACATACAAGGGAAGCTCAATAAGACTATGCAGAGACTTCTCCACAGAAACCATGGAGGCGAGAAGACAGTGGTATGATATATTTAAGATGCTGAAAGGAAAGAACTGCCAACCAAGAATTCTATATCTGGAAAAACTGTCCTTCAAAAATGTGGGAGAGATTAGAATATTTCCAGACAAACAGACACTGAGAGAGTTCATGAATAAGAGATTGGTGCTACAAGAAATACTAAAGGGAATGCTACAGGCTGTAGAAAAAGACAGGAGAAAGAGGTTTGGAGAAGAGTGTAGAAATGAAGATTATCAGAAAGGGTAAAAGAGAGGAAAAAATAAGACATGACATAAAATCCAAAAGACAAAATGATAGAAGAAAGTACTGCTCTTACAGTAATAACATTAAATGTTAATGGATTAAACTCCCCAATAAAAAGACAAAAACTGGCAGAATGGATTGAAAAACAGGACCCATCAATATGCTGTCTACAAGAAACTCACCTTAGACACAAGGACAAAAATAGGCTGAAAGTGAAAGGTTTGAAATAGATATTTCATGCAAATAGCAACCAGATAAAAGCAGGAGTAGCAATATTAATATCAGACAAAGTAGACTTCAAAAGTAAAACAATTAAAAGAGACAAGGAAGGACAATATATATTAATAAAAGGGTCAATTCATCAAGAAAACATAACAATCATAAATATTTATACACCAAGCCAGAGTGCCCCAAAATTCATGAGGCAAACACTGAGAACACTGAAAGGAGAAGTAGATAACGCCACAATAATAGTTGGAGACTTCAATACACCTCTCTCATCAATGGATAGAACATCTAGACAGAGGATAAACAATGAAACAGAGACGTTGAATTGTAAGATAAATGAACTAGACACGGGAGGTCTCCCCCTACCTGACTTTGACATATTACAAAGCCACAGTGCTCAAAACAGCATGGTACTGGCATAAGGACAGAGATACTGACCAATGGAATTGAATTGAGTGTTCAGAAATAGACTCTCGCATCTACAGACAATTGATCTTTGATAAGGCAGTCAAGCCAAATCAACAGGGACAGAGCAGCTTCTACAATAAATGGTGTTTGGAGAGCTGGATATCCATTTTCAAAAGAATGAAAAAGGACCCCTATCTCACACCTTATACAAAAATTACCTTGAAATGGATCAAAGACCTAATATTAGCTTTAAGAGCATAAGACTCTTAGAAGAAAATGTAGGGCAATTTCTTAAAGATCTTGTGATAGGAGGTGGTTTCCTAGACCTTACACCCAAAGCATGAGCAACCAAAGAACAAATAGACAAATGGGATCTCCTCAAAATCAAACACTTTTGTACATCAAAGGACTTTGTTAGAAAAGTAAAAAGGCAGCTGACACAATGGGAGACAATATTTGGAAACCACATATCAGATAAGGGTTTTTTATCCCAAGTAAATAAAGTGATCCTACAATTCAACAACAGAAAGACAAACAACCTAATTTAAAAATGGGCAAAAGACATGGACAGACACTTTTCTGAAGAGGAAAAACAAATGGCTCAAAAACATGAATAAATGCTCGACTTCACTGGCTATTACAGAAATGCAAATCAAAACCACAATGAGATATCATCTCACACCTACCAGAATGGTCGTTATCCAAAAAACAGAAAATTACAAGTGCTGGAGAGGATGTGGAGAGAGAGGCTCACTTATTCATTGTTGGTGGGAATGTAGAATGGTGCAACCACTCAGGAAGACAGTGCGGAGGTTCCTCAGGAAGCTAAGTATAGATTTGCCATATGACCCAGCTATTCCATTGCTAGGTATATACTCAGAGGAACTGAAAGTTAAGACACAAACTGACATTTGTAAACCGATGTTTATTGCAGCATTGTTCATGATTGCCAAGAGATGGAAACAGCCCAAATGTCCATCAATGGATGAGTGGATAAGTGAACTGTGGTATATACACATGATGGAATATTATGCAATCACAGAATGTATAATGTGGATGAATCGTGAGGACATTATGTTGAGTGAAGTTAGCCAGAAACAAAAGGAAAAATACTGTATGGTCTCACAATATGAACTAACACCAATGAGCAAACTTTGAGAGTTAAAAGATGATAACACAGGCTACCAGGAGATTCAAAGAGGGTAGAGATCAGGTATTTATTGCTGAAGCACTACAGAATGTTCAGCAGGATTGATTGTAGCGATCCACAAATAGCATAATTCTGTATAATGGTAGCATAATATTGTAAGTACATGGAACAAAGATGTCTGTGAGTAAAGCTGAAAGAAGTGGGATAGAGAAATGTATGACAGATGGTAAAGACAGATGATAAAGATTGGGACTGTATAATTTGGCAAAAACTGGAGTGGCCAATGACTGTTACTAAAAGTACAATTACAAAAATGTTTTTACATGTGGGAGAACAAATGAATGTCAACCATGCAGAGTGTTGAAAAAAGGATGGTATTTGGGAAAAAACATAATCAAAGCAAACTGGAGTCTATGGTAAACAGTAACATAATATGCTTCCATTAAATGCAACAAAGGCGATATACCAAAGCTAATTGCGTATGAGAGGGGGATATAAGGGAGGGATATGGGATTCTTGGTAGTAGTGTTGTTTTATGTCCTTACTATTATATTGTATTGTATGACATTTTATTTTTCTTTTTATTTTCTTTTTTATTATTTTTTAAACAACTTTTTCATAGTAATCAATATGTTAAAGTGCTGACTGTGATGATAAATGTACAACTATATGATGATACCATGATCAACTGAATGTACACTGTGGTAATTGTATGGCATGTGAATATATCTATACAAAATTGTAGGAAAAAATATAAATAAGGGTAAAAGTGCTGGAGAAAACATGGAGAGAGGAATGTATGTATTTACTGTCGGTTACAAGGTAGAATGGTGTAGCCTTTCTGGAGGTCAATGTGGTGGTTCCACAAGAAGCTAAGTATGTGGGGGCCATAAGGTCCTGCAACCTCATGATGGGGTATGTACTTGTAAAACCCAAGAACAGAGACATGAGTGGACATTTGCACACTAGTGTTTGTGGAGGCAGTAGTCATAATTTGCAATGGGTGGAGGTGGCCTAAGGGTACATCGACTGAGGAACAGAATGGTGAACTGTGGTGTATACATACAATGGAATATTGAGCACTTATGAGAAGTAGTGAAGCTGTGAGACATCAGTGAGGTGAATGGATACTGTAGACAGCATTTTGAGTGAAATACACCAGAAACAAAGCCAAACACTATAATGCCTCACCAATATGGACTAACTATAGTGTATAAACTCTGAATTGAATCTTAGAGCACAGCCTAAAGGGGAAACGATTATTGTAATGGTCCCTAGATTGTAAGCTCTTACAGCAGTCAAATCTATTCCTGAATTATGATGGCTATCTCCAAACTCTGAGATGCTGATCCCTTTGTGTATAACCTGATTGATCTCTGGAACATTGGGTATCTGTGTGACACCTGAAACTCAGAGCTAGAGCTCTGCAGATATGAATGTCAGTATTAACGCATACAGCAACTGTTAAAAAAAAAAAAAGCTGAAAAAGAGCCTAGACTTCAATTAGAGATATGAATGAAGCAGATCTGGTTAAGACTAGGGAAAATCAGGCCAAAGGGTAAAGGTTGAAACTGACTGTGTGTTAAAACTTCAACTTCCATGTGAGACCAGGGGAACAAATTTTTATTTGTTGTATGATCTATATTTTCTAAAAAATATAACTTCTACAGTCAGTTTGTTCAAACACCACAATTACATGGAACTTTTAATAGGAAGTGAGACCTGGTAGGTTTGCATAGGTTAGTGTGAAATAGAGACACATCCCAAAGTAATTTGGGCAGAGAATAAAAATATATATGCAGGGCCCTCCTGAGGAGCTGGGGAAAATGCAGAAGTGTTGGCCTTCCTCACCTGGATTGTTGCTGATGTTCTCACAAACACAGAGGACTGACGGCTTGGTATGCCAGGCCCTCTATCTTGGGGCCTGCCTTTATGAAGCTCATTACTGCAAAGAAGAGGCTAATCCTGCTTATAATTGTGCCTAAATGCCTCCCCCTTAGTGCCTCTTTGTTGCTCAGATGTGGCCTTCTCTCTCTAAACTAAGCCACCTTGGCAGGTGAACTCACTGCCCTCCCCCCTACGTGGGACCTGACTCCCAGGGGTCAAAATCTCCCTTGCCATGTAGGATATGACTCCTGGGGATGAGTCTGAACCTGGCATCATGGGATTGAGAACACTTTCTTGACCAAAAGGGGGATGCAAAATGAAACTAAATAAAGCTTCAGTGACTGAGAGATTTCAAATGGAGTCAAGAGGTCACTCTGGTGGACATTCTTATGCACTATATAGATAACCCTATTTAGGTTTTAATGTATTGGAATAGCTAGAAGTAAATACCTGAAACTATCAAACTCCAACCCAGGAGACTTGACTCTTGAAGATGATTATATAACAATGTAGCTTACAAGGGGTGACAGTGTGATTGTGAAAACCTGTGGATCACACTCCCTTTATCCAGTGTATGGATAGATGTATAGAAAAATGGGGATAAAAACTAAATGAAAAATAGGGTGGGATGGGGGGATGATTTGGGTGTTCTTTTTCTTTTTCTTTTTTATTCTTATTCTGATTCTTTCTGGTGTAAGGAAAATGTTCGAAAAATAGATTGGGGTGATGAATGCATAACTATATGATGGTACTGTGAACAGTTGATTGTACACCATGGATGATTGTATGGTATGTGACTATATCTCAATAAAACTGAATTTAATTTAAAAACAAAGCACAGTACCTTTTCCAGTGACCAGCATAGAAAATGAAAATAATAAACAAACAAACAAACAAACAAACAAATAAATAAATAAATATTGTCCATCTATATGCCATTTACAAGACACTCATTTTAGGCCCAAAGATAGAAATACATTGAAAGTGAAAGGATGGAAAAAGATATTCCACCCAATTATTAACCAAAAAAAAAAAAAAAGTTGGGCTAGCTATCCTAATATCAGACAAAATAGACTTTAAATGCAAATATGTTAGAAAAATTAAAGAAAGACACTATATATTAACAAAAGGGGAAATTCACAAAGAAGAAATAATAATTATAAATATCTATACTCCTAATCAAGGAACCCCAAAGTACATGAGGCAAACACTGGCAAAATTTAAGGGAGTAATAGAAAACTCTACTATAATAGTGGTAGATTTTAATACACCACTCTTTCCAACAGATAGAACATCTAAGCAGAGGATAAATAAAAAGCAGAGAACCTAATAATATGAACTAGACCTAGCAGACACATACAGAACTTTGCACCCTAAAACAGCAGGATATATATTATTTCCAAGAGCTCATGGAACATTCTCCAGGATAGACTATATGCTGGGGTACAAAACAGGTCTTAATAAATTTAAAAAGATTGAAATTATACAGAGCATTTTCTCTGACCATAATGGAAAGAAGCTTGAAATCAATAAAAATGGAGAACTGGAAAAAACACAAATACATGGAGGTTAAATAACATACACTTAAACAATCAGTCGGTCAAAGAAGAAATTGCCAGAGAAATAAGTAAATATCTTCAGATGAATGAAAATGAGATCACAATGTATCAAAACCTATGGAATGCAGCAAAGGCAGTGATGAGAGGGAAATGTATAGCCCTAAACGCCTACATTAAAAGGGAAGAAAGAGCTAAACCCAATGACTAAACTGAACAACTGTAGAAACTGGAGAAAGAACAGCAAACTAATCTCAAGGCAAGAAGAAGGAAAGGAATAACAAAAATTAGAGCAGAAATTTAAAAAAAAGGAGAATTAAAAAAAACAATAGAGAGAATCAATAAAATCAAAAGTTGGTTCTTAAAGAAGATTGATAACATTGACAAACCCTTTCTTCTTTCGCATGTGTTTACTTTAAACTAACCAATCCTTGACCTCGTGAAATCTACTAACCTCCACCACTGGATGACAATAAAGACCCAAGCCCATGGATCCTTCTTGCTTTGTCTGTATGCTCCCTACCCACTGGTTGAGCCAGATAAGCTGATCATGCTTCCTGTCAACCCCTCATTACATCTCTCTCTCTCTCTGGGACCTGACAGTAACACATTATCTTTTCTCATGAATGATGGCCTTGGTTTCTCCATTGAGTCATGCCTGACCTCCACCCAGACCCAAATTTAAAATCCAACTTATTTGAAACACCATTGCCCATCTTTAATGCCTAGAATACTCAAGTCATTCTGGGGTCTAGGTTGCTGCCAGTACCTACTTCTTTCAAGGGACAATGAAATTATTCTCTCTAGTTTTTGTAAACTGAATTTTGCTACTCTGACAACCTTGAGTTCAGAATACATGCAATGCTACTTAGTGAGATCCACCAAGACTATCCTCAAAAAAAAAAAAGACTAAGAAAAAGCACTGACAATAGCACACAACAAATATATGAGCAAATTATACAGGGTAATATAGGCTAAAATAGTGATGATGTATTCAGTGGAACAGAAGTAGTAGTTGAAAATGTGTTCTATAAAAATGAATATTGAATGGGAAAATCAAGAGAAAATTTCATTGGCAACATTTAGTTTCCCTCCAAGCATACCATGTGGCTTCAAAACTTGAAATATATGTAATTCAAGATATATCTATCTTGGCATGGATATCTACCAAGTATTGCCAGTAGTAAATAAGTTGCACAGAAATAAGCAGAGTATGTTCTAAAATATGTATATAAAAGAATCAGACTGCCACACTGCTGTAAATTATAATTGAACATGGGTCTGTATATGTTTCTGGGCACATGGCAAACTGTTGAATTATATATACCCAGGTAGACACCAGTGATGTAAGATTTGAAGTGAGAGACTGTTAAATTCTCCCTATAAATCACCACCTTGTTTCAGTACTTATATGAGAAATGTATGTGTATGTGTGTGCGTGTGTGTGTATAAAATTATTCCCTGTGGGATATTAGCAAACAATTTAGCCCAGGAGCTCATAAACTTTCTTGCTAAATAGACAGACAAAGAGGAATTTAGGCTTTATGCACCACAAATGTTCCCTGTGACATTTCTTTCTTTTTTGCACAACCCTTTACAAATGTAAAAATTGGTTTTAACTCATGGCTTGTCCAGAATAGGCTATGTAGGCTGCCATTTGCTGACCCCTGATTTAGATGTTAGAAATTCTGGGATTTAGCACTTTAAACAGTTTAAACACACACATATAAGCATATATGCAAAACCCTTTGGCTTGCCTTATTATCTGGTAGTATATGTTCAAAAGTAGAACATTTTCTTGAATACTGAAGCATCAGGGAGTGAACATGGGTTAAGGGAGAGGCATGGCATTCATGCTTTTGTCCATTTATTTGCCTAGGTGTACTAGTTATGGTGTGACAATTCATTTAATAGTAATCGTTAACAGAGGTAATAAATTATTACAAAAAATAAATGCAAACAACTTTGTTAGAGTGAGACTAAAATAAGTCACCTCAATTCTACCAATATCCATATTTCGCTTATATGAAAATGATTATAATCATTCCATGCCCAAATCACCTTGATTATATTTGTTCTATATTAAAATTGCCTTTAAAGTAACACTAATAGTGTTCATCATCAACCTTTATTAAATGTCCACTTACCCATCAGCCCAGGTGCTTAATACACATTTGTGAATTATTGCATTTAATCCTTAGAAAACCTCCCATTCAAAATATTATTAATTTTATACACTGAATATTTGTGATGTTTGAATGAGGAAACATACTTTCATGAACTAAGCAGTTACTTAAAAATATAAGTGGATATGTTTCCACAGTGCTTACTTTCACAGTTGTACTGGTCTGGATCCAATCAAGTTATTAACAATAACAGGGGATTCAAGTGGTTAATAAGAAGAGATGAGAATTCTAGAAAATACAGTAATAGCAGATATGTGGATATTCTAGTTTGCTAATGCTGCCAGAATGCAAAACACCAAAAATAGATTGGCTTTTATAAAAGGGGGTTTATTTGGTTACACAGTTACAGTCTGTTCTAGTTTGCTAATGCTGGAGAATGCAAAACACCAGAGATGGATAGGCTTTTATAAAACGGGGGTTTATTTCACTACGCAGTTACAGTCTTAAGGCCACAAAGCGTCCAAGACAACACATCAGCAATCGGGCACCTTCACCGGAGGATGGCCAATGGCGTCCAGAAAACCTCTGTTAGCTGGGAAGGCAGCCGGCGTCTGCTCCAAAGCTCCGGCCTCAAAACAGCTTTCTCCCAGGATGTTCCTCTCTAGCAAGCTTGCTCCTCTTCAAAACATCACTCCCAGCTGCACTCTCTTAGTTTCCTCTCTCTGAGTCAGCTCATTTATATAGCTCCACTGATCAAGGCCCACCCCGAATGGGTGGGGCCACGCCTCCATGGGAACATCTCATCAGAATGATCATTACCCACAGCTGAGTGGGGCACATTCCAAGCAAATCTAACCAGCACCAAAAATGTCTGCCCCACACAAGACCACAAAGATAATGGCATTTGGGGGACACAATACACTCAAACTGACACATTCCACCCCCTGGACTCCAAAATGACATCATCTTTCCAAATACAAAATACATTCATTTCATCACAATATCACAAAAACTTAAATAAATTCAGTAACAAAAGTTAAATACAAAACCCCATCAAAATCAATTTAGGCATGGCCATTCCTAAGGCATAATTTTTCTTTAGCTGTGGATCTGTGAACTTAGAACAAATTATGTGCTCCCAATATACAAAGGAGAGACATTCATAGGATAAACATTTCCATTGCCATAAGGAGAAAGAGTAAGGAAAACAGGGTTAACAGGACCAAAACAGTTCCTAAAACCTGCAGGACAAACTCCATTAGACTTCAAAGTCTGAGAGTCATTAACAGAACGACGTTGCATCCTTGGGGCTTGAGAAAGCGGGAGCCTAACCCTTCCCAAGGGCCTTTTTGGCAGCTGATTCTTCTCCAAATGCTTGGGTGAGTGCTCCAACACTTCCACACATTGGGGAGACCACCTTCTCGGCTCCACCCTCCTCAAACCTCGGGGCAGCTCCCGGATTCCCTTCCATCTCCGGGGCACACGCTCAACCCCTTCAGAACAGTGGGGTGGCAGCCAGGCTCTCCTCAATTCCCTGGAAATGTGCTCCACCCTCTTTGGGACCTGAGGTGGCAAAACTCTTCCAGAGCATCGAGGCGGAAAGCCCGCCCTCGACCTCCAGGGCAAACTCACCCTTTCCATGCATGTGGGCTGCTCCGCTCTCCCAGCCCGAGACCTCCTGACTCCAGACCTCAACCTCCATGGCTCTGTCTTTGAAGAGATTTTTCCTTTAATTTTTTCCTTGTCTGTCTCCTCCAGTCCAGACTGGCAATGGCTCTGTCTATAAAGATCTCGCAAAAATTCTGTTGGCTTTGCATGAAGCATGCAGGGGTCAAAGCCATCAGACAATAGGACTTTCCACAAATCCTTTCTGCTTAACTCCTTTTCCAATCTTGGCTTGTACTGAAATGGCGGCTGGCTTCCACGTTTGGTTACATCCTCATGTTGGGCTGTAGCTTCTGGGATTCCACCCCCTGGAAGCCTGTAATTTTCCAAGCCATCAACTTCTGGTTTCTTTGAACCCAAGAGTTCAGTTCTAAGTTTATCTCTCTCTGCTCGCATTTTACTATAAGCTGCAAGGAGAAGCCAGGATACGTCCTCCACACATAGTCTGGTGATCTCCTCAGCTAAGTATTCCAGGTTGTTGCTTCCAGATTCTTCCTTCCATCTCACACCAGGACTCAATTTTGCCAAATTCTGTGCCACTTTAAAACAAGGATCACCTTTCTTCCAGTTTGCAACAACACATTCATCATTTCTGCTCAAGTCCTCATCAGAAGTATCTTTAGAGTCCATATTTCCACAAACAGTCTCTTTAAAGCAGTTTTGGCCTTTTCTATCAAGCTCCTCACAACTCTTCCAGAAACTCCCCCTTATCCATTTAAAAAGCCGTTCCAACATGTTTGGTATTTGCAAACTCAGCAGCAAAAGCACCCCACTTCTCTGGTACCAAAATCTGTTCTAGTTTGCTAATGCTGGAGAATGCAAAACACCAGAGATGGATAGGCTTTTATAAAACGGGGGTTTATTTCACTATGCAGTTACAGTCTTAAGGCCACAAAGCGTCCAAGACAACACATCAGCAATCGGGCACCTTCACCGGAGGATGGCCAATGACTTCCAGAAAACCTCTGCTAACTAGGAAGGCAGCCGGCGTCTGCTCCAAAGCTCCGGCCTCAAAACAGCTTTCTCCCAGGACGTTCCTCTCTAGCAAGCTTGCTCCTCTTCAAAACATCACTCCCAGCTGCACTCTCTTAGTTTCCTCTCTCTGAGTCAGCTCATTTATATAGCTCCACTGATCAAGGTCCACCCCGAATGGGTGGGGCCACGCCTCCATGGGAACATCTCATCGAAATGATCATTACCCACAGCTGAGTGGGGCACATTCCAAGCAAATCTAACCAGCACCAAAAATGTCTGCCCCACACAAGACCACAAAGATAATGGCATTTGGGGGACACAATACACTCAAACCGACGCACAGTCTCAAGGCCATAAAGTGTCCAATTCAGGTACCTTCACTGGAGGATGGCCAATGTCCTCAGGAAAACCTCTGTTAGCTGGGAAGGCACGTGGCTGGTGTCTGCTCCAAGTTCTGGTTTCAAAATGGCTTTCTCCCAGGACATTCCTCTCTAGGCTGCAGTTCCTCAAAAATGTCACTCTTAGTTGCTCTTGGGGTGTTTGTCATCTCTTAGCTTCTCCAGAGAAAGAGTCTGCTTTGAACGGCAGTCTCCAAACTGTCTCTCATCTGCAGCTACTCTTTCAGCTTCTGTGCATTCTTCAGAGTCCCTGTTGGCTGTAGCAAGCTCACTCCTTCTGTCTGAGATTATATAGTGCTCCAGTAAACTAATCAAGGCCCACCCTGAATGGGCGGGGCCACACATCCATGGAAATTATCTAATCAGAGTTATCACCTACAGTTGGGTGGGGCACATTTCCATGGAAACAACCTAATTTAAACATTCCAACTTAATCCCCACTAATATGTCTGCCCCCACAAGATTACATCAAAGATAATGGCATTTTGATGGACATAATATATTCAAACCAGCACAGTGGAGCAGCCCCTATCTGTGGGGGCTGAGAGCAGGTGACCAAGGAAGATCCAGCCTCATCTATCCATGGCCTCATCTATCCATCCATTGAGGTCCATGGTCATCTATATGGACCTCAGTGGATGGCGTACCACCTTGACTTACTGGATGGCAGAGAAATCCCTGGGTTCTGCTCTCATTACTCTTGTTCAAAATTATAGTGGATCAATAAGACAGAAAAACAAAAGCCAAATAAATGAGAAGGGGAAAAAACACAAAATTAAAAATAATAATATTGCCCCCACCCCAATCAAGCTGGTGGAGTGAGAAAATTCTGGGCTCTGTTCTTCCACAAAAGCTTTGAACAACCAGGATGTACTGGCTAAAACTTCTTTCTCAAAGCTCCAGAAAACAGTCAAAGGATTTCAGTAACAGGGTTAGCACCAAATCAAGAAAAGAATAATTTAAAAGCAGTAGGATCTGGTGGTGCCCTGGCTACAGCCTCTTCCATCCCCTCACCAGTTCTGCGTGGAGCCAGTCTGCACTCCCAGTATGACTACCTGGCCCTCATTCAGGAGGGAGAAGAGTAACTCTTGTGCACATACTGGGAGCTTGAGTGCCTGGCCCAGTGTCTCTGGTGGTGACCTGAGGGACTGAACCATGACACTCGTGGCAGGATCAGAATCCCAAAACTTGTCCTATGTTACAGAGCTCTCCTACAGAATACTGTGGGAGGGCAGTCACATTGCGGCAGCCTGGGGCAATGGGTTGCTGGCTATAGTACTACAGAGCAGTGCCAGGGACTGTGAGAAAACTGTTTCCTAGGGAAGAGAGCAAATTTGTATCTGTGTAAACCAGGGAATTCCTAGGGTCATAATGCAGGCTCAAAACAAGGTGTATGTGCAGAAAGAGTCAGGGCAACCCCTAAGCTTTGGCCTTGAGTATCCTCCAGTAAGAGTAAGGACATGGGTAAATTTAAATGCCAGTAGTATTGTATTTTTGGTTTGTAATTTCAACTTTTACTTCCTACAAGATCTAAAAGGTAAATGCAAAAAATTTAATGATAAATCAATAGCTTTGGACTCATAATTATAAATATGCATTTTGTAACAAGAACCACATAAAGGAGGGGAGATGGAGGGATTTAGGAACATAATTTATGTGTGCTATTGAAGTTAATTTGATATCTAAGCAATGAGATTATTATAGATTTAGGATGTTAAATTTAAGCCTCATGGCAATCACAAAGAAAATATCTTAGAGCATGCAAACTCATAAAGACAGACATTAAGAGTACAGAGTTCCAGGAGCAGGGTCAGGCAGAATGGGGAGATAATGCATAATGGGTGTAGGGTTTCAGTTTGGGGAGATAGGAAAGTTGTAGTAGTAGAAGTTTTTGAGGGTATAGCAACATTGTGAATGTGATTAATCCCACTGAACAGTGTGTTTGGGAGTAGTCTAGCTGGGAAAGTTTACGTTCTATACATGTTTCCACAATTAAAAATAATAATAAACAGCAACTCAAGAGACAGTAGCAATTAAATGCAATATGTGATCCTGGATGGGATCTAACCAGGGAGGAGAGAAGGCTCAAAAGGACATTATTTAGCTAGAAGGAAATACCTGAAACTGTTGAATTGTAATCCAGTAGCCTTGATTCTTGAAGATGATTGTATAACCATATAGCTTTTATGGTGTGATTGTGTGATTGTGAAAACCTTGTGACTCACACTCCCTTTATCCAGTGTATGGACAGATGAGTAAGAAACTAAAGACAATAAATAAATAAATAAATAATCAAATAATGGGGGATAAGGGGTATGGGATGTTTTGGGTGTTCTTTTTTTGTTTTCATTTTTTTTTTTTAATTTTTGGAGTAATGAAGATGTTCGGGGATTGATTGTGGTGATGAATGCACAACTGTATGATGGCTCCATGAGCCATTGATTGTACACTGTGGGTGATTGTCTGGTGTGTGAATATATCTCAGTAGAATCGCATTAAAAAAAGGACATTATTGGTACACATGAAAGAAATGTAATGTAGACCGAAAGCTTTATATAAATGTTAAATTTCTTGAAGTTGATAACTACATAAGTGAAAATCCTTGATCTTAGAAAATGTATATGGAAGTATTAAGGTTTCAAGGAGCATTGTGTATACAACCTACACTCAAGTGTTCAGAAATGAATTGGTAAATAGATAGACAGACAGACTGATGGATGGATAAATAGATATATTGAAACATGGATGGATGGATGGATAGGAAGGAAGGAAGGAAGGAAGGAAGGAAGGAATGGAAAATGTGGCAAAATGTTATAATTGGTGGATTGGATACTGGGAGGATAGCTACATTGGAGTTCTCTGACAGGGTTTGTATTATTTTGTTACTGTTCTGCAAGTTTGAAGGTATTTCAAAATAAAAAGTTAGAAAACTGATATTATCAATAAATAAAGAAAAAAAATTCTTGAACAAGAGTTAAAGAAACTGCAAAAACTAGAAAAGAAAAACAAATACTACTGAAATAAAACTACAAAATGAAAGACAACAGCAAATTAAGCAAACCAATTATCAAAAGTATAAGAAATACCACAGCCCTCAAAATCACACATACTACTAATAAACACAGTGAACCCACACAGAACCCAAAGAACCTCCACTAATTACACATACCAATCCCCACATTAAGCAAATTCTTATAAATATAAAACATAAAACAAAATACTAAAGCATAAACAACCTTACAAAACCACCAGAAGGAAAACTATAATGCAATGAGCAACAAAATAACCCAAACTATAATATGTCAAAATGCAAATATAATAAACACCTTAAACCTGAATCTCAAGCCTGTCTTTAAGCAGATGCTTCAGAAAATTCCCTGAGGTAGCCAGCACTGAAGGGTGAGTACCAGGGATCAAGGGAGGGCAGTTCTGTGCCTGCAGCTCCATTCCATCCCCAAGGCTATGCCAAGGGTTGCCCTTGTTAAGCATTACTCAGAAAGCTGCAGTTCACAGTGTAATATATATGGACAGCACCTTTCCAAATACAGCACTGCACACAGTGTGGCTGGAGATAGTGATATTGTCAAACACCCGCACCACCCCCCATCCCCCACCCCCTGCCAAAGCAGACTTCATCACACCCCTATCTATACCCAGGGTTTATCTTTTAGTACTTGGCAATTCTCAGCCCATTATCAGGATGGCTTCAACTTCTTGCCTGTCCATCCTTCACATATAACTAAAAAACTATGAATAGACATATAGACACTTAAGAAATCAATAAATAAGAATTGAAAGTTGTAACATGGACTAATAGAGCCTCAAGATTAACCATGCTTAACCCCTAATAAATTTGTGCATTCCTATACTATTAAAAGAAAATTTTTAAATAGTGGAATTGAGTTTTGCAGAGAAGAACAATAATGAAAAGTCAGAGAGGGGCACCATGATCACACTGAATATTTTTGTCCCATTTGCTCAAGCCCTTTTCTAACCAAAGTAATATGACACCCCAAAGAAACTAAAATGAATCTATTCCCAGAGGTTCTCATTCCCTGTTTTATCCCATAAACCCTCCTAAGAGTTTCCCTTTAATTGATCCAGCACTGGCTGGGTAGTTCAGGGACTCAAGGAAGGGCACCTGGGTTCAGGCAGTCACACACCCTCTTCCCAAGGCTACCACAGATGTTTAAGTGCATAACTTCATTTCAAAAAGTACAATTCTTATTTCAATCTAAATAAATGGTACTTTTTGGAGTGGGCACTTCACACAACATGGCTGAAGGTAACAGCCCCACATAGACCACAGCCTAAAATCATTTAATTTCAATCAATACCATAATACTCTCAGTCCATTAGGTGGCCACAAAGTTATGTTCAATGATCTGGAAAGCAACCACGCCACTGCTCATTCACTTCACCACCCCAGGAGTGCATATCGTCTCACATGCTATGTATACAAGGAGAAAGATGCCATGTCTGATAGAAAATAAGTCATCCCTCCATTTCATTCTTTCTCTGGAACTTTAGAATTCTTGCATACATTGTCCTTCTGTACTCAAAATTAATATGGTTAGCACATGAAAAAAATGGGCTGCATTCCCCGAAAGTCAGCTGTTAAATAGAAAGGTCACTCCAGACCACCCACCACAGCTTTCTATCCATCATACATTCCGGCCCCTCTTTTGGAATTATCCACCTCAACTTCAGAACCAAAGAATAAGCAGTAAAACCAAGCAGGAAGTCATGGGGAGAAAAGTCAGAGGGAACTGGAATGTAAAAACGTAGAGAGACCCAAGAATACAGTAATAATAACTATAATATATAAAAGAAAATAAAATATTCTGTGTTTTTTAGTAGCCACTACTATCATGAGTGAGACAGAATGTACATGGAAGATCTACCTCCAGCTACCACCCACCCCTAGGGATGAAATACAGACCCTGTTGAAAGAGGCACAGCTGTAGCTCACTGAATGGGACTGATGGTGATGTGGTGTGGATCCAGTGGAAATTACTTGAAACCACACTCCACAAGTTGCCAGAAATCACACCTGTATTGTGCCAGGGAGAGCTGCTCACAGGGAGGGGTTTCACTGGTGAGATGCAGCAACAAAACCACCTTAGGTGGTAAAGTGCTGCAGCTGGGTAATGCAGGCCACCGGGAGCTTTCAGAATCAGGCACTGGGGAAGCTGCTCACTCTCCAGGAGCAGATCACTTGGAAAGCAACTCCCCTGCATCCCTCAATGGCTCCTCAGTGCCATCAGCTTATGGAAATTAACACCAGCCAGCTGGGAAGGAAAAATATTTAAAGGGCCCAGATCAGTTTTCTCCCAGCATGTCAAAAAGGTGAATCTGGAGCTGAATGGTAATAAATTGATACAACTATAAAAGAAAATTCATTAATGAGATAGTGATTAGTTATTCAAGAATTCCACACCAATCAGAAATATGCTAGTCTTTAAAATTTTGTTGTATTAATGAAGATTCATACTCAGTATTCCACTGCCCATGCTTATAGCTGAAGGTGTCTAGGTTGTCTGAAATATCATGGCCTAACTTGTATAAAGTGACAATAAATGTGTTCAAGGTGTTCCTAACTTATTTTTTGAAATAAGTGATTAACATGGTGCTGCACAGTTTAATGGAATAGAATGAATAGACTGAATTCTGTTGTGTACGTTTTTTAGATGGAAAATATAATTTTTTCATTTAAAATCATAAAATTTCCCTCATATTCCTGTTAGATATAAATTGCGGTATAGACAGATATAGGTAGAGATAGAGAAAAACCAAGATGTATTTACATTGGAATTGTTGAGAATAAACAAGTTTTCATGTTTATAGATAGAGTATGTACTTAATTTGTTATAAAATGTAAGTGTATGTACACAAAATTGAATAGGGGTTTACACATTTTTTACTTGTTCAAGAGCAATATTGTTTAATGATACTCTTCAGGTTGATATCAGCAGTTAAATATGGGTTTAGAGTGGAAGATTTGTACTTGGATGTTATTATATATGCCATTATAAATCATTACCTCATTTCATTTGTTCTTATAGTAAATTATCAATTTTTAATTCAAAAGAATCTTTTTAAAAGTCATTTATTGTAAGACTTTTGCAAATCATATAATCTCTTCAAGTTCCAAGTTTCCTAACAATCAGTAGCATATAATAATGAGACCTTGCTTTTATTAATGACTTGTAATAATTGCTATTTCAATTAGCATGTGTTCAATAATTATTTACAGGCCATTCACTGTGCTAAGTGGTTTTATTTTTGGGCAAGCTTGCGTTTTTCTAATGCAATTTTATTGAAAAATATTCAGATACCAAAAAATCATCCAAAGCATGCAGTTGTTCACAGTATCATCATATAGTTGTGCATTCATCATAACAATCAATTTTTGAACATTTTCATAACTCCAAGAAATAAAAATGAAAATAAAAGTAAAAAAGAGCCAAAACATCTTATACTCCTTTTCACGCCCTATCCTTCATTTACTTTTTGTTCCCCTTTTTTCTACTCATCTGTCAATACACCAGATAAAGGGAGTATGGGCCACAAGGTTTTCACATTCACACAGTCATCCCATAAAAGCTACAGAGTTACATGATCATCTTCAAGAATCAAGGATACTTGGTTGCAGTTGAACAGTTTAAGGTACTTCCTTCTAGTTATTCTAGTACAGTAAAAACTAAAAAGGGATATCTATATAATGCATAAGGATAGCATCCAGAATGACTTCTCTCAACTCCATTTGAATTCTCTCAGCCACTGAAACATTATTTTGTTTCATTTCTCTTCCCCCTTTTTGTCCAGAAGCCTCTCTCAATACTACAATTCCAGGTCCAGACTCATCCCCAGGAGTCATGTCCACATGGATTTACACCACTAGGGAGTCATGCCCCACATAGGGGAGAGGGTAGTGAGTTTACCTGCAGTGTTGGCTTACAGAGAGAGACCACATCTGAGCAACAAAAGAAATTCTCTGGGGGTGACTCTTAGGTAAAATTATAAGTAGGTTTAGCTTCTCCTTTGGAGTAACAAGCTTCATAAGTGAAAGCCCCAAGATCAAAGATTTGGACTACTGCAATGGTAGTCCCCAACGCTTGTGAGAATATCAGGCATTCCCCCTGGGTGGGGAAGTTTAATATTTCCAGTTTCTCTGCAGTCCCTCAAGGGGGCTTTGCAAATACTTTTTTATTCTTGACCCAAATTACTCTGGGATGTAATGGATTTTCATGCTAACCTATACAAACCAAACAGATCTCACCCCCTATTCAAGGTTCCATGTAATTACGGTGTTTGAGTAAACTGAACGTACAAGTTCAATTATGTAGCCTGCTACAGAAAATATAGATTTTCCACCAAATAAACATCTCCACCTTTGGTCTCACAAAGAAGTCAAAGTTTTAAAACACAGTCCATATCATCCTTTTCCCTTTAGTCTGGTTTACCTTAGTCCTAACCAAGTCCATTTTGTTCATATCTCTAATTAAATTCTGATCTTAATTTTTCAGCTTCTTTAACATTTGCTGTATGGGGTAATGCTAACATTCAAAGCAGCCAAACTCTGTCTCTGAGTCTCAGGTGTCACACAGATACCCAAAGTTTCAGGGACTGAAATAGCTCATCATCTCAGAATTTAGAAATAACCGTTACAACTCATGAATAGATGTGACTGCCCTAAGAGCTTACAAACTAGGAAACTTTACCATAAGCCTTCCCCTGAGAGCCTATGCTCTCAGATTCAATTCTGGCTTATTTCACCCAACATACTGTCCTCAAGGTCCAGTCACCTAGATGCATACCCCACAACTTCACTTCTTCTTGCCACCACTCAATATCCCATTGTATGTATATACCATCTTTCATCATTCTCTTTATCAGTTGATGTACCCTCAGGTCACCTCCATCCATTGCGAATCGTGAATACTGCCACCTTAAACAACAGTGTGCAATGTCCATTCATGTCCCCGTTCTCAGTTCTGCTGAGTATATACCCAATATTGGGGTTGCAGGACCATATTGGAACCCCATAGCTTCCTGTGGAACCACCACACTGCCCTCCAGATGGGCTGCCTGCCCCATTCTACTTCCCCACCAACAGTGAATAGGTGCATAGCTCTCTCCATGTTTTCTCCAGCACTTGTATCCCTCTGTTTATTATTTAAACAGTTTTATTCACCCACCATACAATCCATTCTAAGAAAACAATTAGTGATTCCCAGTATAATCACATAATTATGCATTCATCCCCACAATCTATATGAGGACATTTCCATTTCTTCCACAAAGAAAGAGGAAAAGGAGAAAAAATGAAGAGTAAAAATATATAAGAGAGAAGAAAAATAAAAATAAAATACAATGAAAAGATCAGACAATGCATCCACCGCCAAGAATCCCATATCACTCCCTTATATCCTCCTCTTATAAACATTTAGCTTTGGTATATTGCCTTTATTACAAATAATGGAAGCATTATTACAATGTTACCATTAACTATAGACTCTAGTTTGCATTGATTATGTTTTTCCCCTATACCATCCAATTTTCAACGCCTTGCAATGTTGACATTCATTTGTTCTCCCGCATTTAAAAACACTCATATATTTGTACATTTAATCATGATCACTGACCACTCTAGGTTTTGCTAAGTTATAAAATTCCAGTCTATATTCCTATCTTTCCTTCTGGTGTCATACATGCTCCTAGCCTTCCACTTTCAACCATAATCACACTCATCTTTGCTCAGAGTACTTACAATATTGTGCTACCATCACACAGTATTAGGCTATCCATTTCTTGATGTATAAAATCAATCCTGTTGAACCATATGTACTCCTTCAGTATCAAATGCCCTTTTTCTAACTTTCTATCTCCTGACAACGTGTTTTCTCAACTTTAACTCTCAATTTCACTCATCAATGTTAGTTCATATAGTGAGTCCATTGAGTATCCGTCCTTTTGTTTCTGGCTAATTTCGCTCAACATAATGTCTACGGTCTACCATTTTGTCTTTTGGATTTTATATGTCATATCTTATTTTCATTTTTTTCTCTCTCTTTTTACTCTTGCTGATAGTCTTCATTTCTACTCTCTTCTCCAAACCCCTCTCTCCCAACTTTTCCTATCTGCCTGTAGTGCTCCCGTTAGTATTTCTTTTAGAGCAGGTCCTTGTTCACAAACACTCTCAGTCTCTGTTTGTCTGAAAATATTTTAAACTCTACCTCATTTTTTGAAGAACAGTTTTGCTGAATATAGAATTCTTGATTGGCAGTTTTTCTCCTTCAGTATCTTAAATATATCATGCCACTGCCTTCTCTCCTCTATGGTTTCTACTGAAAAATCCACACATATACATACACATAGTCTTATGGAGCTTCCTTTTTATGTGATGAATCACTTTTCTCTGGCTTCTTTCAGAATTCTCTGTCTTTAATATTTGATAATCTGATAATTGTGCATCTTGGAGTAGGTCTATTTGGATGTATTCTGTTTGGGGTACATTGTGCTTCTTGGATCTGAAATTTTATATCTTTCATAAGAGATGGGAAATTTTCAGTGATTATTTCCTCCATTATTTTGTCTGTCCCTTTTCCCTTCTCTTCTCCTTCTGGGACAACTATGACATGTATATTCATGTTCTTCATGTTGTCATTCCATTCCCTGAGACTCTGCTCATATTTTTCCATTCTTTACCCTATCTGTTCTTTTCTGTGTAGGATTTCAGATGTCTGTCCTCTAGTTCCTGAATCCTTTCTTCTCCCTCTTCAAATTTGCTGTTGTAAGTCTCCACTGTGTTTTTTATCTCTTCTATTGTGCCTTTCATTGCCATAAAGCCTGCCAATTGTTTTTTCAAACTTTCAAGTTTTTCTATATTCACCCAATGTCTTCTTTATGTCCTTCATCTCTTTTGCCATATCTTCCCAAAACTCGTTGACTTGATTTTTTAAATTATTTAGTATATTTGTTTGAAGCTCTTTAATTAGTTGTTTCAACTCCTGTATCTCATTTGAAGTGTAAGTTTGTTCCTTTGACTAGGCCATTATCTTTGTTTTTTCTAATGTGATTCATAAGTTTCTGTTGCCTAGGCATCTGATTCCCTTGACTACCCCAATCAGATTTTCCCAGACCAGATGGGTCCAGGTCTCAGGAAAAGGATGTAATCAGTATCAGGTTTCCCTGGGGATGAGACCCAGAAAGTTGTCACACTTTCTTGTGAGGCCTGTAGACTCTGTGCTTTTCCTATCCTTCCCAGCAGGTGGTGCTTGCCAGCCTACAGCTCCCCACCTGTGTAAAGAGGTGAGTTGCCTTTAGTTCTCAGTAGACCCTGTCCCTGCCAGAGGCCAAGGGTGTTAGAAGCCAAACTTAAGCTGCTTCTTTTCTTTTTTTCCCTGGCTCTAGGATCTGAATTCTCTGAGGGAAGGCAGCCACTTTTACTGGGCACTGCCTCCCCTTTTTCTTATGGAAGATAAACCCTTTAGGGATTTATCTCCTAACACTTGACTTCTTCTTTTGACTCTCTGATTATCTTAACTCCAACCTTGCCTGGGTCAGCACTGACAATTGAAAATGCCTGAGGCTTTCTCTAATGAGCTACTTAGAATGAGAGGGGAAAAAAGGAAAAAAGAAAGAAATCCCCTTTTCAGAACCAGTCTCCAGCCCCCAGTTACCAATGAAAGACCAGAGTTGGTTCCCAGTTCTATGTGCCCCTTTTCTTGGGACACAGCCCTTATCCAGTATTCTGAGCTCAGCTGATCCCAAAAGCCCATTTTCATTTATGTATTTTTTTTTCTCTCAGCCCTGCCTCCTCCCTGCTGAGAGAAACCTCTGGGTTCCTTTCCTGCTTGTCCCAGATTTATCAGTGCTTATAGCTTACATTTAGTATCCAAATTCATTAATTTAAACCACAATTGAAGCTTGGTTGAGCTATCTTCCCTTCCTCCTAGTAGACTGCTTCTTTTTCCCACAGGGAAGTCTTCCAACTCAGCCTGCCATGCTGGTGGAGGAAGGGCACCAGCTGTGTAGTTTGGGGAGCTTTATTTACAGTTTTTATGTAAATTATTTACAGCATAATTATTCACAGCAATCTCAGCTGTTCCACCCATTCCAGACTGGTGTATGTTTGTCCATTCACAGATGTCCCCCAACAGTTGTTCCAGACTATTTACTAGCTGTTCCTGGCTATATGCTTTCCAGAGGACTAACTAAACTCCACACCTCCCTATGCCACCATCTTGCTCCGAAGCCAGTTTTGTAAAGCTCTTTTTTGTTCTATCCTCACAGCACATGTGTGAGAATGAAAATATTAGCATTTCTATACTAAGATTTGTCATTAGGATGTAAATGAATCAAAATATAATACTTTTGGAAACTGAAAACCATCAGGGATGCAGAATTTAATAGGACAGTATACATCATTAAAATTTGACTGTGAAAATTCAACATTAAATGAAAATAATTGGAATACTCCAAGTTACAATTAGAAAACCCACTTTGATTGTATCCCCACTAGGTTCAAGAGATAAGACATAAACAAATAAATATCCACAGATTTTTATTTCTTAATGTATATCCATGGTATATTTTGAATAATATAGATGGTACACAATTTGAGTAGTATAGATGGTGCATGTTTAATGATTTTAGGGTAAATCAAGCCACCACCACAGTCTTTAAAATTGAGATAAACAGATTGATAGCTATATGTAGATGCATATATATAAACAGATGTACTGATACATACACTTATATATTTCAATATATACATATATATTTGCTTTCAGATGATAAATATTGGTAAAGATGAGCTGATGTTTCAAGATGTAGAGTGAAAGACCTATAGGAGAGATAACTAAATGTTATTGAGCATTGCTTCTTTTCATTAGCTAGACCAAGCAATTACTAACCTCGATATAAAACTATGCATATATTATGCATATATTTAAGTAACTTACTATGAAATGGTATACTATCATTTAGCTCTAAAGTTTAAAAGCTTTCTGCTTTTAATAGGTTATCACAGAAACTGCTGTAATATTGATTTTAACAAGAGCAATATTGGTAGTGATGTGTCTAGCAATGATAAAAAATATACTAAGAGGATAAACATTTTCCAATTATTTCCTTATATTTCATGCTTTCTGTTCTCTGGCTCTGCAACTGTTTACAATCTAGTCCAGAGCTGCACAGGTCTGCCAGGCCCAAAACCAAAGTTCTTAACCACCCAGGTGACCTCTCAGTAGCCTTTACAGAAACAATAATATGTTTTTTTAAAACCTTACATTGCTAAAGCACTTTACAGTTCACAGAGAGCTTTCTGATCTGTGATCTCATTAAAGCATGACCCAACTTACCAAAAACAACATTCATATTTTAATGAGTCCAATTAAAAATACCTTAATGTAACCCAGCTGTCCCAGACCTCACCAGCCTGAAAGGTCACATTTCCTTTCCACGACCAATTCATGGATGCTCCAAGCCCCTACCAGCCTGGCTGCTGGAACTGTATAACCCTTGACCCCTGGAAATGAGGCCCCTATTCCCCAAATATCCCCTTCTTATATCTGGGGGTACTTTCCATGTGCCCCCTACCAGACAGATGGCCAGCTGCAGCCACTAGACAAGCCCCACCCTTGTCATCCAGGCTGTATCTCCTATTAGCCTGGGTTGCTGCCCTCCAAGCCAGCAGGAAGAGGCCTCACAATTTTCGTGGCCCATCCTGCCAGCCCCAAGGTCTACCTCAAGGGTGCTATAGCCAGATGCTTTCCCAAGGTCCCAACTTTAGGGTGCTAGAGTATTGCTGGAAGAAAGGCCTCCAGGAGCTCCAATTCAGGCTCACCACTTGGCCCTGAAACAGCTCAGCTTGCAGCTGGAGTCTCACTGCACCCAAAGAGATGACTGAGGCCCTGGGCTGGAATCTCACCTCTTGTCTGGAATCTCATGGATTATCTCGTGAAAGTACAGTTCTATAGATTTCTGCTGCCTGGGCTTCTAACCAAGAGCTCACATCCAGTCCACAGGGCCAGATTGCAGATTGTCTTCGAGAGGTTTGCTGGAGACAGTCTGATGGAGAGTTGCTTGTGGGAGACTGACAGGGTAAAGCTCTTGAGAGTGACAAGGTTGAACTTGATCCAAGTGGTGTACTCCCAGACAGTAGGGGCAATTAAGAACCCCCTCCCACCACCACTACCCTTTTCTGTTCTGGAAATGACTCACCATAAGGGAACACCCTGCCCTCACATATTTGCGCTTTCCTATCTATGACCTACTCTCCTTCCACATGACCTTCCTTTGACTCCCAGCTGATACAAATGACTCCCTTGCATACCTGCTTCTATAAAATTCCAGCCCCCTTCGTTTCCTTTGGGATGTTCATGATTAATGAGCATTCTCCCTATTGCCCAGTGCATTTTGTCTGTGACTGGAGATAAGCCTGGAAGGGGCTGAGGAAGGCAAGGTTGGGATGATGACATGACATCCTGCAATGCGGTTGCAAATGGGACATCAGCCAATTCTATGGGTGCTCTGAGGCTGGGATGGCCTTTCAAGAGTTGTCCCAAATTGAAGCAAGGCCGGGGTCTTTGTGTCCTAGAATCATCAGTCATCCAGCTTCTGGCTGGGGTCAAAACCAGGTCAAAGTGGCTCTCTGAGGCCTTGGGTGATTCCCATTGAGGCGAGGCATCTGTGAGCTACCAGCAGCTAAAGTCCCAGCCCTCAGTGACAGTGCTGCCCTCCTCCCCAATTTAAAAACCAAAAGCTGCAAGAACATAAGTGAATGAAAAGGATGCAAACAAATCTTGGAGGGGGGTAAAATATAGATGATAGTGAGGGTTAACTGGGGAAAGGGGATGGACATGCCTCTACATAAATTTTAGGGCTCTCAAGGAGTCTTGAGCTGTGGTTCATCAGACTTTCCTGGCCTGGTTTCTTCCTGCATTAAACTTGACAACATGCCAATCTCTAAACTTTTCTTTCTGCAATGAATTAGCAATTTACTCATGAATAGTTAATGAAAATAAAATTAAAAAGACAACTGGCACCATTTGTTGCTACCAAAGTCAGCTCCAGTCTCCCATTGTTTCCAAGGAGAGGTTGTTCATACTGAATTTTATATGAATTTGTGCCAGCTTCATCTCAAGACAGAAACACTGCAAGTCACTCATTTGTTATGGTGAGCCTGATTCTGTGCATGTCTTCTTTCCTTCTTTCCAGAATCATTTACTTCTCCCTAATTCAGTGTCAGGCATTATCCTGTACCCTGTGGGGAAGACAAACCCTTTTTTTTCAAATTTTCTAGCCTTGATTCCTGCCACCATGAGGGACATATGACTTTGCTAGGACAATGTCAATAGAAAGGGAGGGGCAAATTGCAGACTGCAGTTAACTGAGGAACTGATACTAATTGAGCATGTGAAGACAACAGTATGTAAACTCCTACATCTAGGTTCTAGAGATCCAGGAATCTAGAATCTAGAAGTACTACAGTGAAGAGTAGAGAAATATGATGGACACTAGAGGGAGAGAAGGTGGTAGGAGGGTGTGATTTGGTGTTTTTACATTTTGTTCTGTAGTGGGAAAGACTGAGGGTGTTTAAAAGCAGATGAAAAGGAACAAAGATGCCAATAGACAGGGTTGCAAAATACAGGAGATAAATACCTATTATGAATTAAATTCCTTGAAGAGGTAGTAAGAAATGGGATTTGCCTCAGACGGAAGGAAGAGCAACTCTTCAGTTGTGACTGAGGAGAGAGGATGGAGCAGAAGGCCAGAAAGTTGCAGACAGCTGGCTAGAACCTCCTTTGAATTCTGGCAACCTAGATCCTGTCAAGCCTGCTACCTCCCTCCACCGCCTCCAATCATCCAGAAACATTGAGCCCTTTCCCTCTTGCCCATGAATTAAAGTGTTGAGAGTAATGTGTCTTCCATGCCCAGTCCTCACTCAGCCCTCATCCCCAATGTCTGGCTAACTGTGGACCTGCCTGTCTGGTCCCCAACCCTGCAGAAGTCTACCTCCCTCCCTTCTCACACACCTGCCTCTACCCTTACTTCCTTCCCCCTCACTGTTAGAGAACTCACAATGAAACACACACATCTGGAGAGAGGGGCTTTTTACAACTTGTTGATTTTCTTAACCATCACTGTTCCTATAATAAGTAGTCTCTAGAGGGTTGGCTAATTCTCAGGAGACAGGCCTCTGGAGATGCAGCAGTTATTTCTGAAATCTGGTCTTCGTTATGCTGTTACTTGGTGCACAGTTCATCACTGGAGGTGATGGTGTTCTCCAGGGTCTCCTGGTCCTGGTCTGACTGATTCTTATTTAGTTTCTCATTTAGCCTGTGGTAATGCCCAAATAGTATTGGCCTTCTTGCTCTCTTAGGCTTTTTTGAAGGGGTGTTAGTTAGGGAAGATTCTTTTCTTGAATTTCTTTGGAAGGCCACTTTTACCCTGATAAATATCTTTAGCACCTAGTAAAGAAACAGAGTGAGCTTAGGAGTGCACTGGTCTGGAAGAAGAGAATCTGGCATGGAAGGGGATGGGAGCATTGGGAGAAGAGGTGCAGGCTGAGGAGAGGCTGTGTTCCAGACAAGGGCAGGGTAGGAGTCTTGGGGGAGAACAGAGGGGAAGAAGGAAGGAAGGGTGGGCAGGGTCATCTGACCTTGCTATTGTCTCCAGACTTTGGTTCACAAGAGGTCATCATATCCTCTTCTTTGGTGCTTGGGGCAAGTTGTTGCATGCTTGGAATTGTTTGTTTCATAGCTATGGTCAAATCCTCTGGTTTGCCAGTCACCTCTTCCATATTGAAGTCAAGTAGTGATGTAGCCCAGATCTCTTTGCCTTCCTATATAAGCCCTTTCCCAAGAAAATGAAAAGCCACAGTCTTGGGCTTTATTTGGTCAGCAAGGCACCCAAACCAGCCAATGATAGCCCTGGGGTGGCTTAGACATCACAAAGCCCCACTCAGAACACCTCCATAGGTGGGAGGGACGGTTGCTGAGGAGACCAAGATGCTCTGGTTGGAGAAAGTGGGAGTAAGGAGCCATATTTAAATCTTGGTGGAGATGTGAATTCCCTTATTCACCTTGAAGACCATTCACTTCTTGGCCACTCCCAGTCAACTCTCTTATTACACCTCCTTTTCTCAATGTCCACATAATTCTTTTCTCCTCAGGTTTTGTTTTCAAGTGTGAACTCACAGCTTTAAGGTTGTCAAGACTTCATTGGGTAGACTTGCTAAACTGGGTATCTTGTTTAAAATCTGGGAAGTCATGTTCATCTCAGTCAGTGCAGTACCCAGACTTGGGTTTTACCAATGTGGGTAAGGAGGGAAAAGAGTGGAAGGGTCACATATTAACGTGCCTGGAAGTGGTGCTGTGTACTTATATGCAGGATACTACAACTAAGACTGACATGTACACCTAGAGTGGAGGCTGTTCAAAATCATACTGGAAGTTCTTTCCAGGGAAACAAGGGGGGAAAAAAGTCCAGATTGGAAAGGAAGAAGTAAAACTGTCTTTATTCAGAGACTACATGATAGTGTAAGTAGAAAATTCTATCCACTGAAAGAAACACTTCCAGAATGAAGAGTTGAGTTTAGCAAGATTGTAGGATGCAAGACAAATATGCAAAAACCAATTGTATTTTTATATAATAGCAATGATCAAATGGAAAATGGACTTAAAACAGTGCAATTTAAGATAGCATTAGAAAAGATGAAATACAGATAACTTTGACAAAAGATATCAAAGACCTAACCTGTACATTGAAAACTATGAAACATTGCAGAGAGAGATTAATGAAGACCTAAATCAAATGATTTAGGTCTTCATTGCCCTGTTCATGGGTTGAAAGTCCATACCTTGTTTATGGGCTGAAAGGCCCAATATTGTGAAAATGTCAATTCTTCCAAAATTCATCGATAGATTCAACATAATCCCAATCAAAACCTTGGAAGGCTTTTATTTCAAAGATAAATTGACAGTTGCGTTTGATATTCACATGGAAATGCAAAAGATCTAGAATAACCAAAAGAACTTTACAAAAGAGAAAAACTGGAGGAGTTACATTACTTGATTTCAAGACTTATAATGAATCAATAATCAAAAGAATATATGATAGTGGCATGATAGAAATGCATCAATGGAATATAATCATGAGTCAAGAAATAGAGCCATACATATATGCATATATTGACAAAGATTTTAGAAAAAGATTAGACCAGAAAGGATAGTCTTTTCAAAATTAGGGTCTGGAATTATTGCATATCCACACAAAAATTAACTCAAAATGGATCACAAACATAAATGTAAAATCTACTGTAAAGCTTCTAGAAGAAAATATGAGAAAATATTTGCTACTTTGTAGCCATTTCATAGATACAAAAATAAGCATCATCAGTTAATGAAAAAATTGATAAATTGAACTTCATTCAAATTAAGATAATTTGCTCTATGAAATAAACAATAAACCACAGAATGGAAGAAAATATTTGCAAATCACATATCTGATAAAGGTCTTGTACAAAGAATACATAAAGAACTCCCAAAACTTAAATAATAGGGAATCAAACAACCCAATTAAAAATGGGCAAAAGATTTGAATAGACCTTTTATCATACAGACAGCAAATAAACACATGGAAAGATGTTTAGTCATTGGTTGTTACAGGAATACCATACCATGAGATACCACTGTGAACTTACTAGAATTTCCAAAATTGAAAACACTATATCAAGTGTTGGTGAAGGTGTGGAGCACTAAGACTCTCATACACTGCTGGTCAGAATGTAAAATGTTATAACCATTTTTGAAAACAGTTTGGCAGATTCTTAATTTTCAATGCAACTGTTTCTCATCACTTCATTTTTGTCCTTTTTACTTAGCCACTTGCATCATCATTCAAAAGAGATTCAAATAAAAAATATATGCCTACCATATAATCCAGCCATTCCACTCTTAGGTATTTATTCAAGTGAAATGAAAGCATATGTCCATACAAAGACATGTACCTGAATATTCATAACAGCCTAATTCATAATATGGAAAACTAGAAACAACTCAAATGTACATAAACAGGTGTATGGATAACAGGGGTATGGATAAACAAATTGTAATGTAACCATACAATGGAATACTACTGAGATATAAAATTGATACAACATGGATTAATCACAAAATAATTATGCTGACATATAACAGACAAAAAAAATAGGACATATTGTATGACTCCATCTACATAAATTTGTAGAAAATGAGCACAATGGTTTTGGCTATATCTGCAGTGCTACAGAAGGAAACTCAAAAGCTCACAAGATCCATTTGTCCCCATCAACCAAAGATAATTCTTTTTTAAAATGTGACCCAACCTAAGAAATTCAACAAATATATGGATTTTAATCTATGTATTTTAAAATAATAGGATGATGCTGAAAAATCAAAACAAATTATATATTATTCCTTGAAATTCACTTTCTTCTAACTAAAGCTTGGCTCCGCTCTAAAGAAACTGCTTCCTCTGAAATCTTCTCAAGTGGTGACTGTTTTCTCTTCCACACTCCTGGAACTAATGGTACTCATGCTTCCACCGCCATTTCCATACCTTCTCTCCCTCTCATGTGAATCCAACTCTTTTAATACTACACCACCCACTTCTAATCCCTGTGCAGTCATCTAGAGACTCCCAAGACACATTCACCCTCATTTCAATCATTAAAGGTTTTAGCTTCTTGTCATAGCCCTTGATTATTTCCACATCGAGGCCCTCTCCAGGAGGTGGAGATTAACTTTATTCCCCCTTCTTGAGGTTGGGATGGACTCAATAGTATAGAAGGGGGAAAATAGTAATATTACATTGGAAAAACCTGATAGATACTACTTTAACCAAGTGATAAGGGTTAACAATACTAGTGATGATTCTACAATTGTGCTTAGCCAGGAAAAAAACAAAAACACAAACAAAAACATCCATACTGAGTTGTCTCACTTATAATTCATAATTGGCAGTCTCAAGTAGGCACTTAACACTGTCTGGCAATTCCATTATATTTCCTTAATCCATTCATTTTTCCAGTATCCTACATGACAATTCACAACTTTTATCTCCTCAAACCTTCAACACTATTGCCTTCATCCTTACATTTACCTTGGTTTCTATTTCACTGAGGAAACAGAACCAAACAGAAAAGGACTTCCATATGCTACCCTTACCAAAGGGTACATTTTTGCTCATATACTCTGTCTTCTAAAGTAGGGATAAACTCTCCCTGTTTCTATCTAAAGTCAACTTTTCCACTTGTGCAGCTGATCCCATCCTTTATTACTTAAAGAAATTGTCAGCGCAACTGTTTCTCATTACTTCATTTTTGTCCTGTTTACTTAGCCATTTGCATCATCATTCAAAAGAGATCCACATCAAAGCAACAACAGAAAACCAAAATCTTGACTCCACATACTTCCTTAAGTATTGCCCATTTCTCCATATATACCATTTGTTACAGCAAAACTTCGGGAAAGATTTGTCTATACACATTAACTCCACTTGCTCTCCTTCCATTTTCTTTTATCCCACAATTCAAGCTTTGGCCATTGGAGCTCTTTAAGTTTGTATTATGGGTTCCCCTGGTTTTTTTAGTTTTTGTGCCGGTTTGAATGTATTGTGTCCCCCAAATGCCATTATCTTTGTGGTCTTGTGGGACAGATGTTTTGGTGCTGGTTAGATTTGCTTGGAATGTGCCCCACCCAGCTGTGGGTGGTGACTTTGGTGGGATACTCCCATGGAGGTGTGACCCCACCTATTCAGGGTGGGCCTTGATCAGTGGAGCCATATAAAACATACTGACTCAAAGAGACTGACAGAGTGCAGCTGTGAGTGACGTTTTGAAGAAGAGCAAGCTTGCTAGAGAGGAATGTCCTGGGAGAAAGCCATTTTGAAACCAGAACTTTGGAGCAGATGCCAGCCACGTGCCTTCCCAGCTAACAGAGGTTTTCTGGATGCCATTTGCCATCCTCCAGTGAAGGTACCTGATTACTGATGCGTTACCTTGGACACTTTATGGCCTTAAGACTGTAACTGTATAGCCAAATAAACCCCCTTTTTATAAAAGCCAGTCCATCTCTGGTGTTTTGCATTCTGCAGCATTAGCAAACTAGAACAGTTTTGTTTGCTTTTAGCATGTTCTTAGTTTCTGAAACTACATGATATTCCAGACTCATCTCTTATTTTCTCTGCTGCAGTCATGGAATCAGTCATTTCTCCAAGGATTCATGTTTTTTTTTGTTGGAAAATGAACACCAGCAACAATAAATTAGAAAACATGATAAAATCAGATAGTAATTAACAATAATACCAAAATTATAATTTTTCTGAAAATTAATTTAAGAAGTCATGAGAACTTAATGGAGAAAAAAATTAAACTCCTAGAAGGGCATATAAACTAATCTGAATGAATATTGAGGCATTCCATGCACTTTGATGGAATAACTCTACACAAACAAACAAAACAAAACAAAACAAAAAAACCATTCACCAAATTCCAAAGATGTGAAAGAAATAGCTTCTCCATAGTCATTTTATAAAGCTGCACTAATCTAACTCTTGTAATACACATACTCCTGTTTATATATGTTGTATTTTTCTCTATAACACGTATCACTGCTTGATATACATATAGTGCATTTTTCTTTTCTAATTGTCTATGACTTCCCTCTAGGATGTAAGATACCTGTAAGGACAGGGATTTAGTCTATCTTCTTTCAATGTAGTAAACTTGGCAACCAGAATAGTGTCCAGACATATGGCATTCAACAAGCATTTCTTAAGTTTATAACTGCATTATGAATTGAATCATGTCCCCCACAAAGACATGCCCTAGTCTTAATCCCTGGCCCTGTGGTTGTGAACTCATTTGTGAATAGGATCTTCAAAGATCCTATTAAGATGAGGTCAAACTGAATCAGGGAGGGCTCTAATCTAAATGACAGGACTTCTTGGGAGCAGAGACAATTTGGTCATAGTAGTGGAAGTAAGAGACAGAAAGAGACAGAGAGTCATGTGTGCCGGTTTGGATGTATTATGTCCCCCAAAACACCATGTTTCTTAATGCAATCTTTGGGGGCAGATGTATTAGTGTTGATCAGGTTGGAATCTTTGGATTAGATTGTTCCCATGGAGATGTGACCCACCCAACTATGGGTACTACCTTTGATTAGATTATTTCCATGGAGGTGTGGCCCTGCTCATTCAGCTTGGGTCTTAATTAAATCACTGGAGCCCTATAACATCTCATACAGAAGGAGCTCACTGCTGCAGTCAAGAGAGACATTTTGGAGACGGCTATTGAAAGCAGACTTTTGCTGACACTTTGCTCTGGAGAAGCTAAGAGAGGACAAAATGCCCCAAGAGCAACATTTTGAAGAATGCACAGAAGCCAAGAGATGAGCTGTAGCACAACCCAGGATCAGCTGATGACAGCCACGTGCCTTCCCAGCTAACAGAGGTTTTCCAGATGCCATTGGCTTTCCTTTGGTGAAGGTACACTTGTGTTGATGCCCTAATTTGAACATTTTCATGGACTTCAGACTGTAAATTTATAACCAAATAAACCCCCTTTATAAAAGCCAATCCATTTCTGGTATTTTGCATAATGATAGCATTAGCAAACCAGAAAAGTACCCTATTGTTAATGTCTTACCTTGGACACTTTATGGCCTTAAGACTGTAACTTTGTAACTAAATAAACCCCCTTTATAAGAGCCAATGCATTTCTGGTATTTTGCATAATGCAGCATTAGCAAACTAGAACAGATTTTGGTACCAAGAGTGGGGTGCTGCTGAGTTTGCAAATACCAAACATGTTGAAACGGCTTTTTAAATGGATAAGGGGAAGATTCTGGAAGAATTGTGAGGAGCTTGATGGAAAAGGCCTAGACAGCTTTAAACAGACTGTTGTAGAAAAACAGACTCTGAAGATACTTCCGATGAGGACTTGAGCAGAAATGATGAATGTGTCATTGCCAACTGGAAGAAAGGCAATCCTTGTTTTAAAGTGGCAGAGAATTTGGCAAAATTGAGTCCTGGTGTCAGATGGAAGGCAGAATTTAAAAGTGACAAGCTGGAATGCTTAGCTGAGGCGATCTCCAGAATACATTTGGAAGATATAGCCTGGCTTCTCCTTGCAGCTTATAGTAAAATGTGATAAGACAGAGATAAGCTGAGAATTGAACTCTTGGGAACAAAGAAACCAGAAACTGATGGTTTGGAAAACTTGGGGTTTCCAAAAAGTGAGACCTCAGAGGCTACAGCCCCATGTGAGAATTTAATCAAACATGGATCCTGACCACCATTTCAGTACAAGCTAGGATTGGAGATGGAGTTATCCAGAAAGAGTTTGTGGAAGGTCCTATTGTCTGATGGTTTTGACCCCTGTAAACTGCATGCCAAGTCTACAGACTTTTTGCAAGATCTGTATAAATGGAACCACTGCAGGTCTTTACTGGAGGATATGGAGAAGGGACAAATTGAAGGAAATATTTATTCAAAGACAGAGCCATGAGGTTGAGGTCTGGAGTCAAGAAGTCTCACACAGGGAGAGCAGAGTGGCCCACACATGTGGAAAGGGTGAGTTTGCTCCAGAGTAAGAGTGCAAGCCTGCTGTCTCAATGCTCAGGAAGAGGGCTGCCACCCCAGGCCTCATAGAGGGTGGAACACATTTCCCAGGGATTGGAGAGACCCTGGCCACCACCCCACTGTTCTTAAGGGGTTGAGCATGTGCCCTGGAAATGGAAGAGAGTCATTGTGCCACCCTGATGTTTGAGGAGTGTGGGACCAAGAAGGTGGTCTCCCCAATGTGTGGACATGTTGGTGCACTCACTCTAGCATTTGGAGAGAAAAAGGCTGTCAAGTAATCCTTTGGAAAGGGTTGGACTCTTGCTCTCTCAAGCCCCAAGGATAAAATGCCATTTTATAAATGATTCTCAGACTTTGAAATCTAATGGAGTTTGCCCTGCAGGCTTTAGGAATTGTTTTGGTCCTGTGAACCCTGTTTTCCTTTTAATTTCTCCCTATGGCAATCGGAATGTTTATCCTATCACTGTTCCTCCTTTGTATATTGGCAGCAGATAACTTGTTCTATGTTTCACAGGTCCATAGCTAGAGGGGTAGTTTACCTTAGGACAGACCATGACTGTAACTGATTTTGATGGGATCTTGTATTTACTACTGTTACTGAAATAATTTAAGTTTCTGTGATATTGTGATAGGATGAATGTATTTTGTATATGGAAAGGTCATGTCTTTTTTGGGTTTCAGGGCGTGGGATGTGCCAGTTTGGATGTATTATGCCCCCCAAAATGCCATGTTCTTTGATGCAATCTTGTGTGGGCAGATGTATTAGTGTTGATTAGGTTGTAATCTTTGGATTGGATTGTTTCCATGGAGATGTGACCCACCCAACTGTGGGTAATAACTTTGATTATGTTATTTCCATGGAGGTGTTACCCCACCCATTCAGCATGGGTCTTAATTAAATCACTGGAGCCATATAAGAGCTCAGAAAGAAGAAACTCAGTGCTGCTAAAGCTGAGAGAGGAGCTGGAATACAACCTGGGATCAGCAAACACCAGCCATGGGCCTTCTTAGCTAACAGAGTTTTTCTGGATACCATTGGCCAACCTTCAGTGAAGGTACCCTATGATTGATGCCTTACCTAGGACACTTTATGACCTTAATACTGTAACTTTGTAACCAAATAAACCCCCTTTATAAAAGCCAATCCACTTCTGGTATTTTCCATAATGGCAGTATTAGCAAACTGGAACACCATGTGAGAGAAGCAGAGATTGAGTTATGCCAGCAAACCACCAAGACACTACAGACTTCAGAGAAAGCATGATCCTACTGAGACCTTGATTTTGGACCTCCAGACTACAAAACTGTGAGAAAATAAATTCCCATTATTTAAGTCAACCAGTCTTTGGTATTTGTAATATCAGCCCTGAAAAACTAAGTTGATACTGAGAGTGGTGTTGCTGTAACAAATACCCAAAAATGTGGAAGCAGCTTTAGAATTGGGTAATTGGTAGAGGATGGAAGAATTTTGAGTCCTTTGATCAAACTTGCCTTGAAGGGACTGTTGATATAGAAATGGACATTAAAGGTGATTTTGATATCAGCTCAGAATGAAGTGAGGATAACTGCAGAGAAAGTTTCCATCACCTTGGAGAATATCTGTATCTTCATGACTAGAATGTTGCTACAAATATGAATCTTAAAGGTGCTCCTGGTGAGGCCTTAGAAGGAAATGATGAATGTGTTGTTGGAAACTGGAGGAAAGGCAATCTTTGTTATAAAGTTGCAGAGAACTTAGAAGAATTGTGTTCTGATGTGGGATGCAAGACAGAACTTTTAAGTGATGAACTCAGATATTTAACTGAGGAGATTGTGAAACAAAGTGTGGAAGGTGCAGCCTGGTTTCTCCTTGCTGCTTATAGAAAAATGCGAGAAGAAAGAGATAAATTGAGGGAAAAACTCTTAAGCAAAAAGAAACCAGGAATTGATGATTTAGAAAATTCTCAACCTATACAAATAGCATGTTCAGAGACCTGGTACAGAAACAGCTCTAACAGGGCCATCCATGAGTTCCTGCGAGGTGAGCCCCCAGAGAACAGCAGTCCATGCAAGGGTGTTGTTGGACAGCATTTCCTAAAGCGATTAGGCATATGACACATGTATCCAAACAATGATCTCAGAGTAAGGCAGGAATTGAAACACAATTACCCAGGAAGGATCTTGGGAAGAACCTTTTGTCTGATGGCTTGGAACCCCTTGACTTGCAAGGAAGACTGATGAAGTTTTTGATAATTTTGAATCAGCACAAAACACTGCCAGCCCAAATGGAAAGGGACAGAGAGAATGAAATGAAGGAAGAATGACTTCAAGGACAGAACCACGGAAGCAGAGGTCTGAGCCAAGGAGATCTCCTCAGTCTGAAAGAGAGGAGCTTCAGCTCCAGCATTTAGAGAGAGCAGGGCTAAGACTCATGTGTTCAGAGAGGTTGGGGCCCTCCATTCAGTGCTCAGAGACAGAGGGGCTGCACATTTGGAGCATTTGGTCAGCATTGAAAGACAATGCTCCAAGGTTTGCTACTGACAGAGACAGGAACATCAATGAAGGAGACAGGCAGTAGATGATGCAATTGTAAGTCTTACAAGGAGAAACTATTGTCACATGGGTGGCTATTCCAAACAGAAAGGCAGTTACTACAGGTAACAAGTATATGCAGCTACAAAACACAAAGAAAATATATACAGCAGATGGATAAAACTCCCTGCTGGGACCAACTCTGATTCCCATGCTTACCCAACTACTTTCTTCAGTTTGACACAAAAACTATTAGTTTCCTTCCCTACTTTGCTAAGAGAATTCCTGTGGAAACTAACTTTAATCTCCACAAGAAATCATCACAATTCTTGTTTGAACAGAAAACAGTAATAGTCACAATAAACCTCCTTCTGGATTTATGAGACATGAGAGAAAAATCAAAAGACAAAAAGATACTTCAGTTCAAGAGAGTAAGAAATATTTCCTTCTAAAATATGGTGTTTCTGCAAGTAATGAGAATATTTATAACAACTATTGTTAGAAAACTAAAAAAAAACATAGTCATGAAGTGGAAGTAAGATGGAATAATCTGAAGATCAAGATATAGTGGATGGAGATGAAAAGGTTGAAATTTTGAAGGGAAGAAATCAGGTTAACTACAAAGAAACAGGTTACCTACTATGAAATAGACATCAGGGTAACTCCACCCTTCTCAGGAGCAGTATTCACAAGAAGATGACATAGTTATCCTGTAGAATTTGAGTAAAACCTATTGAGACTCAAGAATAATAACAATATAACAATTAAGAAAAAAACAAGAAATGTGCACATGTATGAAGAAAACTCTAAAATGTTACTAAAAGAGATAAAAGAACACTTGAATAAATGGAGATATATAATGTTACTAGATGGGAAGTAACAATATTGTAAATATATCATCTATCCATAAATTATCATATATATTCAATGCTATTAAAATCAAAATACTAACAGATTGTTTTATGTAGTTGATACATTTAGTCTAATTTTCCCTTTGACCAAGGAAATTTGAAAAGAAGAAAAAAATATGGATAAGATGGAATTGACAAAAGAATATCAAAACATATTCTATAGGAGAGGTGGGGCAAGATGGTGGCATAGAGAGATGTGGAATTTAGTTAGTCCTCTAGAGCAACTAGTAAATAGACAGGAACAACTAGTATATAGTCAGGAACAACTGTTGGGGGACATCTGTGACTGGACACACATTGTAAACCAGCCTGGAATGGGTGGAACAGCTGAGATTGCAGCATAAACTGTAAGTAAAGCTCCCTAAACACAGATCTGGCACCCCTCACCAACTGTCATGGCAGGCTGAGCTGAAATATTTCCCTCTGGAAAAAAGAAGCTGGTTACCTGAAGTGAGGGAAAGTAACTCAACCAAGCTCCAACTGCAGCTTTAATTAACAAATTTGGACTATTGAATACAAGCTACAAGCAAAGATAAAGCCAGGGCAAACAGGAAAGGAATCTGAGGTTCCTCCCAGCAAAGAGGAGAAAGAGCTGACAGAAAAAAATAAAAAAAAAACAGAGGCTGAGCTCAGAACACTGGACAATGGCTGTGTCCCAAGAAAAGGGGCACAGAGAACTGGGAACAAACACTGGTCAACCAGCAAAACTGGGGGGCTGGGAACTGGCTCTGAAAAATGGCTTTTGCTCTTTTTCCTTTTATTTCTCTCATTCTAAGCAGCTCATTGGAGAAAGACTCAGGCATTTTCAATTGTCAGTGTTGACCCAGGCATAGGTGGACTTAGCAGAGCCAGAGAGACAAAGGAGGAAATCAAATGTAGCAGATAACTTCCTAAAGGGTGGTTCTTCCCTAAGAAAAGGGGGGTGGGGCCCAGCTCAAGCAGCATCCCTCCCTCAGAGAATTCAGACCCCCAGGGCCTGGGGAAAAAAAAAACAACTTAAGCTTGGCTTCTCACACTCCCAGCTCATGGCCAGGACAGGGTCCACTGATAATTAAAGGGACCACACCTCTTTACACCAGTGGGGAGCTGCAGGCTAAGTGCCACCTGCTGGACAGGATAGGAAAAGCACCAAGTCTAGAGAAAAGTCTGACATCCTGCTCTTCAGGATAACACAATACTGATTACACCTTCCTCCTGAGACCTGGGCCCATCTGGTCTGGGAAAATCTGATTGAAGTAATCAGGGAAACCAGATGCCTAAGACAACAAAAAGTTATGACTCACATAAAGAAAAATGAAGATACGACCCAATCAAGGATCAAAACTATGCTTCAACTGAGATACAGGAAGTGAAACAACTAATTATTAATCAAATAAATCTCCTAAATAAATCCAAAAATCGAATCAATGAGTTGAGGGAAGCTATAGCAAAAGAGATGAAGGATATAAAGAAGACATTGGGTGAACCTAAGGAAGAATTCAAAACTCTGAAAAAACAATTTGCAGAACTTATAGGAATGAAAGGCACAAGAGATGAAAAACATGAGGTTGACATACAACAGCAGATTTGAAGAGGCAGAAGAAAAGATTCATGAACTAGAGGACAGGACATCTGAAATCCTACACACAAAAGAATAGAAGGGGAAAAGAATGGAAAAATATGAGCAGCACCTCGGGAAACTGAATGACAGCATGAAGTGCATGAAAGTATGTGTCATAGGTGTCCAGAAGAAGAGAAGGGAAAAGGGGACTGGCTCTGAAAAGGGGGAAATAATCACAAGAAATTTCCAGTCTCTTATGAAAGACACAAAATTACAGATCTAAGAATCGCAGCATACCCCAAACAGAATAGATCTGAATAGACCTATGCCAAGACACTTAATAATCAAATGTCAAAGGCAAAGAGAGAATTCTGAAAGCAACCAGAGAATAGCCATCCAACACATACAAGGGAAGCTTGATAAGACTATGTGTGTATTTCTCTGTAGAAACCATGGAGGTGAGATGGCAGTGGTATATTTAAGAAACTGAAGGAGAATAACTGCCAACCAAGAATTCTATATCCAGCAAAACTGTCCTTCAAAAATGAGGAAGAGTTTAAAATATTCTCAGACAAACAGACACTGAGAGAGTTTGTGAACAAGATACCAGCTATACAGGAAATACTAAAGGGAGCACTACAGGAAGTTAGGAAAACACAGCAGAGAGAGGTTTGGTGCACAATATTGGGTGATGGTAGCACAATAATGTAAGTATACTGAACAAAGATGACTGTGTGTATGGTTGAAAGAGGAAGGTTAGGGGCATGTAGGGTACCAGAAAGAAAGATAGAAGATAAAGACTGGGACTATTTAAATTAGTGAAACCTAGAATGGTCAATGATTGTGATTAAATGTACTTCTTACATGAAGTAGAACAAATGAATGTCAACTTTGTAAGGTGTTAAAAATGGGGTGGTATTGGGGAAAAATATAATCAATGCAAACTAGAATCTAGTTAACAGTAACACTGTAATATGCTTTCATTAACTGTAACAAAGGCAATATGCCAAAGCTAAATATCTATAAGAGGGGGATATAATGGAGGGGTATGGGATTCTTGGCTTTGGTGCTGTTGTCTCACTTTTTTATTTAATTTTATTTTAAGTAGTTTTTTTCTTCTGTTGCTTTCTCGTTGTCTTTTTTCTCTTTCTTTTGCTTTCTTCTTTTTACTTTTTTCACCCCTTCCTTTTTCTTTGCAGAAAAAAAGGAAATGTCTTTATATGGATAGTGTTGGTGAATGCATAACTGTGATTATACAGGGAACCATTGATTATATACTTAGGATGGAATGTATAGTGTGTTAAAAAACATCTAAAAAATAAACAGAGGGATGCAAGTGTTAGAGAAAATGTCAAGAAAGGGATGTACCTAGTCATCATTGGTGGGAAGTAGAAAGGTGCAGCCCATCCAAAGGGCAGTGTGGTGGTTCTACAGGAAGCTAAGCATGGGGTTCCCACATGGTCCTGCAATGCAGTTATTGGATATATACTTGAAAGAACTGAAAGGAGGGACATGAATGGACATTTGCACAGTGGGGATTATGGTGTCAGTAGTCACAATTTGCAGTGGGTGGGGGTGGCCTAAGGGTACACTGACTGATGAATGGAATGGCAAACTGTGGTGTTTACATACAATGGAATATTGAGCTGCTACAAGAAGGAGTAAGTTGTGCAGTGAATGAACATTGAGGGCAGTATGTTGAGTGAAATAATCCAGAAATGAAAAGAAAAACTTTATAATGTCTTGCTAATATGGACTACCTATAGTGTGAAAGCTCTAAGAATTGAATCTGAGAGCATAGGTTATAAGGGGAAGGCTTATTGCAAAGGTTCCTAGCTTGTAAACTTTTATAGCAGTTACATCTATTTCTGAGTTGTAATGGTTATTTCTAAATTCTGAGATGCTGAGCTCATTGTATATAATCTGGTTGGTCCCTGGAACTTTGGGTATCTGTGTGACACCTGAGATTCAAAGCCAGAGTTCAGAAGCTATGAATGCCACCATTAACCCATACAGCAAATGTTAATGAGTCTGAAAAAGAGATCAGAGTTCTATTAGAGATATGAACGAAAAGGTCTGGGTTAGAACTAAGGTAAATTAGACTAAAGGGCAAAGGACAATATTGATGGTGTTTTTAAAACTTCAACTTCTGTGTGAGATGAAAGGCAGAGATGTTTATTAGGTACAAAATCTATATTTTTTGTAACACTCTATATAATTTAACTTGTATGGTAAGTTTATTCAAACAATATAATTACATGGAATGTTGTATAGGGAGTGAAATTTGGTTGGTTCATACAGGTTAATGTGAAGCCCCAATACAACCCAGAGTAATTTGGGCAGAATATAAAGATGTATTTGCAAAGCCCCCTTGAGGGACTAGGGGAAAATGTGGAAATATTAAATTTCCCCACCTTGGGAATTAATGATATTCTCACAAGCATTGGGGGCTACCAATTTAGAAGGCCATGACCTTGGTTTTGGGGCTTATCAAGTTTGTTACTGCAAAGGAGAGGCTAAGCCTGCTTAAAATCATGCCTAAGAATCACACTCAGAGAACTGCTTTTGTTGCTCAGATGTGGCCTCTCTCGCTAAGCCAACTCTGCACATAAACTCACTGCCCCCCCCCCCCCATGTGGGACATGACTCCCAGGGGTGTAAATCTACCTGGCAACATGGGACATGACTTGCAGGGATGAGCTTGGCCCTGGCATCATGGGATTTAGAAAGACTTCTTGGACCAAAAGAGGGAAAAGAAAGAAAACAAAATAAAGTTTCAGTGGCTGAGAGATCTCAAATGGAGTCTAGAGATCATTCTGGAGGTTATTTGTATGCATTATATAGATATCCTTTTTTAGTTTTTAGTGTATTGGAATAGCTAGAAGAAAATACCTGAAACTGTTGAATTGCAATCTGGTAACCTTTATTCTTTTTAGATGATTGTATAACTATACAGCTTACACTGTGTGACTGTGTGATTATGAAAACTTTGTGGCTCTCACTCCCTTTACACAGTGTATGGACAGATGAATAGAAAGATGAGAACAAAAAGTAAATGAATAGTGGGGAGAGATTGGGGGTATGGGATGTTTTGGGTGTTTTTATTTTAACTTTTATTCTTATTCTTTTTTGTGTGTGGTAATGAAAATGTTCAAAAATTGATTGTGGTGATGAATGCTCAACTATATAATTGTACTGTGAACGATTGTACACTGTGGATGATTGTATGGTATGTGAATATATCTCAGTAAAATTGAATTAAAAAACAAAAAAAGTATTCTATGCCTACAGTAATTTAAATACCATATGGAAATGGCATAGGAAGAGGGAATTAGGTCTGTGGAATGAAACAGAGGCCAAGGGATAGACCCATATATATGCAGAAATTTATAGGACAGAACTGTCATTTTTAATTAGTAAATAAATGATTAGGGTGTTTACAGATATGTGGTACTTCAAGAAACTTTGCAGAAGCAAACAAAAATCCTCTCTGTGGAGGCAAATGCCATAATACTAATAGTCACCCTATTATTCAAATGATTTTTAAAAATTCAATGTCAATTACTGTCAAGTATCACACATATATGAGGAGAAGTAACACTATGTGCAAAGTCCAGCAGAATGAACCGTCAGGCAAGTATTTCAGATATTGGATTTAAAAGACACAGGCTATAAAACATGTTCATAATTTGTTCAATGAAATAAGATTCCAAATTTTAAATCTATTGCAGGTAATAAGAAACTATAAAAAATCATATAGCTAGTTTTAAAGAAAATAAAAAGAAACTCTAGAAAAATAAAATAAGGAACTGAAATCAAGAACTAGATGGTACTTTTACCAGCAGATTAGACCATACAGAAGAGAGAAATTATGAATTGGAGGGTACATCAGAAAACCACAGAGAATGTACCAGAGTGACAGAAGAAATAGAAAGAAGAGAAGGTGCGTAATATATGGCAGATGAGTGAAAATGTCTCACAAACATGGAGAATGTCTAATAAACCTTTCTTTCCTGAGTACCAGAAGGAAAGCAGGGAATGAGCAGAAGGAATATTTGAAAACATAAGATAAGGAGTTTCCTAGAAGTGATTAAAGGCAAGAAAACTCAGTTTCAAGAAATCCAATGACATCTAAGTAGGATAAATATAAAAGGCATCCATATCTAAAACACCTTATAGTGAAACTACAGAAAAACAAGAGAAACAGAAATTGTTGAATGTAACCAGGGAAATAAAAACATTACATTCAAAAGAGTGACACACTGAAAGATGGCTTGTCTAGCCATCAGCAACAGAAACAAGCAGTCAGTGGAATAACAGTTTCCAGGAGCTGAAAGAAAAGAACTACCAAAGAACAATTCCATACTCAGGGAAAACATCCTTTAAGATTTCAAATGAGATACATTTTTCAGGAAAACAAAATAGTGACAACAAAAATAACATAATTGAACCAAACCAAATTAAAAAGACAACACAAAAGAAAGAAAAAGAAATGGCATGGAGGGAATATAATACCAGCAGATTTGTAACTAAGAGATTATAAAAGATTATTATTTAGGAAAAAGTAAATGAAACCAAATGGAATATCAGAAATGCTGAAAATGAATGATCAATTAAAGTGGTAAATAAGTAGGTAAATCTCAAATAATTTAAACGTACTGAACAGTAACAATTTAAAAATATACAACATTTAACTACACACAAAAACAGTGTATGAATTGGGGGAAGCTGTAAATGGAGTTCAAGTGTTCTAAGGTTTTTTTATTTTCTACTAGGATGGAAGAGGTATTATGCAACATTATACCTTGACAGGTTAAAGATTCATACTGAAATTTCTAGATTAACCTCTTTAAAATAGAAATAGAATTTATATGTTCAAAGAAAATAAAAGTAAAAAAAACAGGGGGGTGGTTAAAAATAATGAATATATTGAGAAGAAGGCAAGAAAGAGAGGAAAAAATTTCTGGGGCAAAAAAATTAAAAAAAGTAAAACAAATAATTATGTTAATTCAAAACACGGCAAATGTTTTGCTTGGGAGTCAAATATTACCAATCAGGATTAAAAAATTCAACTCTATGTTATCTATAAGGGACATATCTGAAGTTAAAGGATGAAAAAATGTACCAAGGAAGCATAAATCTTATATACTATATTGAGGGGGGAGCCAAGATTGCAGATTAGGAGAGACAGAGCAAAATTCTCCTCTGTGAAAAAACACTAGATAAAAGAGAGAAAGTGCCCCAGAATAGCAGTTCCAGGGTTCCACCAGCTGGGCAGGGACTTCTACATCCATAATGACTGTGTACTTGGAGAAACCGAGAGACTATGTTTGGAGTTGTGTGATTGTTCAGTCCAGAAAGCCACCAGGGGAATGGCAGGCAGCTGGTGTCATGATCCAGTGTGGTGGGGAGAAACTGAGAGACTGTGCTCAAAGGTGGGTTAGCGTAAGACCCAGAAAGCTGCTGCAAACTGGCAGGGGGAGATGAAGCCAAGCACAATGGGGAGTGCCTTCCACACCCTGGGCACCTGCCTCAGTATCTGGCTTGGGTGATAACCCTTCACACACCCACAGCTAAGAGCCCCTGAGCCAGGGATGGGCCAATGCAGTAAGCAGACAATTGTGGAAGTGGGTAGTTTTCAAGCCCCATGCAGCCATCTTTGCAGCAGGCTGAGAGACACCCCTTTGCAGTGTCATGGCCAAAATCCTCCTTAAGGGAATTTTGGATTTGGCTGGCTTGTGACAGCACACATTCCACCTCCATGGATACCAGCAGTGTGCACAGCCTAGAGGCAAGGGTGCCACACAGGAACCCTACACCAATCCCAGGAACTTGTAGGCACATGGAAGGGAGGGACTGTGGGGAATATGAGCTGAAGGGTAAGATGCATTCTGCAGCCCCAGGGTATTCCAGCCACAGCCCTAGGAATGGCTGTGAGCAGTGGGTCTTAGAATCGGCTCCCCTGCCAAACTGCACAGGGCATGCCCCCAACCACAGGGCTGATGGTCCCCACTTCACATGGAAAATTGGGGCACTGATTGGACAGCCACATGATGTGGGCCACAAATTGATGCATAGATGAAGTTGGGGAGAATTGGCTTGAGGGTATGAGGTGACTCAGGAATGCCATCTGCTGGTAGGTCAGGGAAAGTGCACTCCACCAAGCTATAGCTCTGTCAAATTATAGAAAACTGTTTAAATAAATCTGCATACCCTAAAAGAATCCTATCAAGATAAGCAAACGCCAAGAGGCCAAAAAAAAAAAATAAAATTATAAAGCATATAAAGAAACCATTAGATATGGATAATCCAAATGCCCAAATTAAAAAAAAAAAAAAAAAAAAGAGGAGACACAGAACTTGGAGCAATTAATCAAAGAAGTAATCAGAAACACCAATATCATGGCTCAGCATATAAAGGCCATCAAGAAGACCCTAGAGGAGCATAAAGAAGAATTTGCAAGAGTAAATAAAAAGTAGCAGATGTAATGGAAATGAAAGCAACTGTTGATCAAATTAAACAATTTTGAGTCACATAACGCCATATTTGAAGAAACAGAAGAAAGAATAAGTGAACTCAAAGACAGTGTGTTGGAAAATGAAAGCACAAAAGAATGAATGGTGAAAAAAATAAAAAAAAAAATTGAAATGGATCTCAGGGAAATGATGGACAACATGAAGCACACCAATATAAAAACCATTTGTGTTCCAGAAGTGGAAGAGATGGGTAAAGGACTAGGAATAGTATTCAAAGACATTGTTGGGGAAAACTTCCCAACCCTTTTAAACAACATAAATATGCAAATCATAGATGCCCAAAGAACTCCAAAAAAATAAAACCAAATAAATTCACTCCAAGACATATTCTGATCAGATTGTCAAATGCTGAAAAGAAGGAGAAACTTCTGAAAGCATCAAGAGAGAAGTGATCCACCACATACAAGGGAAATAATATAAGCCTAAGCAGTGACTACTCAGTGACCACCATGGAGGGGGGAAGGCAGGGATGTGACATATTTAAAATTCTGAAAGAGAAAAATTGCCAACCAAGAATCCTTTACCTAGCAAAGCTCTCATTCAAATTTGAGGGAGAGCTTAAAATTTTCACAAACAAATTCTGAGAGAATTTTCTAACAAGAGACATGCCCTAAAAGAAATACTAAAGGGAGGCCTATCAGCCAAGTAAAAAGGAAGGAGGGAGAGGTCTGGAGAAGGAACAGAACTAGAGTTTCAGTAAGGGTATGTTAAAGGAAATAGAGAAAAAATACATCTGACAAATAAAAACCAAAGGATATGATGGCTGATTCAAGAACTGTCTTCACAGTAATAACATTGAATGTGAATGGATTAAACTCCCCAATTTAAAAGATATAGATTGGCAGAATGGATTTAAAAATATGAACCATCAATATGTTGCTTACAAGAGACACATCTTAGACCCAGGGACACAAAGGAAAAAGTCAAGGGATGGAAAAAATATTCCATGGAAGCTACAGCCAAAAGAAAGCAGGGGTAGCAATATTAATCTCAGATAAAATAGACTTTAAATGCAAGTTTATCATAAGAGACAAAGAAAGACACTATATAGTAATAACAGGGACAATTCAACAAGAAGAGAAAACAACCATAAATGCATATGCACCCAATCAAGGTTCCCCAAAGAACATGAGACAAACTTTGGCAAAACTAAAGGAAACAACAAATGTTTCCACAATAATTCTGGGAGACTTCAATACATCACTCTCTCCTATAGATTGATCAACAAGACAGAAGACAAATAAGGAAATTGACAACCTAAAATAAGTGATAAATGAATTTGACTTAACAGACATATATGTATAGCATTACATCCCAAATCATGAGGATACACATTCTTTTCTAGTGCTCATGGAACTTTTTCCAGGATAGATCAAATGCTGGGACTTAAAACAAGCCTCAACAAATTTAAAATGATTGAAATTATCAAAAACACATTCTCTGTTCACAATGGAACACAACTAGAACTCAATAACCATCAAAGATCAAGAGCATTCACAATTATCTGGAGGTTAAACAACACATTCATAAATAATCAGTGGGTTAAAGAAGAAATTGCAAGAGAAATTGCTAAATATCTAGAGATGAATTTAAATGAGGGTACAAAAAATCAAAACTTATGGGATGCAGCAAAGGAGGTACTGAGGGGGAAATTCATAGCTCTAAATGCATGCAATAAAATGGAAGAAAGAGCTAAAATCAAAGAACTAATGGGACAACTGAAGAAGCTAGAAAATGAACAGCAAACTAATCCTAAACCAAGCAGAAGAAAAGAAATAACAAGGATTAAAATGGAAATAAATGATATAGAGAACAAAAAAGTAATAGAGAGAAGGAATACAACAAAAAAGTTGGTTCTATGGGAAGATCAAGATTGACAATGCCTTAGCTAGACTGACAAAATCAAAAAGAGAGAAGACCCAAATAAACAAAATAATAAATGATAAAGGGGACATTACTGTGGATCCTGAAGAAATTTAAAAAATCATAATAGGATACTATGAACAACTGTATGCCAACAAACTAGATAATGTAGAAGAAATGGACAGGTTCCTTGAAACACATTGTTCCTGTTTGCTAAGGCTGCCATTTTGCAAAACACCAGAAATGGATTGGTTTTTATAAAGGGGGTTTATTTGGTTAAAAAGTTACAGTCTTAAGGCCATAAAGTGTCCAAATTAAGGCATCAACAATAGGGTATATTCACTGAAGGATGGCCATTGGTGTCCAGAAAACCTGTTAGCTCAGAAGCACATGGCTGGCATCTGCTTGCTCCCAGGTTGCATATGAAAATGGCATTCTCTAAAATGTTGCTCTTTGGGTGTTTTGTCCTCTCTTAGCTGCAGTTCTTCTTCAAAATGTCACTCTTTGTTCTCCAAAATGTCACTCAGAGCTGCTCTCAGTTCCTTCTGTTTGTCGGCTCTTTTATATGGCTCTAGTGATTTAATTGAGACCCACCCTGAATGGGTGGGATAACACCTCCATGGAAATTTTCCAATCAAAGGTCTTGTCCACAGTGGATTGAGTCACATCTCCATGGAAACACTCAATCAATAGGCTCCAACCTAATCAACCCTAATATGTCTGCTTGCACAAGTTTGCATCAAAGAACATGGCATTCTGGGGGAAATAATACATCCAAACCAGCAACACATGAACAACCTAGACTGACCAGAGAAGAAATAGAAGATCTCAAGAAACCAATCACAAGTGAAGAGATCCAAGCAGTCATCAAAAAGCTTCCTACAAATAAAAGCCCAGGGCAGGTGACTTCACAGGGGAATTCTACCAAAGTTTCCAAAAAGAACTGACACCAATCTTACTTAAATTCTTTCAAAAAATTGAAGAAAATGGAACACTGCCTAATGCATTTTATGAAGCTAACATCACTCTAATACCAAAACCAGGTAAAGATGCTACAAGAAAGGAAAACTATAGGTCAATCTCCCTCATGAATATAGATGCAAAAATTCTTAACAAAATACTTGCAAACTGAATCCAAAGACATATTAAAAAAATCATACACCATGACCAAGTGTGGTTCATTCCAGGCATGCAAGGATGATTTAACATAAGAAAATTAATTAATGCAATACAACACATTAACAAATCAAAAAGGAAAAATTGAATGACATCTCAATAGATGCTGAAAAAGTATTCAACAAAATCCAGTATCCTTTTTTGATAAAAACATTTCAAAGGTAAGAATTGAAGGAAATTTCCTCAATATGATAAAGGGCATACATGAAAAACCCACAACCAGTATAGCACTCAATGGTGAGAGACTGAATGCCTTCCCTCTAAGATCAGGAATGAGACAAGGATGCCCACTGTCACCACTGTTATTCAACATCATGCTAGAAGTGCTAGCCAGAGAAATCCAGCAAGACAAAGAAATAAAAGGCATTCAAATTGGAAAGGAAAAAGTAAAATGTCATTATTTGCAGATGATATGATCTTATACTTGGAAAATCCTGAGAAATCAATGACAGCTACTTGAGCTAATAAACAAATTAAGCAAAGTAGCAGGATAACAGATTAAAGCACATATATCAGTAATGTTCCTGTATGCTAGAAATGACCTAACTGCAGAAACACTCAAGAAATAGATTCCATTCTCAATAGCAACTAAAAAATCAGGAATCTAGGAATAAACTTAACCAAGGATGTAAAAGACCTATACATAGAAAATTACATAACTTTACCAAAAGAAATAGAATGGACATAAAAACATGGAAAAATATTCCAGGCTCACAGTTAGGAAGGCTAAATGTCATTAAGGTATCAATTCTATGCAAACTCATCTACAGATTCAATGAAATTCTAATCAAAATTCCTATAACCTAATTTGCAGACTTGGAAAACCTAGCTATCAAATTGATTTAGAAGAGAAAGATACCTCAAATTGCTAAAAATATTCTAAAAGGGAAAAACAAAGCCAGGAGGACTTACATTTCCTGACTTTGAAGCTAACTGTAAAGCCACAGTAGTCAAAACAGCATGGTACTGGCCCAAAGGTAGACATATTGATCAATGGAATTGAATTGAGAATTTGGAGATAGACCCCCAGGTCTATGGTTGACTGATCTTTGATAAGGCCCCCAAACCCACTGAACTGGGGCATAACAGTCTCTTCAACAAATGGGGCTGGGAGAGCTAGATGTCCATATCCAAAAGAGTGAAAGAGGACCCCTACTTCACATCTTACACAAAAGTTAACTCAAAGTGGATCAAAGATCTCAATATGAGATACAGTACCATAAAACTCCTAGAAGATAATGTAGGGAAATATCTTCAAGCCCTTGCATTAGGAAGTTGCTTCTAAGACCTTAAACCCAAGGCACAAACAACAAAAGAAAAAATATATAAATGGGGACTCCTCAAAGTTAAAAGCTTCTGTACCTCAAAGGAATTTGTCAAAAAAGTGACGAGGCATCCAGCACAATGGGAAAAATATTTAGAGACCATGCATCTGATAGAAGTATGAAATATTGCATATATAAAGAAATCCTACAACTCAATAACAGTAGTACAAACAACCCAATTATAAAATGGCAAAAGATATGAAAAGACATTTCTCTGAAGAGGAAATAGAAATGGCTAAGAAACACATGAAAAAATGTTCATCTTCATTAGCTATTAGGGAGAAGCAAATTAAGACCACAATGAGATATTATCTCATACCAATTAGAATTGCTGCCATTAAACAAACAGGAAACTACAAATTCTGGAGAGGATGTGGAGAAATTGGAGCTCTTATTCATTGCTGGTGGGAGTGTATAATGGTACAGCCTATGTGGATGACAGTCTGGCAGTTCCTTAGAAAACCAGATATCAGGTTACCCTATGATCCAGCAATTTCACTTCTCAGTATATACCCAGAAGATCTGAAAGCAGTGACACAAATACATATTTGCACACTGATGTTCATAGCAGCATTATTCACAATTTCCAAGAGATGGGAGCAATCCAAATGTACTTCAACAGATGAGTAGATAAACAAGATATGGTATATACACATGATAGAATACTATGTGGCAGTAAGAAGGAATGAAGTTGTGAAACATATGACAACATGGATGAACCTTGAAGACATAATGGTGAGTGAAATAACCAGACACAAAAAGAGAGATAGTATATGTTACCACTAATGTGAACTCTGTGAAAAAATGTAAAATTAATGTTTTATATTGTAGAAGGTAGGGGACCTAGAGATAGACAGCAACTAGTGTAGGTGGAATGATAATCTAATAAGAACAGATAAGCTATTGAGGGTAATCTTAATGTTATGGGAATTCTCAGGAATGATTGTGGTTTGTAAATATTCTTGGTAGGAACGTGTTGGAAACAATGTAGTTATTTTAGGTTATTTGTTTTTCTTATTCCTTTGTTTTGTTTGAAATGATTTTTTTTAACTTTTTGATAAAGTTTAAAAAAAAGATTAAAGGAGAAGTAAATTATCTGGAGAACAAAAAAAAAAAAACAATAGAGAACAAAAGTTCATTATTTGGAGATCAACAAACCCTTAGATAGAGTAACAAAGTAAAAAAGAGAGAAGATCTGAATAAATAAATTCAGAAAAGAGAAGGGAGTCATTACCATGGATCCAATTTTTTTTCTAAATCTTAAGATACTATGAACAATTGTACACCAAGAAACTAGACCACTTAGAGGAAATGGACAATTTCCTGTAAGCACATGAACAACCTAGACTGACCCAAGAAGCAATAGAAGACCTTAACAAACCAATCACAAGTGAAGAGATCCAATCAGTCATCAAAAAGCTTCCTACAAATAAAAGCCCAGGGCCAGGTGGCTTCACAGGGAAACTTTATCAAACTTTCCAAAAAGAACCGACACCATACTTTCTCAAAATCTTTCAAAAAAATGAAGAAAAAGGAACACTAAATTATTTTATGGAGCGGAAATCACTCTTAATACCAAAACCAGATGAAGATACTACAAGAAAGAGAAATTACAGGCCAAGAACCATAATGAATATAGATTCAAAAATTCTCAACAAAATACTTGCAAATCAAATCCAAAGGCACATTTAAATAATTATACAACACAACCAATTAGGGTTTATTCAAGGCATGCAAGGGTGGTTCAACATCAGAGAATTAATCAGTGTAATAACACACATTAACAAATCAAATGGGAAAAATCACATGATCACCTCAACAGAAACTGAAATAGCATTTGAGAAAATTCAGCATACTTTTTGTTAAAAACACTTAAAAGGTAGGAATTGAAGGACTTCCACAGTATGAAAAAGGGCAAATATGAAAAACCCACAGCCAGTATAGTACTCAATGGTGAGTGAATGAAAGCCTTCTCCCTAAAATCGGGAATTAGACAAGGATGCTCACTGTCACCACTATTATACAACATTGTGCTAAAAGTTCTAGCTAGAGCAATTAGGCAAGAGTAAGAAATAAAATGCATCCAAATTGAAAAGGAAGAAGTTAAACTCTCATTATTTGCAGATGATATGATCCTATTTTGGAATATCTTGAGAAATCGACCACAAAGCTACTTGAGGTAATAAAGAGATTCAGCAGTGTGGCAGGATACAAGATTAAAGTGCAGAAATGAGTAATTTTTCCATACACTAGTAATGACCTAACTGAAGAGGCAGTAAAGAAAAAAAATCCATTCATAATAGCAACTAAAAGAATCAAGTATCTAGAAATAAACTTAACCAAGAGTTAAAAGACCTGTACACAAACAACTACAAAACTTAGCAAAAAGAAATCAAAGAAGACCTAAATAGGTGGAAAGATATTCCATGTTCATGGATAGGAAGGCTAAACATTGTTAAGATGTCAATTTTACCCAAAATTATCTACAGATTCAACACAATTCCAATGCAAATATCAAAACACCTACTTTGCAGGCTTGGAAATGTTAGTTGTCAAATTTATTTGGAAGGAAAAGGGGTTTGGAATTCCCAAAAGCATCCTCAAAAGGAAGAACAAATTGGGAGGACTTATACTCTCTGATTTAGGGCCTAATATAAAGCCACAGTGGTCAAAACAGCATGGTACTGGCATAAAGATAGACATATTGAGTGACTGACTTGAACTGAGAGTTCATAAATAGACCCCGAGATATGGTCAATTGATTTTGTATGCAATTTTATTGAGATATATTCACATACCATACAATCATCCAAAGTGTACTATCAATTGTTCACAGTATCATCCTATAGTTGTGCATTCATCACCACAATCAGTTTTTGAATGTTTTCATTACTCCAAAAAAGTAAAACTAAGAATGAAAATAAAAGTAAAAAGAACACCCAAAAATTCACATACCCCCCCCCACCACACCCCCTATTATTCATTTTCTGATAGAACTTTGACAGCAAGAGACTCTATCAAATAAATATAACAAATTGGCTACATAAATTGAATTTTGTTTTATAGGAATAGACCTGCTGAACTTCACAATTTCCTAGAAGTTGGATTACAAAAATCACTTTCCCTGTACCAGATTGTGACAGGTTTATAATCATGACAAATCATAACAACAGCAAAATATTCACAATTACCTCAATACTAAAATACTAATATATTATTCAGCACATCTCAGGACTAACAAAGATCAGAAGAGGCAGTTTCCTGGAAATTGATTTCAATCAGTATTGAATTACTAAAAGATTTAAAAATATTCACAGCATATTTTTTGGAAACCTTGGCAACCTTAAATTTTCATTGCCTTTTTTTAGTTCAATTTTATTGAGACTGTTCACATACCATACAATTATCCAATGTGCACAATTGCCCATGGTGCTATCATACAGCTGTGCACCCATTATTCCAGAAAGGAAATAAAAACCAATGAGAAAACACAAATCCTCCCATACCCATAACCCTCCTCCATTATTGATACATGGTAGTGGTATAGTACATTTGTTACCGTTGATGAAAGAATGTTAAGATACTAACTGTAGTACATAGTTTGCAATAGGTATATTTTTCCCTATATACAACTCTATTATCAACTTCTAGCTATAGTGTCATACATATGTTCTAGTTCATGAAAGAGATTTCTCATATTTGTACAGTTAATCACAAACATCATCCACCACAAGATTCACTGTTCTATACATTCTGATATTTTAACCTCAAACTTTTCTTCTGGTGACATACATGACTCTAAGCTTCCCCTTTCCACCACATTCACACACCATTCAGCACTGTTAGTTATTCTCACAGTAACGTGCAACCATCCCCTCTGTCCATTTCCAAACACTTAAGTTCAACCTAGTTAAACATTCTGTTCATAATATGCAACCTCTCCCCACTCTTTAGTCTCTTTCCATATCCTGGTAACTTATATTTCATGTCTATGAGCTTACATATTATAATTAGTTCATGTCAGTGAGACCCTGCAATATTTGTCCTTACGTGTCTGTCTTATTTCACTCAACATAGTGCCCTCAGTGTTTCCTCATCTTCCCGTTTTTGGTTTTTGTTTTTGTTTTCAGATGGTTTTTTTCATCCACTGTATATTCTGCCCTTAGTAAACAATCAGTGGTTCCCTGTATAATCATGTATTTATGCATTCACCACCATCACTAATATCTATATAAGGACATCTCCATTTCTTCCACAAAGGAGGGAGAAGAATCAAAGAAGGTAGAGGACAAGAGAAAAAGGAAAAGAAAGAAAGAAAGAAAGAAAGAAAGAAAGAAAGAAAGAGAAAGAAAGAAAGAAAGAGAAAGAAAGGAAGAAAGAAAGAAAAAGAAAGAAAGAAAGAAAGAAAGAAAGAAAAAATAACAGCTGAAAAGCAACAAAAGGAAAGATAGAACTAAAGTGCAATAAGAGTCAGGCAATATCAACAATGCCAAGAGTCCCATACCCCTCCCTTGTATCCCCCTCTTATATGCATTTAGCTTTGGTATATTGCCTTTGTTACATTAATGGAAGGATAATACAATATTTCTCTTAACTATAGTCTCTAGTTTGCATTGGTTGTGTTTTTTTCCCCAATACCAACCCATTTTTAACACCTTGCAAGGTTGACATTCATTTGTTCTCCCTCATGTAAAAACATATTTGTACATTTTATCACATTTGTTGAGCACTCTAGGTTTCACTGAGTTATACAGTCCCAGCCTTTATCTTTCCTCTTTCCTTCTGGTATCCCACATGCTCATAACCTTCCACTTTCAACCATACTCACAGTCATCTTTATTCAGTGTACTTACAGTTTTGTGCTACCATCACCCAAAATTGTGTTCCAATCTGTCACTCCTGTCTTTTCCTTTCTGTCTGTAGTGCTCCCTTTAGTATTTCCTGTAGCACAGGTATCTTGTTCACAAACTCTGTCATTGTCTGTTTGTCAGAAATTTTTTAAACTCTCCCTCATATTTGAAGGACAGTTTTGCCAGATATAGTATTCTTGGCTGGCAGTTTTTCTCTTTCATTATTTTAAATATATCATACCATTTCTTTTTGCCTCCATGGTTTCTACTGTGAAATCTGCACATAGTCTTTGTTTGTAATGGATCACTTTTCTCTTGCTGCTTTCAGGGTTCTCTCTTTGTCTTTGATATTTGGTAATCTGATTATTAACTGTCTTGGCATAGGTCTATTCAGATCTATTCTGTTTGGGGTACACTGTGCTTCTTGGATCTGTAATTTTATGTCCTACATAAGAGATGGGAAATTTTCATTGATTATTTCCTTTATTATTGCTTCTGCCTCCTTTCTCTTCTCTTCTCCTTCTGGGACACCCATGACATGAACATTCATGCATTTCATGTTGTCAGTCAATTCCCTGAGACCTTGCTTATATTTTTCCATTCTTTTCCCGAGCTCTTCTTTTGTGTGTAGGATTTCAGGTGTCTTGTTCTCCAGTTCCTGAGTGTTTCCTTCTGCCTCTTGAACTCTGCTGTTGTATGTCTCCATTGTGTCTTTCACCTCTTGTGTTGTGTCTGTCATTTCCATAGATTCTGTCAGTATTTTTTTCAAACTTTCAATTTCTACCTTATGTTCACCCAGTGTTTTCTTTATATCCTTCATCTCTTTTGCCATATCATCCCTGAACACACTGATTTAGTTTTTCATTTAATTTAGGATGTTTCTTTGGAAATCTTTAAATAACTGTTTCACTAAAGTGAAACAATATCTCAACTGTATCTTGATTTAGGTGTAAGTTTGTTCCTTTGACTGGGCTGTACCTCTACCCTTCCCAGTGTAGTTTGTAGTCCTCTGTTGTCTAGGCATCTGGCTTCCCCAGTTACCCCAATCAGATTTTCCCAGACCAGAACTGGTTCAGATCTCAGAATGGGATTATATTCAGTTTCAAGTCTCCCTGAGGATGTGTCCTAGAGGTTGACAGACATTTCTGTGAGGTCTCTCTCCACTGTGTTTTTCCTAACATGCCCAGCATGTGCTGCCTGTCAGCCTGTCACTCCTGACTGGTGTAAAGAGGTGTGGCCCTTTTAGTTTCTGTTTTGGCTCTTTTCCCCCAGGCCCTGGGGTCTGAGTTCTGAGGAGAGGGCAGACTCTTGAGCTGGACCCCACCTCTTTCCTCTTAGGGAAGATACACCCACCTAGTCAGCTATCTTCAGCATTTCAGCATTTCCTTTGTCTCTTTGGCTCTGTCAACTCCACCCCTGTCTGGGTCAGAGCACTGTGAACTGAAAATGGCCGAGGCTCCACTGAGCCACTCAGGTTGAGACAGAGAAAAAGGAAAAGAAAGCCCCCCTTCAGACCCAGTCAATGCCCCCACAATTTTGCACAGCGGTCAGATAGAGCACCTGGTGTTCTGGGTTCTGCCTCCCGGGGAACAGTTGTTTTCTGGCTCTCTAAATTTAGTCTCCAAAAATCACTGTATTTTCTTTTCTTTTTTTAATTAAATTTTCCCCTCTCTGTCAGCCCCATCTCCTCTCCACTGGGAGTGACCACAGGGTACTTTGTTGCTTCTTAGGGGTTTTGTCTATGTTTGTAGCTTGTATTCAGCAGTCCACATTTGTTAATTAAAATCCCACTTGGAGCTCAGCTGTGCTATATTCGCTTGCTCTGAGAATGCTGCTTTCTCCCACAGCGAGATTTTTCAGTTCAGCCTGCAGTGGGGGGAGAGGGCTCCCAGCGCGGTTCTGCAGGTTTTACTTACAGATTTTATGCTGCAATCTCAGCCTTTCCACCCAATCCAGGTTGGTGTACAATGTGTGGAAAGTCACGGTTGTCCCCCAGCAGTTGCTCCAGATTATTTACTTGTTGCTCCTGTTTGCTTATTAGTTGTTTCAGGGGACTAACTAAATTCCACACCTCTCTATACCCCCACCTTCATTCTTCCTGGTCAACTGATTTTTGACAAGGCAACCAAATCCACTGAACTGGGACAGAATAATCACTTCAACAAATGTGGTTGGGAGAACTAGAAATCCATATCCAAAAGAATGAAAAGTGACCCTTACCTCAAACCTTATATGAAAATCAACTCAAAGGCAATCAAAGATCTAAATATAAGAGCCTGTACCATAAAATTCATAGAAGAAAATATAGAGAAACATCTTCAAGACCTAGTAATAGGAAGTAACTTCTTAGACCTTACACCCAAAGCACAAGCAACAAAAGAAAAAAATAGACAAGTGGGAACTCTTCAATATCAAAAGCTTCTGTGCCTAAAATGACTTTGTCAAAAAGGTGAAGAGGCAGCCAACTCAATGGGATAAAATATTTGGAAACCGTATGTGCCAGTTTGAATGTATTATGTCCCTCCAAATACCATTAAATTTGATGCAATCTTGTATGGGCAGACATATTAGTGTTGATTACACTGTAATTATTTGAGTGTTTCCATGGAGATGCAACTCACCCAACTGTAGGTGATAACTGTGATTAGATAATTTCCATGGAGCTGTGGCCCTGCCCATTCAACTTGGGCCTTGATTAGTTTACTAGAGCGCTATATAAGCTCAGACAGAAGGAGCAACTTTGCTACAGCCAAGAGGGACACTTTGAAGAATGCACAGGAGCTGATAAAGGAGCTGCAGCTTACAGAGCAACATTTTGGAGATGGCCTTTGCAAGCAGACTTTTGCTCCAGAGAACCTAAGAGAGGACAAACACCCCAAGAGCAACTAAGAGTGACATTTTTGAGGAGATGCAGCCTAGAGTGGAAAGTCCTGGGAGAAAGCCATTTTGAAACCAGAACTCTGGAGCAGTTGCCAGCCACGTGCCTTCACAGCTAACAGAGGTTTTCCAGATGCCATTGGCCATCCCCCAGTGAAGGTACACAATTGTTGATGCCTTACCTTGGACACTTTATGGCCTTAAGACTGTAACTTTGTAACCAAATAAACCCTCTTTATAAAAGCCAATCCATTTCTGGTGTTTTGCGAAAAGGAAGCATTGGCAAACTGTAACAGATTTTGGTACCAGGAGTGGGGTGCTGCTGAGTGCAAATAAAAAAAAAATGTTAGAATTGCTTTTTAAATGGATAAAGGGAAGATTCTGCAAGAATTGTGAGGAGCTTGATAGAAAAGGCCTCAACTGCTTTGAAGAGAGTGCTGGTAGAAATATGGACTCTAAAGATACTTCTGATGAGGCCTTGAGCAGAAATGATGAATGTGTCATTGCCAACTGGAAGGAAGGCAATCCTTGTTTTAAAGTGACAGAGAATTTGGCAAAATTGTGCCTTGGTGTTGGATGGAAGGCAAAATTTGAAAGCAACAACCTGGAATATTTAGTTGATGAGATCTCCAAGCAAAATAAAGAAGTAGCCTGGCTTCTACTTGCAGCTTATAGTAAAATGTGACAGGACAGAGATAAGCTGAGAAATGAACTCTTGGTTTCAAAGAAACCATAAATTGATGGCCTGAAAAACTCTGGGCTTCCAGGGGGTGGAACCCAAGAAGCTACAGCCCCACATGAGGATTTAACCAAACATGGAACCCAACTGCTTTTTGAGTACAAGCCAAGATTGGAGATAGAGCTAACCAGAAAGGATTTGCGGAAAGTCCTGTTGCCTGACGGCTTTGAGCCCTGTGTGCTTCATGCAAAGCCAACAGAACTTTTGTGAGATCTTTTATAGATGGAGATGCTGCCAGTCTGGACTGGAGAAGACAGACAAGGAACAAATTGGAGGAAAGATTTCTTCAAAGACAGAGCCTTGGCGGTTGAGGTCTGGAGTCAAGAGGTCTTGGGCTGGGAGAGCGGAGTGGCCCACATTCATGGAAAGGGTGAATTTGCCCCAGAGGTTGAGGGTGGGCTTTCCACCTCAATGTTCATGAAGAGTGTTGTCACCCCAGGCCTCAGAGAGGGTGGAGCACATTCCCAGGGAATTGGGGAGAGTGTGACCGCCAACTATTCTTAGGGGGTTGAGCCTGTGCTCCAGAGATGGAAGAGAATCTGGGTGCTGCCCTGATGTTTGAGAAGGGTGGTGCCAATAAGGTGGTCTCCCCAATGGGTGGATATGTTGGAACACTCACCCCAGTGTTTGGACAGAAAAGGGGCACCACAAAGGCCCTTAGGAAGAATTAAACTCCTGCTCTCTCAAGTCCCAAGGATAAAATGTCATTCTGTAAATGACTCTCAGACTTTGAAATCTAATGGAGCTTGCCCTGTGGGTTTTAGGAACTGTTTGGGTCCTGTTAACCCCTGTTTTCCTTACAGTTTCTCCTTATGGCAATTGGAATGTCTATCCTATGACTGTCCCTCCTTTGTATATTGGCAGTACATAACTTTTTCTAAGTTTCACAGGTCCACAGCTAGAGGGGAATTATGCCTTAGGACAGACCATGCCTGTAAGTGATTCTGATAGGATTTTGTACTTACCTATTGTTACTGAAATGATTTAAGTTTTTGTGATATTGCAAAGGGATGAATGTATTTGTGTATGGAAAGAACATGTCATTTTGTGGTTCAGGGGTGTGGAATGTGCCAGATTGAATGTATTATGTCCCCCAAAATGCCATTATCTTTGATGCAACCTTGTGTGGGCAGACATATCAGTGTTGATTAGATTGTAATTCTTTGAGTGTTTCCATAGAGATGTGACCCACACAACTGTAGGTGATAACTGTGATTATATAATTTCCATGGAGCTGTTGCCCTGCCCATTCATCTTGGGCCTTGATTAGTTTACTAGAGCACTATATAAGCTCAGACAGAAGGAGAGAGCTTGCTAAAGCCAAGAGGGACACTTTGAAGAATGCACAGGAGCTGAGAAAGGAGCTTCAGCTTACAGAGCAACATTTTGGAGACCACCTTTGAGAGCAGATTTTTGCTCCAGAGAAGATAAGAGATGACAAATGCCCCAAGAGCAACTAAGAGTGACATTTTTGAGGGGATGAAGCCTAGAGTGGAGTGTCCTGGTAGAAAGCAATTTTGAAACCAGAACTCTGGAGCAGTCACCAGCCACTTGCCTTCCCAGCTAACAGAAGTTTTCTGGACACCGTTGACCATCCTCCAGTGAAGGTACCCAATTGTTGATGACTTACCTTGGACACTTTGTGGCCTTAAGACTGTAATTGTATAACCAAATATACCCCTTTTATAAAAGCCAATCCATTTCTGGTGTTTTGCAAAAAGCAAGCATTGGCAAACTGGAACACTGCATATCCAATAAGAGACCGATATCCTGTATATATAAAGAAAATCCTACAACTCAAAGAATAAAACAAACAGCCCAAGTGTAAAATGGGCAAATTTTATGAAAATATATTTTTCAAAGAGGAACTATAAATTGCTAAAAAGCACTTGAAAAAATGTTTATCTTCGTTAGCTATTAGGGAAACACATACCAAATCCACAATGAGATATCATCTCACACCTATAAGAATGGCTGCCATTAAACAAGCAGTAAACTACAAATGCTGGAGATGGTGTGGAGAAATTGGAACACTTGTCCACTGCTGGTGAGAATATATAATGATACAGCCACCACAGCAGTTCCTCAGAAAACTAAATATTGAGTTTCCCTATGATCCATCAATTCTACTACTCAGATCTGAAAGCAGTGGCACAGACATTTGCACACTGATGTTCATAGCTGCACTATTCACATCTGCCAAAAGAATTGAAACAACCCAAGTGTCCCTCAACAGGTGAGTGGATAAACAAAATGTGGTATATACATACAATGGAATATTTTGCAGCATTGAGAAGGAACGATATTCTGAAACATGGGATAACATGGATGAACCTTGTGGACATAATGCTGAGTGAAATTAAGTCAGACACAAAAGGAGAGATGTATGATATCACTGTGCCGGACTGAGTATATTATGTCCCCCAAAATGCCATTATCTTTGATGCAATCTTGTGTGGGCAGACATATTAGTTTCGATTAGATTACAATTCTCTGAGTGTTTCCATGGAGATGCGACGCACCCATCTGTAGGTGATGACTCTGATTAGATCATTTCCATGGAGGTGTGGCCCTGCCCATTCAGGATGGGCCTTGATTAGTTCACTGGAGCCCTATGAAAGCTCAAACATAAGGAGAGAGCTTGCTACAGACAAGAGGGACACTTTGAAAAATGCACAGGAGCTGAGAGAGTAGCTTCAGCTTACAGAGACATTTTGGAGATCACCTTTGAAAGCAAATTTTTGTTCCTGGAGAAGCTAAGAGAGGACAAATGCCCCAAGAGCAACTAAGAGTGACACTTTTGAGGAGCTGAGGCCTAGAGAGGAATGTCCTGGGAGAAAGCCATTTTGAAACCAGAACTCTGGGGCAGATGCCAGCCACATGCCTTCCCAGCTAACAGAGGTTTTTTCAGACACCATGGCCATCCTCCAGTGAAGGTACCCAATTGTTGATGTGTTACCTTGGACACTTTATGGCCTTAAGACTGTAACTGTGTAACCAAATAAACCCCCTTTATTAAAGCCAATCTATTTCTGGTATTTTGAATCCCAGCAGCATTAGCAAACTGGAACAGATTTTGGTACCAGGAGTTGGGTGCTGCTGAGTTTGCAAACACCAAACATGTTGGAGTGCCTTTTTAAATGGATAATGGGAAGATTCTGGAAGAATTTTGAGGAGCTTGATAGAAAAGGCCTAAACCACTTTGAGGAGACTGTTTGTGGAAATACGTACTCCAAAGATACTTCTGATGAGGCCTTGAGCAGAAATGATGAATGTGTTCTTGCAAACTGGAAGAAAGATGATCCCTGTTTTAAAGTGGCAGAGAATTTGGCAAAACTGAGTCCTGGTGTCAGACAGAAGGAAGAATTTGAGAGCAACAAGGTGGGATACGTGGCTGATGAGATTTCAAAACAAAAAGTTGTGGATATAGCATGACTTCTCCTTGCAGCTTATAGTAAAATGTGAGTGGAGAAAGATAAACTTAGAACTGAACTCTTGGGTTCAAAGAAACTAGAAACTGATGTTTTGAAAATTCCAGGCTTCCAGGGGTTGGAACCCCAGAAGTTACAGCCCAAGTTGAGGATCTAACCAAACATGGAACCCAGCCCCCATTTCAGTACAAGCCAGAAAGGATTTGTGGAAAGTCCTGTTGTCTGACGGTTTTGACCCCTGTGTGCTTCATGCCAAGCCAATGAGATTTTTGAGAGGACTCTATAGCCGGAGTCATGGCCAGTCTGGGCTGAGGGGGGACAGAGGAATGAATTGAAGGAAAAATGTCTTCAAAGACAGAGCCATGGAGATTGAGGTCTGGAGTCAAGCAGTCTTGGGCAGGGAGAGTGGAGCAGCCCACAAATGTGGAAAGGGTGAGTTTGCCCTGGAGGTCGAGGGCAGGCATTCTGTCTTCATGCTCAGGACGAGTTTTGCCAACCCAGGCCTCAGAGAGGGTGGAGCACATTCCCCAGAGATTGGGGGAGACCCTGGCCACCACCCCACTGTTTGTAGAGGGTAGAGCCTTTGCCCTGGAGAGGCAGATTCCAGGTGGCACCCCAACGTTTGAGGAGGGGAGGGCCAAAAAGGTGGTCTACCCAATGTGTGGATATGTTGGAGGACTCACCCCAGTGTTTGGACAGAAAAGGGCTGATGTGTAGGCCCTTGGAAAGTGTGGGAAAGCTGCTCTCTCAAGCCCCAATGATGCATCATCATTCTCTAAATGACTCTCAGACTTTGAAATCTAATGGAGTTTGTCCTGAAGGTTTTAGGAACTGTTTTGGTCCTGTTAACCCTGTTTTCCTTTCAGTTTCTCCTTATGGCAACGGGAATGTTTATCCTATGGCTGTCCCTCCTTTGTATATTGGCAGTACATAACTTGTTCTAAGTTCCACAGGTGCACAGCTAGAGGGGAATTTTGCCTTAGGACACACCATGCCTAAAACTGATTCTGATGGGATCTTGTACTTACTTATTGTTACTGAAAGTATTTAAGTTTGTGATATTGCGATGGGATGAATGTACTTTGTATATGGAAAGACCATGTCATTTTGGGGTCCAGGGGGTGGAATGTGCCAGTTTGAATGTATTATGTCCCCCAAAATGCCATTATCTTTGAAGCAATCTTGTGTGGGCAGACGTATTAGTGTTGATTAGATTGTAATTCTCTGAGTGTTTCTATGGAGATGCGACCCACTCAACTGTAGGTGATAACTCTAATTAGATCATTTCCATGGAGGTGTGGCCCCATCCATTCAGCATGGGCCTTGATTAGTTCACTGGAGCCCTATACAAGCTCAGACAAAAGGAGTGAGCTTGCTACAGCCAAGAGAGACAATTTGAAGAATACACAGGAGCTGAGAGGAGCTTCAGCGTACAGAGACATTTTGGAGACAGCCTTTGAAAGCAGACTTTTGCTCTGGAGAAGCTAAGAGAGGACAAACACCCCAAGAGCAACTAAGAGTGACACTTTTGTAGGAGCTGAAGCCTAGGGAGGAACATCCTGGGAGAAAGCCATTTTGAAACCAGAACTCTGGAGCAGATACCAGCACATGCCTTCCCAGATAACAGAGATTTTCCAGACACCATTGGCCATCCTCTAGTGAAGGTATCCAATTGTTGATGCATTACCTTGGACACTTTATGGCCTTAAGACTGTAACTGTGTAACCAAATAAACCCCCTTTATAAAAGCCAATCTATTTCTGGTATCTTGCATCCTGGAAGCATTAGCAAACAAGATCAATCATTAATATTGAAACCCCTGGATAATGTAAAATCAGAGTTTCGAAATGTATAGGGGACATACAAATAGACAGAAGTTAGAGAACAGGGAGTGATTAACTAATATGTACAGACTTGTTAACAAGGTTGAACTTAAAGATATGGGAATGGGCAGTGCTGATGGTAGTTTGTTAGTGGGATTATAAGTATCAGTGCTGCACTAAAGGCAAACTTGATTGAAAGGTGGTGTTTAAAGTCCTGTATCTCACAGATCAGCATTACAAATATAAATAAGTTCTTGCATGTGGGAATTCTGTGGATAAAAAACTTGTAAACTCTGCTTCTGCTTCAGCATGCATATAGGCAGAAGACTGCCTTTGTATAAACTCCTATCGAAGATGATGGGAATGTCTTGCTTTGCTACACTATGTTCTTGCACATAGTACATTCCACTTCCAAGGCCAGGCTTATCTGTTGTCTACTTGCCTGTCAATCTTTGTGTCATAAAGGTCAAAACATCCTGCCTCCCCTCCTGCCTCCCTAAACAGCCTTGAGTGCCAGCACGTCTCCCTAAACCAAAAATCTCAATAAAACCCAAGATGAGAATTGCTAGGGAGGACACTCTCTCTTGAGTTGTTCTCACTCTCACCTCTCTTGACATTCATCTCGAGTAATTCATTGCATCACCGTGGTTACTGCTGGACAGAAACCCACACTTGCAAGATCTATTTCAAATGTATGACACATCTAAAAAGATTTAACAACAGAATGGTATATGGGAAAAACTACCTATTGCATATATGGACTATATTTAATAGGAATACCTTACTAGTACCACACCAATACAATGGGTAAATAATTTGGGGGTGATGAGAGTTATGGGGTGTTTGGGGTTATGATAATAACCCCAAACTCTTATTCCAACACTGAAAATAAATTCATTACCCTTCCTCCCACATGGGGCATGACTCCCAGGGGTGTGAATATCCCTGGCAACATGGGACATGACTCCCAGGAATGAGCCTGGCCTTGGCATTGTGGGATTTAGAATGCCTTCTTGACCAAAAGGGGGAAAATAAATGTAACAAAATAATGTTTCAGTGGCTAAGAGATTTCAAATAGAGTTGAGAAGCTATCCTGGAATTTACTCTTATGGAAGCTTCAGCTAGATATCGCAAATTGCCACAGTATGCCAAGCCCCAATAACCAGTATTCCTGAAAACCCTAAAGGATACCCAGGGCTCTATTTGAAACTCTATAAAAGTTTTACTCACTAAGTTTATTTTTCCTAAACTTAAAACCTCCAGATTGTTCCTATGCCAGATAAGTCCCAAAACTCAGAGGTACCAGTCAATTCAAGCAGTCAATACCAGCTGCATCCCCCTTTCCCATAATATTGACACCCCCTTTCAATATGAACAATTTCAAGTGGTCATTGTCTAGATATCCATGGAGATTAAGACATTGATCAAATGAAAGGAAGAGTATCAACAGACAAGATAGAAATTAGGAAAGGATTATGACTACTGAATCATCACAAAGATATTTTTTAGTCTCTAGTGTATTCAAACAGCTAGAATGATATACTGAAATTTTGTAACTGTAACTCATACCATACTTTGAAATTTGCTCTATAACTACTTGTAAAACTGTACTTTGAAAGTTATCACTTTTCTATATATATATATTATATTTCAAAATAAAAATAAATAAATAAAAAGCTCCTCACCAAACAAACAAAAACAAAAAACAAAAAAGCCAACCAAGATGGATATACAAAGATGTGGTTGCAAATAAATGTTTTTTTATGTTTATTCAAAGAATATGTACCCATTTTTTCTATTAAAACCTAAAGGTATGTGGCAAAAATTAGAATAGGGGTTTACACATTTTTGTTAGAAGACAGTCATCATGTAGATGACAGATAACAACAATTAAACATGAGCTTAAATGTAGAAGATATATGCCAGGATTTTACTAAATATGCCATGATAAATCATGGTCTTCATTCATATAGTCTACTAAGAAATTATTATTTTCAAAATTGACACGTACACTTGATTTGCAGGTGATAAATACTGGTGAAAGATGAACTGAAGATTAAAATTAAGTTGACATCATAGAATGAGTTAGGTAGCTTTCCCTCCTCTTCAATTTTTTTGAAGAATTAGAGGAGTATTGGTATTATTTCTTGGATGCTTGGTAGAATTCACATGTGAAGCCATCAGGCACTGGGCTTTTCTCTTTTGGGAGCTTTTTGATGACTGATTCAATCCTTTTCTTGTGATCAGTTTGTTGTGGTCTTCTATTTCTTTGAGTCAATGTTGATTGTTCATGCTTTTCTAGGAAGTTGTCCATGGTGAACAAGTTGTCTAGTTTGTTAGCACATAGTTGTTTAGTGTGTCTTCTCATTATCTCCTTTATTTTTGCCTGGTCAGTAGTTATGACTCCACCCATACTTACCCTCCTCTGGAACCACCACAATGTCCTCCAGATGGGCTGCACTGTTCGAATACTTCCCTACCAACAGTGTGAATAGCTATATTCTTCTCTCCACATCTTCTATAGAACTTTTATCTTTGTTTATTTTTTAACATTTTTTATTGTGAAATAGAATAAAAAGTGATACTTTTCAAGGGACAATTCAACAAGCAGTTATAGAAGAAATTTCAAAGAATGTTATGGGTTACAGTTCCACAATTTTAGTTATATCCTTATTGTGAAATATAACATATATATACAGAAAACTGATAACTTTCAAAGTACTATGAACAAGTAGGTGTAGATCAATTTCTGTTTATTTTTTAAACAGTTTTATTCATGCACCGTACAGTCCATCCTATTTAAACAATCAATAGCTCCAGGTATAATCACATAGTTATTCTATCACCCCCACAATCTAAATGAGTACACTTCCATTTCTTCCACAATAAAAAGAGGAAGAAAAAAAGGATAAATAAAATAAATAAATAAATAAAAATTTAAAAATAAAATAAATTAAAAAAGGAGAAACAACAACAAGCATCCCACACCATTCCCTCATATCCCCCCTTTTTGACTTTTAACTGTGATATATTGCCTTTGTTACAGTTAATGGAAGAATATTACAATGTTACTGTTAACTGTAGAGTTTAGTTTGCACTGATTGTATTTTTCCCATATACCATCCCATTTTCAATACTTTTCAACACTGATATTCACTTGTTCTCCCTAATGTAAAAACATTCTTGTATTTGTACATTTAGCCACAATCATTGACCATTCTAGGTTTCAGTAAGTTATATGGTCCCAGTCCTTATCATCTCTTTCCTTCTGGTGTCATACATGCCCCAGCCCTCCTCTTTCAACTTTACTCACAGACATCTTTGTTCAATGTACTTACAATATTATGCTACCATCACACAGTATTATGCCGTCCATTTCGGATCTATACAATCAATCCTGTTGAACATTCTGTACTCCTTCGGCACCAAAGGCACAATCTCTACCCTCATTCAACCTCCTGATAACCTGTGTTCTTAACTTGAGATTGTGGTGATGAATGCACAAACATGATGATCCTGTGAGCCCTTAATTGTATAGTTTGGATTATATGGCATTTGAATATATCCTAATAAAACTTAAATTTTTCCTTATAGATCTTGTTTCCTTTGTTTATTCTGAGAAATTACTTCCTGTGATGTGTAATGTAAGTAAAACACTAGTATATATCAAAATTTTACTATTGAATATTAAACCATCATTTGGCTTCCATAGTGTGCCAGTTTGGATGTTTTATGTACCCCAAAATGCCATGTTCTTTAATGCAATCTTGTGGTGGACAGATGTATTATTGTTGATTAGGTTGGAATCCTTTGAGTGTTTCCATGGAGATGTGAACCAATCAACCGTGAGTGAAATATTTAATTGAATTATTTCCATGGAGATGTGGGCCCCATGCATTCAGGGTGGGTCTTGATTTAATCACTGGAGTCCTATAAAACAATTCACAAACAGAAGCACCTCAGAGCAGCCGAGAGAGACATTTTGGAGATGGCCATTGAAGGCAGACTTTTGCTGACACTTTGTTCCAGAGAAGCTAAGAGAGGACAAAACACCCCAAGAGCAACATTTTGAAGACAACTCAGGAGCTGAGAGAGGAGCTGGAACACAACCTGGGAACAGCAGACACCAGCCATGTGCCTTCCCAGCTAACAGAGGTTTTCCAGGTGCCTTTGGCCTCCCTTCAGTGACGGTATACTTGTGTTGATGTCTTCATTTGGACATTTTCATGGCCTTCAGACTATAAATCTGTAACCAAATAAACCCCCTTTATAAAACCCAATCCATTTCTCGTATTTTGCATAACGGCAGCATTAGCAAACTGGAATGCACAGCATAAAATTTTTTAACTGCTGTAAGTTTGTCTCAGAAACTGCTGTGAGCATGAGCAAAAGAGCTAGTAATAAGAGCAATACTGGCAGTGTTAGCAGTAATGCACAAGATAATGATCAATAATGATAAATGATATAAAAAGGATAAACATTTACTAAATGCTTCTTACATTTCATACATCATACTTATGGCCTTCATGCAGTTTAGCTGATTTGACATTGCGACAAATGTGTGCCATTGAAAACGATTAACATATGCTATGGAGGTATCATACATCAAATGAGGTGAACTGTTAAAACATTTTAAAACATGGAAATGAACAGATCAGCATTTTCCATTATGCTACCACCACCTAGGATTCCACATGTAAACAAAAATATAAATTCACAGCCTACTTATCAAACTAAATAGTATACTGTGAGGCAAGCTCTTTCTGTAACACTTCCTATTAACTATAATTAGCTTCCATTGTTAAATTGTGTTGCTTTGGTACAAAAAGAGCTACAAGCTTGTTACTTCAGATGGATAACAGCACAAGAGGAGCTAGTATCTCTTTTACATGCAAGAAGGGGCCATATCTCAGAAAAAAATATGATCCCAGACGACTTACCAATTCTGATTATGTGCTATGCAGTTTTATTGAATACACAAATTCATTAAAGAGAGAGAGGTTGCTATTCTTTTACAATCATCTGTACAATTAAGAGAAATTGTTTTCTAAAAATAGAGGCAAGAAGGAAAGATATAAATATCAGTATTTCCCTGTTTTCTGGTAGTCAGGATACAGAAAAATAAGAATACAGACACAGAAAATAAGAATACACTAAAAACACACAAAATTAAAGAGAAAATCATTTAGGAAAAATATTATATTCACAAACAGAAAATTAGTTTGCTTTTCTATTAGTCAAAATATAGGCTTGTTTGACCTATGAAAATATTTTTTATAGTAAGTGACCAAGAAGTTAACAGGTATGTGACAAATCATTTTTCCATATATTTGTCTAGGTCTTCTGGGTATGTTAAGATAACAATATACTTATCATAAAATATTGGGATGAACAATTCATTTTATCAAAATATAGAGTAATTTATAGCATTTTGTGTTAGTGGACCTTGTAAAATTCTTTTTACTATCACCAACATTTTCCTTTTCTAAATGGATTACTGTAATTGCTTCATTTTATTAGAATAAGAACTTATCAAAAACATAAATAAAATCACAAAATTACCAGAAATAAGCTTATCAAATAATATCCAGATACCCATGAATAAAATATCATATCTTTGCCAAGGGGGAAAAAAGCAGAGTTGAACAAGTCATTTCATACTTAGAAGATGAAGAAGGCACACATTATATAACCATTGAGTGTACTAGCATCCCTTCATTGCCCTTTGAAGAAAAGCAATTGTACACCACATTTAAGAAAAATGCAGTTGATGCTAATATTAAACTGTTTAAGTGTATATGGAGTTTAAAATAAATGGAGCTATGCCTGGGCATGAGTTGAAAGATTCCATATTCTTAACCTCTCAATTCTCCCCAAAGTTATCTATAAATTCAACAAACAAACAAATATAGAAAGGTTTTTTTTTATAGTACTTGTAAAACTAAGTCTAAAATTCATAAGGAAATGCAAAAGACGTAAAAGAACCAAAAAAAAAAAAAAACTTTTAAAGAGGACAAACTTGGATGATGCACTGTGATAACAAGTGGCAAATTATAGCAATCAGGACAAGGTGTAAAAATATAACCATTGATCAATGGAATAAAAAGGAAGGTTCAGAAATAGACCTCGACATGTATATTCAACTGATTTATAAGAAAAATGCAAAGGTAATTTAGCAATGGAAGTATCATATTTTCAACAAATTGTGCTGGAAAATTTGTTTATCCACATGCAAAAGAATGAAATTGTAAACATATCATCCCACCATATACAAGATAAGTGTCAAAGGACAGTATTAAGAAATTGAAGACAATTCACAGATTGTTAGTGAATGTAAATAGATCATATTCAGATGAAAGACTTTAAACCATAACATAGACAGAATTCTCAAAACTTAAAGTAAGAAAAAAAGTAGCCATTAAAATTGACCAAAGATATCTATAGGCACATCACCAAAGATTCTATTAAGATGGCAAATAAGCACATGAAAAGATATTCAACTCCACAAGTCATTGGGAATTGCAAAATAAACCACAATGAGATATCACTCCATAACTATTACAATGGCTAAAATTTAAAACCATGATCATAACAAGTCTTGGCAAGAATATAAACACCCAATTTGGAGTAAAGTTTAAATTTTTCCTTGAAAGTAAAGCATATACTTAGCATAAGCACCAGCATATACAATTTTATCTTGATAATGATCAAGCTGGAGAAGGTGGAGGTGTGCTAAAGGGGAGAAATTAACACACCCCATACAGCCATCCTTTCAGCAGGCTGGAAATGTCTCTATATGGCCCTGTGGCCCAGAACTTCCCTTGGGGGATGGCATTCACTTGTGACATAGCACAGTCTTCCCTCAGCACAGGCCCTGGGAGGGCATGGCTTGGAAGAGGGACCCACGCACAAGTCACAGGGACCATACACCAATACGAAGGGTGTGTGGGTCAGCAGCAGAGACAAACTGTGGTGAGACTGAACTGAAGGTTTAGACTTGCAACAGCTTTAAATCTCCAGGAACACCTGGTAGGTTTGATTATTAAAGCTGCCCTCCCTCCCTAACTGCTCAGACACAAGCCCCACATTCAGGGCGGGCAGCACCAACTACACATGCAAACTTGGTGCAAAAATTGGACCCCCACAAGATTCAGACCCTCACTCACCACAAAGACAAAGTCGGGGTGAACTGGCTTGAGGGGAATAGGTGGCTCATGGATGCCACAAGCTGGTTAGTTAAAGTGCAGATCTGACAAATTAGAGATAAGTGTTTGAATATGCCTACACATCCTAAAAGAACCCTATCAAGTTAAGCAAATGCCAAGAGGCCAAAAACAACAGAAAAATTTAAAGCATGTGAAGAAACCAGACAATATGGATAACCCAAACCCAAACGCATAAATCAAAAGATCAGAGGAGACACAGAACTCGGAGCAATTAATCAAAGAACTAAATACAAACAGTGAGAGCATGGCACAGGAATTAAAAGACATGAAGAAGACCCTAGAAGAGCATAAAGAAGAAATTGCAAAAGTAAATAAAAAAATAGATGATCTTATGGAAATAAAAGAAACCGTTGACCAAATTAAAAAGATTCTGGATACTCATAATACAAGATGAGAGGAAGCTGAACAGTGAATCAGTGACCTCGAAGAAGACAGAATGGAAAGTGAAAGAACAAAAGAAAGACTGGGGAAAAAATAAAAAAAAAATTGAAATGAACCTCAGGGATATGATACATAATATAAAACAACCAAATATAGGAGTCATTGGTGTTCCAGAAGGGAAAGAGAAGGGTAAAGGTCTAGGAAGACTATTCAAAGAAATTGTTGGGGAAAACTTCCCAAACCTTCTAAACAACATAAATACACAAATCATAAATGCCCAGTGAACTCCAAATAGAATAAATCCAAATAAACCCACTCCGAGACATATTCTGATCAGATTGTCAAATACTGAAGAGAAGGAGCAAGTTCTGAAAGCAGCAAGAGAAAGCAATTCATCACATACAAAGGAAACAACATAAGACTAAGTAGTGACTACTCTGCAGCCACCATGGAGGTGAGAAGGCAGGGGAATGACATATTTAAAATTCTGGGAGAGAAAAATTTCTAACCAAGAATCCTTTATCCAGCAAAGCTCTCCTTCAAATTTGAGGGAGAGCTTAAATTTTTCACAGACAAACAAATGCTGAGAGAATTTGCTAACAAGAGACCTGTCTTACTCGAGATACTAAAGGGAGACTGATGGACAGATAAACAAGAAAGGAGAGAGAGAGATATGGAGAAAGGTTCAGTATTAAAGAGATTCAGTATGGGTATGTGAAAGGACATTAAGAGAGAGAGGGAAAAAATATATCTGACAAACATAAACCAAAGGATAGGATGGCTGATTCAAGAAATGCCTTCACAGTAATAATGTTGAATGTAAATGGATTAAACTCCCCAATTAAAAGATATAGATTCGCAGAATGGATCAAAAAAATGAACCATCAATATGTTGCATACAAGAGACTCATCTTAGACACAGGGACACAAAGAAATTGAAAGTGAAAGGATGGAAAAAATATTTCATGCAAGTTACAGAAAAGAGAAAGCAGGAGTAGCAATATTAATCTCAGATAAAATAGACTTTAAATGCGAGGATGTCATGAGACAAAGAAGGCCACTACATAGTGAAAAAGGGGCAAGTCAACAAGAAGAAATAACAATCATAAATGTTTATGCACTCAATCAAGGTGCCACAAAATACATGAGACAAACACTGGCAAAACTAAAGGAAGCAATTGGTGTTTCCACCATAATTGTGGGAGACTTCAACATATCACTTTCTCCTATAGATAGATCAACCAAACAGAAGGCCAATAAGGAAATTGAAAACATAAACAATCTGATAAATGAATTTGATTTAACAGACATATATAGAACATTACATCCCAAATCACCAGGATATACATTCTTTTCTAGTCCTCATGAAACTTTCTCCAAAATAGATCATGTGCTGGGACATAGAACAAGCCTCAGCAAAATTTAAAAAAAAAAATTGAAATTATTCAAAGCACATTCTCTGAACACAATGGAATACAATTAGAAGTCAATAACCGTCAGAGACTTAGAAAATTCACAAACACCTGGAGGTTAAACAACACACTCCTAAAATAAATGGTTTATAATGTAGAATGTAGGGGAACTAGCAATAGAGAGCAATTAATGAAGGGGGAATGATAACCCAATAAGAACAGATAAGCTCTCGTGGGTAAATTTAACACTGTGAGAATGCCCAGGAATGACTATGGTTTGTTAATTTCTGGTGGGTATCGTAGGAACTGGTTCACAGAAATGTTGCTATATTAGGTTATTTTCTTGGGGTAGAGTAGGAACATGTTGGAAGTAAAGTAGTTATTTTTGGTTAGTTGTCTTTTTCTTACTCCCTTGTAATGGTTTGTTCGAAATGTTTTTTTACTGTATATCTTTAAAAAATTTTTTTGATATAGATAATTTAAAAAAAAAGAGTTAATTAAAAAAAAACAATGAAAAAAATATGCAGAGCCCCCTTGAGGAGCTGGTGGAGAATGCAGGGGTGTTGGGCTTCCCCACATGGATGGTTGCTGATGTGCTCACAGACATAAGGGACTGGTGGTTTGATGGGCTGAGCCCTCTACCATGGGACTCGTCCTTGGGAAGACTGTTGCTGTAAAGGAGAGGCTAGGCCTGCCTATAATTGTGCCTAAGAGCCTCCTCCCAAATGCCTCTTTGTTACTCAGATGTGGCCCTCTCTCTCTAGCTAAGCCAACTTGGCAGGTGAAATCACTGCCCTCCCCTCTACATGGGATCAGACACCCAGGGGAGTAAATCTCCCTGGCAACATGGAATATGACTCCTGGGGAGGAATCTAGACCTGGCACTGTGGGATGGAGAACATCTTCTTGACCAAAAGGGGGATGTGAAAGGAAATGAAATAAGCTTCAGTGGCAGAGAGATTCCAAAAGGAGCCGAGAGTTCTCTCTGGTGGGCACTCTTATGCACAATATAGACAACCGTTTTTAGGTTCTAATGAATTGGAATAGCTAGCAACAAATACCTGAAACTATCAAACTACAACCCAGAACTCTTGAATCTTGAAGGCAGTTGTATAACAATGTAGCTTATGAGGGGTGACAATGTGATTGGGAAAGCCATGTGGATCACACTCCCCTTTGTCCAGTGTATGGATGGATGAGTAGAAAAACGGGGGCAAAAAAAATACTAAGAATGGGGGGGGGACAATTTGGGTGTTCTGTTTTTACTCTTGTTTTTTTTATTCTTGCTTTCACTTTTTCTGGTCCAAGGAAAATGTTAAAAAAAAAATAGATTGGGATGATGAATGAACAACTATATGACGGTAATGTGATGAATGGATTATATACTTTGGATGATTGTATGGTGTGTGAATAAATCTTAATAAAAAAAAGAAGTGCAGGAAACAGAAAAAAAAGTGATTCTGGTGATGTATGCACAATAATATGCTGGTACTGTGAATAATTGATGGTACACTGTGGATGATTGTAGGTTATGTGAATATATCTCAGTAAAACTGGGTTTAAAAAAATAAAATACTCATAATAACAAAAAAATTATATTAGAAGTCTAGCATAGTGCCTGAGATGCATTCATTCATTCAACAAATATTTATTGTGCACCCAATAAGTGCCAGGCACTGTGCTTGTCCTTGAAATACAAAAATGAGTAAGGTTGTCAATAAATATTGTTTGAATGTTTGAATGAGAGAATGGATGCATAATATCAGACTATTTCACAATCATTTATTCAAAGATTACAAAAAACCTTTTTAGGAGTAGGGAATGCTTGGGTATAATTGTAGGCAACAAATAAAGAATATCAGATAGTTAAAAAAATCCAACATTAATTAAAAATTAATTAATTAATCCATTGCTGTCTATTCAAAAAAAATCCATACAACCATACAAGGTTTTATCTTTGTAAGCTCCTAATTATTAGTGCCGATTGATAGTTTTATTGCCGTGCTTAGTGGCTTAATGACTTTAGGTTTTCATCTGTGCAAGTGGTGACCAAGGCCCACATGTATCATATGTCAGCAAAGTCCATCCAGTTACTGACAAGTGAAATTCTTCTTTCTATGTGGCTTTGAGACTCAGATCAACCACAAATGTGGACCAAAAAAGGGAGCAATTCCTTTAGCCTCTACCTTTCTCCTAGTCACAATTTCATCAAGTTGTACCTACTTTTACTAATCAAGAGACAATAGTAACAACAGGAGGATGACAAATATGAGGATGGGTAGGAAGAGGTGGAAAGAAAGGAATAAGAGAGGAAGGGAGGTGGGAGAAACAGAAAGAGGAAGAAGCAGAGGATGAAGAAGGAAGGAAAAAGAGAAGGAGAAGGAGAAGCAGCAGGAGGGGGAGGGGCAGGAGTGGTGGGAAGAGGATGGGATGGGGGAGGACAAAGGAGAGAAGACTTTGTAATAATTATTACTTAAAAAGCTGACAATGCCCTTGGGGATTTTATGCTTATTTTCTCATTTGACCCTCGCTCCAATCCTGTGTCTAAGAAACTTTATTGACTCAATGACCATATTTGTCCTGATGAATAATGAAGCCATATGTGAAAATCCTTTAGGAATCTGTAAAGCAACAGGAAAAGAGATATGACAAAAGAACCCATTTCTAAAAGAAAAACAGTCATGACATACTAGCAAATCAGAATGTAAGCTATCCAGTAGTTCTCCATGTTACATATAATTTATCCCTTTTATGAAATTGTCATTCTTCAAACCAAAAGGCTAGAAATTTTTGAGGACTCAGTTTGAAGACAGGATAACCCACAAGGAACTGGCAGCAATGTCCTTCCAAACACCTGATGGGCAGGCAGAGTTCTCAAAATATAAGTGACCCCCTGAAACACTCAGAATATGATGCTGTGGAATGAGGATGTATTTACTCCAGGGACTCACAAAAAAGAGAACTATCATTTAATCCTTATACTAATCTAAAAAACAATCACAACAATAAATAGGTGAGGCTCTTAGTAAAGCAAAAGACAAACAATCAGTACCTTCCACCAATTTTCAGGTATGTACATTTGGCAAAGTTCATAGATATAAGGAACAAAAGCAAAATGCAAAATTCTTTGGAATAAATTTAGCATATAACGTTTCAAGTCATGTAGATGCCACAAAATATTCATGAGTGGTACACCAAAAATGGTTACATAACTGGCCACTTAATTATCTCAGAATGCAAGCAAACCCTATATCTAGTGTACCATTCTTGAATTTTCTTGAATTCTTGCATTGCCAGCCCATGATTAACAATGCTCACATTACCTTTAAGAAAATCTGGAAGAGTGGTGCTGATGTTTACCGCTAAATATAAATGAAGTTGATTATTCAAGAAATGCTTATTTTAAAGAGTAAGGTGAAACACTTTCATAAACACATCTTAAATGTTATTATCAAAATAAGATGGTACTTTGCTCACAATGTAGCACAGAGGCTCCTGATGTAAAATGAAAGCTGAAATACTATATGGTAAGTACTGTATTGATATTACTCTCCAAGAAAATTAAAGAACCCCCCCAAAAGAAGACAAAAAAATACAAACAAATAAAATGAATACAATAGAGAATCACAAAACATCAAGCAAACCAAGGAAGAACTGTAAAAGGAATACCACACCCAAAACACACACATACTAATAGAAAGTCAGACCACAAAAAAGGCATTGAACTCACACAAGTTACACATATTAAATTCCAAATTAAGCACCCTATCATAAACTAAAGGACAAAAACATATAACAAAATGCCAAAGCTCAAAAACCCTATAAAATACCAGAGGAGGAAGAAGAAACACATTATCACCAAGTGCAAAACAAAGAAACAAATAATAGCTTAAGAAATCACCCATCATTCCACAGTTTACCTCATATGAAGCTCTGTATGTGGTTTCCCTGAGTTGGCCCAACACTGAGTACATCATTCTGCAATTCCAGGAAGAGCCCCAATGGTTCCTGTGTGCAGCTGACACCACCCACCCCCCAGGGCCATCACAAAAGTTGTATGTGTTATGCATTACTGTGACCCAAAAAGAACCAAGCATATTTTGATCTCCATGAATGGCCCTTTGTGGAGTGTGGTGCTGCACACAGAATGGCTGAAGGTGGCAGCCCCGCCTGAACCATACCCTCAAGTCAACAGGGGCCAGTAGCATATGTTCTTGACCTACAAACAACTGCCCCATGGCCCTTTCTCCTACACCACTCCGTGAGTGTGTATCCCATCACCTGATGTGGGTTTAATGGGACAGAGAAGATCTGATATAAAATAAGAAACACCACTTTCATTCTTCCTCTGAAATTTAGAATTCAGGAGTGCATAGTTCTTTTGAGATTCATAATAATATGGTTGTCTCATGAAAAAAAGGGTTGCCTTCATCAAAATCAGTTGTTAAATAGAGAAGACAATGAGACTCGCCCCTCACAGCTTTCCTTCCTCCAGACATCCAGGCCTTTCCTTTGGAATTACCCACTCAACTCCAGACGCAGAGAATAACAATGAAAGCATGCAGACATATATGGGGAGAAAACTCAGTGGGCACTGGATTTATGAGAGATTCATTATTAAAAAGTAGAGAGAGTGATAAATAATTTAGTAATAAGAAAAATAACACATTATTTCATAGCAGATAAATACTGTATAATGTGACACAGCCACTACCTACCTACTATGTGGGAAGTTTTCCAGCAATCCCTCTTATTACCTATAATTAATTCTAATCATTAAAGTAGCTTAATTTGACCTAGAGACGTCTTCTGCCTTCATTCAGTGACAGCACAACCACAGGGGAGCTGGCATTTCATGCACAGTCATGACATAAGGGGCCGTTCTCCAAAGCCATGTGCACCCTAGTGAATTACCAAATCAGATGACACAGGATATGGTTTAATTTATTACTTCTATTCATTAAACAGAGATCAAGGCTGTTATCCTCATAGAATCATCAGTAAAATTAAGAGAAGAGCTAAAAATCTGAGAAAAGAAGGAAATGTAGATATTTCAGTTTGCTAAAGCTGCTGGAGTGCAATATACCAGAAATGGTTTGACTTTTTCAATGGGGACATATTACTTTACAAATTTCAAGTTCTCTGGCCATGAAAATGTCCAAATTAAGGCATCAAGGGGAAGATAACTTCTGTGAGGAAAGGCTGCTGGCATCTGGGCTTTCCTGTGTCACATAGGAAGGCACATGGTGACGTCTACTTGACCTTATCTCCTGGGCCTTGGTTTCAAAATGGCTCTCTGTGTTTCTGTGAGTCCATTTTGCATCTCCCAGGGCAGTTTATTTCTATGCCCTCTCTTTTTATAAGTTCTCTTAAAGGACTGCAGTTAAGGATTAAGAGACACATTGAACTGGGTGGGTCACAGCTCCGTGAGTACAACCTAATCAAAGGGTCCCACACACAAAAGGTTTGCACCCACAAAAACGGATTAAAAAGGCCTGGCATTTTCTAGGGTGCATAACAGTTTCAAACCAGCACATTAGAAAACTAAATATTTACCAGTATTCCAAGTATTAATATGGGGAAAATAATGAACACAAGAATATATTCAAAAGAAACAGAATGAAGTATAAATTCCTTAGGAATAAATTTATCTTATATTCAGGCACACAAAAAATTTAGCTTGCTTACTAGGCAAAATGTAGGGGGTTAACCTATTAAATATGAATTGTAAGGGTCCAGAAATTTGATAGTTTTTAAAAAAGAGTTATGGGATGAATGTTTTTTTTTCCATATATTTCTGCAATTACAGGAATACCTCCAATAGTGTCTGTGTGCAGGTGATACCACCCACTCCCAGGGATATCACAGAAGTTGTACGTGTTGTGCATTACTTCACTCCAAAAAGAGCCAAGCATATTTGATCTCCATGCATGGCCTCTTTTGGAGCGAGGCACTGCACACAGCATGGATGAAGGTTGCAGCCCTGCCTGAACCATACCCTCAAGTCAACAGGGGCCAGTAGCATATGTTCTTGACCTGGAAACGACTGCCCCACTGCCCTTTCTCCTCCTACACTCCGTGAGTGTGCATCCCATCACATGATGTAGGTTTAATGGATCAGAAAAGGTCTGACAGAAAATAAGGGCAATAATTTCACTCTTCCTCTGAAATTTACAACTGTAGAGTTCATTTTACTTTTGAGATTCATAATAATATGGTTGTCTCATGCAAAAAATGGGTTTCCTTTCCCCAAAGTCAGTTGTTAAATAGAAAAGACAACCAGACTCATCCAACATTGCTTTCCTTCCACCAGACATCTCAGCCTCTTCTTTGGAATTACTCACTTCAACCCCAAAAGCAAAGAATAAGCAGTGAAAGCCTGCAGGAACACCTGGGGAGAAAACTCAATGGGTACTGAAATTTTGGAAGATTTGTTATTAAAAAGTAGAAAGAGCTATAAAGAATATAGTACTAATAAACATAATATATAATATTTCATAGCAGATAAAATATTCTATAATGTGACACAGACAATAACTACCTACTGAATATGTGGGAAGTTCTTCCAGTAATCCCTCCTATTACCTGTAATTAACTCTAAATATTAAATTAGCTTGCTTCTGCCTTCATTGCAATGACAGCACAACCCCAGGGGTGCTGGCAGCTCATGCATAATCATGACACGAGGGGCCATTCTACAAAACCATGTATACCCTGGTGGTGAATACCAAATTAAATGATATGGGATATGGTTTAATGGATTACTTCAATTCATTAACCAGTGCCTAAAGCTGTTATCCTCATAGAACCGTCAGTAAAATTAAGAGAAATGGTTGAGAGCTAAAAATCTGAGAAAAGAAGGAAAGGTAGAAAACTAAATATTCACTGGTTTTCTGGTAGTATCACATGGGAAAAATGAACATAAGAACATATTCAAAAGAAACAGTATGAAGTATAAATTTATTAGAGGCAAACTTATCTTACATCCAGGTACATTAAACAACTTAGCTCCTTTATTAGCCAAAATGTAGGGTATTTTGATCACTAAAAATATTTTTTAGTTGTATAAAGGTTCAGAAATTTGACAGTTTTCAAGAAAGAGGTATGGGATGAATGTTTTTTCTTCTATATATTTGTCAAGGTCTCCCATTAATGGTGAAGAACTATGCATTTATCCTAAAATACTGAGATGAAAAATTCATTTTATCAACATGTAGACAACAAGGTAGATTATTTCTTGTTAGCGGAACCTAGTAAGAACTTTCTACCATCACAAGGTTCTCCTTTTCGAAATGGATTTTTTTACATCATTCAATTTTATTACTGAAAATAATCAAACTAAAGATCATTATTAACTATGCTCAATGTTTACTCACCTGTCAGGGTGCTCAATATTCCTCTGGAGATCCTTTCATTTAATCTTCACGTTCCCTGTCCTATGATCACTCAGTTGGAAAACATTAGAATAATAACAAATTAGTTAAAAATATAAAGAAATGAGAGCATTTAGTACAAACAAACTTACTTCTTAATATCCCAAATCATATGAATAAAACAATGTGTCTTTGCTATGGAACAAAAAAGCACTTATATTAGAAGATAAAGTAGGCCCACACTATACAATTTGTAAGTTTTCCCACATTCCTTCATTTCTCTACCAAGAGAAAAGTTCAGTATTACATTTGAGAGAAACTGAGTTCTATTGCTAATATTAAACTCTAAATATATATTTATAACTCTTCATGTGTTAGAAGACTCAATATTGTTACCTGTGCTGATTTGGATATATTATGTCCCCCAAAATGCCATATTCTTTAATGCAATCTTGTGGGGGCAGATGTATTAGTGTTGATTAGGTTGGAACCTTTTGATTGTTTCCACAGAGATGTGACTAGTAACACCTTTGATTAGGGTGCGACTTGTTGATGGGATTGTTTCCATGGAGGACTGGCCCCACCCATTCAGCTTGGGTCTTGATTTAATTACTGGAGCCCTATTAAAAGCTCACAAACAGAAGGACTGCACAGCAGCTACAGCTGAGACAGAAATTTTGAAGACAGACATTGAAAGCTGACACTGACATTTTTAAGAATGCAATTTTGAAATGCAACCTGGGAGCAAGCAAATGCCCGCCATGTGCCTTCCTAGCTAACTGAGGTTTTCTGGATGCCAATGGCCTTTCTCCAATGAAGGTACCCTATTGTAGATGGCTTATCTTGGACACTTAATGGCCTTAAGATTGTAACTTGTAACCAAATAAACCCTCTTTATAAAAGCCAATCCATTTCTGGTGTTTTGCAAAATGGCAGCATTAGCAAACCACAATATTACACTTTCAATTTCACCACCATTGTCGAGGCACCTGTAAATGCTGTACTTGATGCTCATTACTCTACTCAGAAAGGCATAGGTAATACTGTTGTCTATGTCAACAGCACCTTCCTGAGCAGGTCACTGTGCACAGTGTGGGGGAAGACGTAGAAACCAACTGACACCCCCAAAACAGCATTCATCATATCCCCGCTACCAAGGCAAGGCATCTATACCCAAGATTTATCCATAAGTCCTAAGACAATACCACCCATTATACAGATATCTGCAATGCTGTTCTTTCTTGCTTATCTATCCTTCACATATATCTAAAAAATAAATGAAGAAGGAAGTATACAAACAAGTCAATATATACAAACTGAAAATTGTAACAGACACACAGAGCCCCATAACTTTACCATGATTAACCCCTACAAAATTCATGATTTCATACAGGATTAAAAGTAAATTTTAAAAAGGGGACAATTGGGTATGGCAGAGAGGATGAACACAGAAAGGCTGAAAGGGGCCCAATGACCACATTGAATATTTTTCACATGTGCTTGAGCCCCTTTTAAAATATTGGTAGAAAATCCTAAAAAATCTATAAATGAGAATTTTCCCAGAAGCCCTCATTCCTAGGCTTTACTTTATAAAATGGTTGACAAAGGACCCACACTTGGCCCAGTCCTGAGTGAGTGGTTCCATGGCACCTGAGTCCATAGGTCCTACTCTATCCCCTAGGACCACAAGATATTGTATACATTGTACATTGTTTTACTCCAAAATGGGTTATTAATATTTCAGTCTACATAAATGGCACCTTTTGGATGGGGCATTGCCCACAAGATGATGAGGTGGCAGCCCCTCAAGCCACACCCCCAAGTCATGTCACTTCATTCAGTACCCCAAAACTCTCAGCCCATTATTCCCTGCTAGTTTATATTCAATTACCTCAATATCAATCACCCCACTACCCTTTCCCATCCTCCATAGCATGAAATGTTTCTGTGAAAGATTATCATTTGCAAAGTCCAAATTTTTCCTTTCATTCTGACCTACTGTAAACTACATCATTGATGATTTCCAATTTTCAAAAGTATTTTCACATGGTCTTACTCTACCAATGCTGCTATAACAAATACCAAACAGTGGTTGGCTTAAACAACAGGAAATTATTGCCTCACAGTTTTGGAGACTTGAAGTCCAAAATCACAGTGACCACAGGGCCATGCATTCTCTGAAGTATGAAGATTTCTAATGGTGGCTTGCTGGCAAACCATAACTCCATATATATTATCAACTGATTTATAATGAAAGTTAAATTAAGGCAATATAGTGGGATTTTTCAAAATATTGCACTGAGAAATTTAGATATCCATCTGCAAAAGTGTGAGTCATATTATATGCCATATAAAAAGATCTGAGACAAAAAACTACATGAAAAGAATGAATACCATCCACAGACTGGGAGTGAATGCAAATATAATGTATATGTAAAGAAAGACTTGGAGGTATACTATAGGCAGAAGTCTCAAACCTCAAAAGAACAAGACAAACTGCCTGATAATAAACAGGCCAAATTTTGAACAGACAATTCACCAAAAAATGAGATTCTTTTAGTATATAAGTACACGGAAAGATTATGAGTGTTACTAATCATTAGGGAAATGAAAATTCAACCACAAAGAGATACTACCCCACGTATATTAGAAAAATTAAAATCCAAAAGACTTACCAGAGTGTAGGCCACAATATGCTCAGTCAGTGTTTTTGTTTTTGTTTTTGTTTTTTTTGGTGGTGGTGTGTGTGTGTTACTCTTTATTTATGACATATATTCCACATCCATAAGTCTCTGTTTAGAAGTTCTTTGAATTGATGCCATCAGCCTTGGCCAGTCAGGGAATGGAATCATCTGACTCATCTATCCTGTGAACGGTTCAGCAGATAGCAAGGTTTTAAACTGGCTGTTGAACCTGCCTGAATTAATATATTGTTTGCTTACTATTTTAACTTATTAATCATTAATTTGGAGCTGAGGGGCAATAAATCAATAGGTGGAACAAGTATAAAGTGAAATTCACTTGTGACATACTGATACGCTATTAAAGAATTCCTACCTAACCAGAAATGTGTTTGTCTCAATTTTTTTCTTATTAGTAAAGATTAACTCTCACAAATCTAATGCTAATATCAAGTACTTCAAAGTCTCTAGACAACCAAATTATTCAAGGAGTCTGTTCCAGTTTGCTAATGCTACCATTTTGCAAAACACCAGAAATAGATTGGCTTTTATAAAGGGGGCTTATTTGGTTAAAAAGTTACAGTCTTAAGGCCATAAAGTGTCCAAGGTAAGGCATCAACAATAGGGTACCTTCACTGGAGAAAGGCCATTGGCATCTGGAAAAACTCTATTAGGTGGGAAAGCATGTGGCTGTTTTCTGCTTGCTCCCAGGTTGCATTTCAAAATGGCATTTTTCCAAATGTCAGCATCATCTTTCAATGGCCACCTTCAAAATATCTCTCTAAGCTGCAGCAGCATCTGGGCCTGCATGCCTCCTTTTAAAGTACTCCAGTAAATCATTCAAGACCCACCCTGAATGGGTGTGGTACATATCTCCATGGAAATAATCCAATCAAACGTTTCACTCACAGTTGATTGAGTCACATCTCCATGGAAACAAAGGATTATAATCTAATCAACACTAATACCTTTGCCTCCACAAGATTGCATCAAAGAACATGGCATTTTGGGGGACATAATACATCCAAACCAGCACAGAGTCCATAACTGATTTTTTAATTATGATGTTTAACATACTGCTGTACAGTTCAATGGATTGGAACAAATAGAACACTGTGGTTTACATTATCCTAGATGGAAAAATGATAATTTTCAGTAGAGAATATAAACTCTCCTCTGCATATTCCCAGCAGCTTTATAGATTGAAGTATAGATTTAAATTGAGATATAGAATTAGAGGTAGAGATAAAATAAAAAAGAAACCAAGAGGCACTTCAAGCTGGCTAAGTGCTGTGGAGGGTGAGGCTCACAGCCCCACAGCCTGATAACGATCAACTCAGAGGCCTGAGACTCTCCAGTCTCAATGTGACTTTAAGCAGATTCCTGATGAACTGCACAGTTCAAATCCACCACCCCCAGGGTTGTCAGTGTGCATGGAGAACTGCTGTGCTGATTGGATTTCCACCTGGTGTGCACCCTCCTCAGCATGCATCTGCAGTCAGGGAAAAGCAGGCTTGAGGGAAAAAGGTGGCCCAATAGCTTAACCTGCTGGGAAGACAGGGAAAGTGCACTCTGGCAAATTTCAGTTCTGTCAGATTGTATACAGATGTCCAAATAGACCTTCATCTCTCAAAATAACCTTGTCAAGATAAGCTAATGGCAAGCAATCAACAGAAAACTACAAAGTATACGAAGATACCAGAAGATATGGCCAAGACAAATTACCAAAGTAAAAAGCCAGAGGAGACCAAGAAATGGAAAAACTAAACAAAGAAATAAATACAAATCTTGAAAACAACTTCAATGGGTTGGCTAAAGACATAAAGGACATCAAGAGGACACTAGGAAAGCATAAAGAAGAATATGAAAGAGTAAATGGAAATATAGCAAATCTTATGGAAATGAAAGATATTGTAGATAAAATTAAAAATACACAAGAGACACACAGCAGCAGATTTGAAGACACAGAGGAGAGAATAAATGAACTAGAAGACAGAGCAATTGAATGTGAATGCACAAAAGAACAAATGGTGAAAAGATGGAAAAATCTCAATGGAGCTCAGGGAAATGATGGACAACATAAAGCTCACAATTATAGAAATCATTTATGGCCCAGAGGAGATGAGTAAAGGGCTGAGAATAATATTTGAGGAGACAGTTGGAGAAAACTTCCCCACCCTTATAAAAGACATAAATATGCAAATCAAAGAAACCAAACGAATTCCAAATAGAATAAATCCAAATGGACCCACTCCAAGACATACTAATCAGATTGTCAAATGCTGAAGAGAAGGAGAAAGTCCTAAAAGCAAGAAGAGAAAAGCAATTCACCACACAGAAGGGAAACCACTTGAAAGTAAGTACTGACTACTCAGTGGGCACCATGGAGGCAAGAAGGCAGTCGTATGACATACTTAAGATTCTGAAAGAGAAAATTGCCAGCCAAGAATTCTTTATCCAGCAAAGCTGACCTTCTAAAATAAGGGAAAGTTTAAAATTTTCTCAGATAAACAAATGCTGAGAGAATGTGTTAACAAGAGATGTGCCCTGCAAGAAATACTAACGGGAGTTCTACCAGCTGAGAATAAAAAAAGAATGGAATGAGAGGTCTGGAGAAGGGCAGAAAACAGAAGAGTGTTAGGATAACTGAAAGGAAAAAAGAGAGAGAGGAAAAAATAGATCTGAAGAATAAAAGAAAATAAGATGGTTGGTTCAAGAACTGCCTTTACAGTAATAACTTTGAATGTTAATGGATTAAACTCCCCAATTAAAAGATTCAGACTAGCAGAATGGATTAACAAGTATGATCTGTTGATATACTGTTTACAAGAGACTCATCTTAGACCCAGCGAGACAAAGAGATTGAAAGTGAAAGGATGGAAAAAAATGTGCCAAGCAAGCTGTAACCAAAAGAAAGTAGGTGTACCTATACTAATATCAGACAAAATAGACTTTAAATGCAAAGATAACATAAAAGACAAAGAGGGACACAATATATTAATAAAATGGACAATTCCCCAAGAAGAAATAATCATAAAGCTTTATGCACCCAATCAAGGAGCTCCAAAATATAGGGGACAAACATTGGCAAAACTGAAGGGAGCAATAGATGTTTCTACAGTGATAGTGGGAGACTTCAATACACCACTCCCTTCTCTAGTCTCACCATGCATGGCTGTAGTACCAAAGTGGCAAAGATGTTGATGTAGAGTGTATTTGCTGGAAATCACTTAAAATTTCCCCTCCATAACTTGCCAGAAATAGGCCCTTCATGGCATCAAGGAAAGCTCTTCACAAGGAGTGAGTTATCAGTGGATTCATGTCCAAGCAAAACCACCCAAGGAGGGTACCTTGGTAAACTGTTGCCTGCTGAGTATTGTAGGACACAGGGAGCTATCAGAGCCAGGTACTGGGGAAGGTGCCCACTCTGCAGTAATGAGTTTTTTGGCAAGTGCTCTTGTTGAAGGAATCACGTGCTGGGAAGCAGCATGTACTCAGAAACCTGAAGAAAGAGCACACAGAAATAAGGAAACACATCCCATTCATCCCATTCTGGTTGCCTTCTACTGTCTTCTAGTTACCAAACTTAACATCTAACACACTAAAAAAAGAAAAATACATAGAGGGCTCAACTTCATGATCAGAGAGAATGCAAAAAAGGGTGAATTTGGAGCTGAGGGGCAAAAAATCATAGCCTGGACAAGTATAAACTGAAATTCACTTGTGGCATATGGATTTGCTATCCAAGAATTCCTCACCAACTAGAAATGTCTGTTATAATTTTTTCTTATTAGTAAAGATTATCACTCACCAACCTATTGCAGATATTGAGTACATGAAGGTCCCTGGGCAACCAACTTATTCAAGGAGTCCATACATGATTTTTGTAATTATGATCTTTAACATACTGCTGCACAGTTCAATGGATTCTTATAAACAGACGGAACACTTTGGTTTACTTATTCTAGGTGGAAAATTGAAACTTTTCATTTGGAAATATAAACTCTTGTCAGTATATTCCCAGGAGCTTTACAAGTTGAATTATTGATTCAAATTTAGATGTAGAATTAGAAGTAGAGATAAAGTAAAGCCAAGATGGATATTAAAATATGTAGTTGCAAATAAATGTTTCTTATGTTCATCCAAAGAATATGTATAAATTTGCTATAAAAATATAAAGATATGTAATGAAAATTAGAATTAGGGTTTATGCATTTTTAATTATTCATGTGCCATATTGTTAAATAATTGTGATCATGTAGTAAACAGATAACAGCAATTAAATGTGAGATTAAATATGGAAGATATATACAATAATTTTACTAAATACACAATTATAAATCAAGGAATTAATTCCTATATTCTACTAAGAAATTATTATTATCCAAATAGACAGATTGATTTTAATATCACTCACTGAAAGTTGTGTAGGAATAATTTTATCTCTACCTGTTCCATGTTTCCAATAATTAATGGAATGTAATATTACCTGTCCTTACTTTTACTAATGGCTAAAAGTAATTATTATTTGAATTAACATGTGATAATAATTACTTGACAGCAAGGTGTGATTTGATTTCAGGAAGCTCATTTTACCAAAACATCACAGCACACCTGTGGGAATGAAAATATTAGCTCTTGTACACCAAGATTTGTCATGAGGCTTGTGAATGAGACAACATGTGAAGATAATTTTGGAAACTGAAATCATCAGACATACAGCACTCAACAAACAGAATGAACTGATAAAATCTGCCTGTTCAAATTCCATTCTTAGATAAAAATATCTAGAACATCCTAAGTTACATCCAGAAACCCATCCTCTAATATATCTTTTTCAATTTGCTGATGGTGCTGAAATGCAATATACCAGAAATGTTTTGGCTTTTGAAATGGGGTTTGATTAACTTACAATTTACAGTTCTTAATTTATAGTTCTTAGGCTGTGAAACTGTCCAACTCAAGGCATCAACAGGATGATACCTGGACTCTGAAGACAGGTTGCTGGCATCTGGAGATTCTCTGTCACATGGCAAGGCACATTGAAATGTCTGCTGTTTCTTTTCTCCTGGGTTTTGGTGCTTTCCACTTCTGGATTCAGTGGCTCCCTTTCTCAGTTTCTCTGGTGCTCTTCTCTGTGTTCATCTTTTAGATTCTGTATGTGTTTTTTCTTCTTATAAAGGACTCCAGCAAGAGGAATAAGACCCATCAAAGTCTAAGTAAAACCCGCAGACTGTTGAGCTTGTGCCCCTCCCCCACTGGGACAACAGGCTGAGTTAGAACACTTCCTTGTGGGAAAAAGAAGCATTCTCTACTGGGAGAAAGAGGAGGTACCTCAACCAAGCTCCAACTGTGGTTTTAATTAACAAATCTGGACTACTGTATTAAAGCTATGAGCACAGACAAACCTGGAGAGAGCAGGAGGTCTCTCCTGGCAGAGAGGAGGCAAGGCTGATGGAAAAAAATAATAAAATAAATAAATAAAACAGAGGCTTTGGGCATCATCTGAGCTCGGTGGGGGTAATGGCTGGGCCCCAAGAAGGGGGTACATGGAACTTGGTACCAACTCTGGCACTTGACTTATAAACCATGGGGGCTTGGGACTGGCTCTGAAAAGGGGATTCTTTTTTCTTTATTTTTTCTTTCTTTCTTTCTTTTAAACTATTCTAAGTAGCTCACTAGGGAAAATCTCAGGCATTTTCTTTTGGCAGTGCTGACCCAGACAAGGGCAGAGTTAAGATAGGGCTTAAGAGACAAAGTAAGGAGTCAAGTGAAGGAAATAATTCCCTAAAGGACATATCTTCCCCAAGAAAATGGGGGTGGGGTCCAGCTCAAGTGGCAGCCCTCCTTCAGAAAATTCAGTCCCCAGGGGCTGGAAAAAACAAAAACAGAAATAGCTTAAGCTTGTCTTCTCCTTCCACCTCCAATTCAAATGTGCCCTTAGCAGGGACAGGGTCTGCTGAAAATTAAAAAAAAAAAAACACACTTCTTTACAGTGGTGGGGAGGTGTGGGCTGACAAGCACCACCTGCTGGGAGGGACAGGAAAAGCACAGAGTCTAGAGGCCTCACAGGAAAGTCTCACAACATCCTTGGTCCCATCCTCAGGGAAATTTGATATATAGGCAGGGCAAGAAGCAGAACAAGAGTTGAAAAATTCTAATCAGGTTTAGAATAAGTTGAACTGAGTGTCAAAAAACAGGTAGAGAACAAAGCCATCCAACAAGAAAACCCAGGGTAAAAGTGAAAATGACCTCTAGAATAAACTAATCAATGAAACCATATGCCTAGACATCAACAAAAATTTCGAGACCCACTATGAAAAATGAAAATATGGTCCAGTCATAGGAACAAACTAACACTTCAAACAAGATACAGGAGTAGAAACAACTAATAAAAGATGTTCAAACAAACATGATAAATCAATTGAAAAATCAAATCAACATGTTGAGGGAAGATATGGCAAAAGAGATGAAGGATATAAAGATGACACTGGGTGAACATAAGGAAGAAACAAAAGTTTGAAAAAACAATTGACAGAAATTATGAAAATGAAAGGCAGAAGAGATGAAAAACACAATGGAGTCACACAACAGCAGATATGAAGTGGAAGAGAAAAGGGTTAGTGAACTAGATGTCAGAAATGCTACACACAAAAGAACAGATAGGGAAAAGAATGGAAAATATGAGCAGAGTCTCAGGGAAATGAATGACAACATGAAGTGCATGAATATACATATCATGGGTGTCCCAGAAGGAGAAGAGAAGGGAAAAGGGGAAGAATGAATATTAGAGGGAGTAATCATGGAAAATTTCCCATCTCCTACGAAAGACATAAAATTACAGATCCAAGAAGTGCAGTGTTCCAGTTTGCTAATGCTGCTGTTTAGGCAAAATACCAGAAATGGATTGGCTTTTATAAAGGGGGTTATTTGGTTATAAAGTTACAGTCTGAAGGCCATGAAAGTGTCCAAGCTAAGGCATCAGCATGAGTATACCTTCACCAAAGGAAGGCCAATGGCACCTGGAAAACCTCTGTTAGCTGGGAAGGCACATGGCTGCCATCTGCTGATCCTGGTTATGTTGCAGCTCCTCTCTCAGTTCCTGTGCATTCTTCAAAATTTTGCTCTTGGTACATTTTGCCCTCTCTTAGCTTCTCTGGAGAAAACTCTGGGCTAGCATAAGTCTGCTTTAAATAGCTATCTCCAAAATGTTACTCACAGCTGCTCTGAGTTCCTTCTGTTTGTCAGCTCTTTTATATGGCTCTTAGTGATTTAATTCAGAACCACTCTGAATGGCTGGGGTAATATCTCCATGGAAATTATCCAATCAAATGTCTTGCCCACAGTTGATTGAGTCATATCTCCATGGAAATACTCAATCAATTGGTTCCAACCTAATCAACACTAATATGTCTGCCCCCACAAGATTGCAGCAAAGAACATGGCAATTTGAGGGACATAATACACCCAAATTGGCACACACAGCATATCCCAAAAAGAATAGATCCAATTAGATCTACTCCAAGATGCTTACTAATCAGATTGTTAAATGTCAAAGACAAAGAGAGAATTCTGAAAGCAGCAAGAGAAAAGTGATCCATCACATAAAAGGAAAGCTCACTAAGACTCTGTGTGGATTTCTCGGCAGAAACCCTAGAGGAAGAGAAGGCAGTGTTTACGATATATTTAAGATACTGAAAGAAAGAAACCTGGCAAAACTGTCCTTCAAAAATGAAGGAGAGTTAAAATTATTTTCAGACAAACAGACACTCAGAGAGTTTGTGAACAAGAAACCTGCTCTACAGGAAATACTAAATGAGGCACTACAGTCAGAAAGGAAAAGCCAGGAGAGAATGGTTTGGAGAAGAGTATAGAAATGAAGACTATCAGTAGGGTAAAAAGAGAGAGAAAGAAAAAAATAAAAATAAAATAAGATAGGACATATAAAATCCAAAAGACAAAATGATAGATGGTAGCACACTACTGTAAGTACACTGAACAAAGCTCAGTGTAGGTAGGGTGGGAGTTGGACAGCTAAGGGCATTATGACACCAGAAGGTAATAAAGAATTAAGACTGGTACTGTATAACTTAGCAAAACCTAGAGTGGACAATGATGTTGATTAAATGTTCAAATATAAGAATGTTTTTACATGAAGGAGAACAAATGAATGTCAGCATTGTAAGGTGTTCAAAATGGGATGGTATATGGAAAAACAATCAATGCGAATTAGAGTCTATAGTTAACATTAACATTGTAATATACAGCCATGAAATGTATAAAAGGCAATATACAAAAGCTAAATATGAATAAGAGTGGGATATAAGGGAGGAGTGTGGGATTCTTGGTGTTTTTGCTGTTGTTTCTCCTTTCTATTTTAGTATTTATTAATTTTTTCTTCTTTTTTTATCCTCTTCTTTCTGTGCAGAAGAAATGGAAATGTCCTCACATAGATTGTGGTGGTGAATGCATAACTATGTGATTATACCAGGAACCATTGTTTGTTTACTTAGGATGGATTTTATGGTGTGTGAATAAAACTGTTTAAAAATAAACAGAAAGATACAAGTGCTGGAGAAAATGTGGAGTGAGGTATTTACCTATTCACTGTTTGTAGGGAAATAGAATGGTGAAGCCCATCTGGAGGTCAGTGTGGTGTTTCCACAGGAGGCCAAGTATAGGGTTGTCATATGAACCTGCAATCCATTGTTAGGTATATATTTGAAGTTTGATGGAGGTGGTACTGATGAATGAAAGGGCAAGCTGTGGTGTATACATACAATGGAAAACTGTGTGGCTGTAATAAGTAATGATGTTGTGAGTTATGTCACTAGGTGAATGAAACTTGAGGACAGAATGTTGAGTGAAATAAAACAGAAGTGAGAAGACTAATATAACACCTCACTAATATGGACTAAATATAATGTGCAAACACTGAAAACCAAATTTGAGAGCATAGGTTATCAGGGGAAGGTTTATTGTAATGGCTCCTAGACTGTAAGCTCTTACAGCAGGCGCATCTATTTCTGAGTTGTTACACCTATTTCTAAATTCTGAGATGCTTTGTTTTTGTAAATAACTTGGTCATTCCCTGGAACTTCTGGTATCTCTGTGACACCTGAGACTCAGAGCTAGAGTACTGAAGCTATGAAAGAGCATTACCCCATACAGCTACTGTTTAAAAAGCTGATAAAGAGATCAGACTTCAATTAGAGATATGGGTGAAGCTGATGTGATTAGGACTAAGGCAAATCATGCTAAAGGGTACTGACAGTATTATAAAACTTCAACTTCAGTGTAAGACTGAAGGAAGAGATGTTTATTTGGTGCAAAATTTATATTTTTTTGCAGCACACTAATTTAACTTGTATGGTTAGTTTATTTGAACACCATAATTACATGCAATGTTGAATAGGGAGTGAGATCTTGTTGGCTTGTACAGGTTTGTGTGATGCCCTGATACATCCCAGAGTAATTTGGGCAGAGAATAAAAAAAGTATTTACACAGCTCCCTTAAGGGACTGGGGGAAAATGTGGAAATATTAAACTTCCCCACCTGGGGAATTCTTGATAATCTCACAAGCATTTGGGGACCAACAATTTAATAGGTCAAGCCCTCAATATTGGAGCTTGTCCTTACAAAAAGTATTCCTGCAAATGAGAGGCTAAGCCTACTTATAATTATGCATAAGAGTCATCCCCAGAGAACTCTTTTGTTGCTCATATGTGTCCTCTCCCTCCAAGCCAACTATGCAGGTAAACTCACTGCCCCCCTACACACATGGGACATGACTCCCAGAGGTGTCAATCTCCTGACAATGTAGGACATGACTCCCAGGGATGAGCCTGGACCTGGCACCATGGGATTTTAGAAAGCCTTCTTGGACCAAAAGGGGGAAGACAAATGAAAAAAAAAGTTTAATTTGCTGAAAGATTCCAAATAGAGTTGAGAAGTCATTCTAGAAGTTATTCTTATGCATTATATAGATATCCCTTTGTAATTTTTAGTGTATTAGAATAGCTAGAAGGAAATACCTGAAACTTGAACTATAATCCAGTAGCCTTGATTCTTGAAGATGATTGCATATAGCTCTTAAGGTGTGACTGTGTAATTGCAAAAACCTTGCAACTGATACTCCCTTTATTCACTGTATGGAGAGATGAGTAACAAAACAAAGACAAAAAGTAAATAAATAACAGTGGTGGATAAGGGGTATGGGATGTTTTAGGTGTACATTTTTTTATTCTAATTTTATTTTTTTGGAGTAATGAAAGTGTTCAAAAATTGACTGTGCTGATGAATGCACAACTATATGATGATATGGTGAACCACAGATTGTACACTTTGGATGATTATCTGGTACATCTCAATAGAATTCCAATAAAAAGATATATAACAATATAAAAGTTATGTAAAAATTATCTATAAATGCATATCCTATGATATTCTAAAATGTACAGGTATGCACAATCTGAGCCATAGGATGTTTAATACTACTTTTTGATAAACAATTCAACCTACCCCATCAAGATAGAAAATTGAAAGCATGTGTGTATGTGTGTATATATATACAAGCCTTATATACATATATATAGATAGATACATAGATATAGATATAGATATATGCACATATGCATACACACAGATACACTACTGGTTTTCAGGTGATAAATACTGGTGAAAAATGAGCTGAAGACTAAAATTAAGATGACAGTGAAATATCTGTGGGAGAGATACTAATTCTTTCCTTACATATCTTTGTTTCATTTGTTTATTCTGAGAATCTACTTCCTTTGGTGTGTAATGTAAATAAAACACTAGTATATATACAAATAACTTACTATTCATTAGTAGACCATCATTTGGCTTCCACAGCATAAAACTTTTTACCTGTTGTAAGGTGGTCTCAGAAACTGCTGTGAGTGTGAGCAAAAGAGCTAGTAATACGAGCAATACTGGCAGTGTTGGCAGTAATGCAACCAATAATGATAAATAATATAAGAAGGATAAAAATTTGCCAAATGCTTCCTTACATTTCATGCATTGTACTTATGGCCTTCATACAAATTAGCTGATTTGACATCATGATAAATGCGTGCCATGAAAACCACTAACCTATGCTATGGGGTGTCATACATCAAATAAGGTGACCTGTTAAAACACCTTAGAATAAATAGAAAGGAATGGAGCAGCATGTTCCATTATGCTACCACCGCCCAGGATTCCATATTTACACCCAAAGCACAAGCAACAAAAGAAAAATTAGATACATGGAAACTTCTAAAAATCAAAAGCTCTGTGCCTCAAAGGACATTTTTAAAAAGGTGAAGAGGAAGCCGACTCAATAAGAAAATATTTGGAAACCATATATCTGATAAGAGAGTAATATCCAGTATCTATAAAGAAATCCTACAACTCAATGACAATAGTACAAACAGGCCAATTATAAAATGGGTAAAAGAGATAAAAAGACATTTTTCCTCAGAGGAAATACAAATTGCTAAAAACCACATGAACAAATGCTCCTCCTCACAAGCTATTAGGGAAATGCAAATCAAAACTGCAATGAGATATCATCTCACACCAATAAGAATGGCTGCCATTAAACAAACAGAAAACTACAAATGCTGGATAGGATGTGGGGAAATTGGAACTTTTATCTACTGCTGCTGGGAAGGTATAATGGTATAGCCAATGTGGAAGACAATTTGGCGGTTGCTCAGAAAACCAAATATCGAGTTACCCTACAAGCTGGTAATTCCACTACTCAGTATATACACACAAGATCTAAAAGCAGTGACACGAACAGACTTTTGCACACTAATGTTCATAGCTGCTTTATTCACAATTGCCAAAAGATGTAAGCAATCCAAGTGTCCTTCAACAGATGAGTGGATAAACTAAATATGGTCTATACACATGATGGAATGCTATGCAGGACTAAGAAGGAGTGAGGTCCTGAAACATGTGACAACATGGATGAACCTTGAGAACATAATGCTGAGTGAAATAAGTCAGACATAAAAGGAAAGGTATTGTATGTTATCACTAATATGAACTCCCTGAATACAGTAAAATCAGAGACTTAAAATGTAGAATATAGGGGACCTAGAGATAGAAGCTAGTGAAGGGGGAATGATTACTGTGTTGTTAGGTTCATGTGTCACCTTGGCCAGGTGATTGTACCCAGGTGTCTTGGTCAAGCAAGCACTGGCCTAACTGTTACTGCAAGAACATTTGTGGCTGGTTAATAAAGCAGAAGGCTGGTTTATTAAATCATCAGTCAATTGGCTGCAGCTGTGACCGATTACATAAACAAAGTACATGTCTTCCACAATGAGAGAATTCAATCAGCTGGATTTAATCTAATCAGTTGAAGACTTTTAAGTGAGACAGATGAAGACCTTCACTTCTTCTGCTGACCAGTGAAGAGTTTCCTGAGGAGTTCATCAAAGTTGCCAGTTTGTTGCCTGAGTAGTTCACATTCATTGGAGCTGCCAGTTTGCTGCCTGAGGAATTAATTGAACATCTTCATTGGAGTTACCAGTCTGCTGCCTGCCCTACAGAATTTGTACTCGTGCATACCCACAGTTGCGTGAAACACTTTTATAAATCATATACTTATAGATACCTCATTGATTCTGTTTCCCTAGAGAAACCCAATGAATACAACTTGGTACCAGGAGTGGTTCTTGAGAAAAATAATTTTAAATGGGCTTTTACAATTGGTTTTCTACTCTGATTAGATTCAAAGGCACTGATGACTCCATTTCCAATAATCAAGATGGCACTGACAGTCCATGGTGTGAGTTGTCAATGGAGATACACAAAATATTACCATTTGATTCACCTAATCACACTTTTGTATGAAGCAAGGTTCTGGGTGACAGTGTTTTTGACACCTTAACAGAGTTTTGCAGAGTTAAGAGGTATAATGATGTTGACTGCTTGCTCTTAGATATGCTGGATAAAGTTATAAGAGAAAGGGCAAGCAAAAGGCTTCAAATTTGAAACTTAAGCATCATATGACAGATGTGTGCCTTGAAAGAAAATCTTATTTCTTGTGGCTGAAGACTTGAGATTTCTGAAAACCAGACACAGAGTCTCATTGCACGAGTAGCAGATTTACAACATAAACTAAAATCTTAACCTCACAGGGTGTCTGCTTTTAAAGTAAAGACATTGACTGGAAAAGAAGGGGATCCTGAAACTTGGGATGGGGACATATGGATTGATAATAATGGCAGTGAGGACATTGGAACCCTGGATTCTGCTGAGTCTTTGTTAGATATACCAATAGTAGTCTGTCCTGAGGAGACAGCCCCCCACCTCCAGTCTGCCCTGAGGAAACAGCTTCCCCACATCCAGTCTGCCCTAAGGAGCCTGCCATCCAAACTCCACCTAAAGAGATTAACCCTTCAGTGCCTGCTAAACCTACAATCACCTCCCCAGAGGAAGCAGCCCTCACTCCTCTGTCTGGAGAGTAATCCTGTTTCATGAGATGAAACTGCAACAGAATGCCCTGAGGTAAATGGCTTAAAGGATACTTCTAATTCTTTTAATGACCCACCCCACCACCAGTATTTCCTTCAAGACCTATAACTAAAGTCCCAACAGGCCCTGGAGGGTGAGGTACAAAGTGTGACCCATGAGGAAGTATGCTATACTCCAAAAGAACTGTATGAGTTTTACAACTTATACAGATAAAAATCAGGGGAATATTTATGGGAATGGATATTAAGGGTATGGGATAATGACGGAAAGAATATAAAGTTGGATCAGGCTGAATTTACCGATATGGGATGGCTAAGCAAAGATTCTGCATTCAATGTTGTAGCTCAAGGGGATAGAGAGGGCATTAACAATTTGTTTGGGTGGTTGGCTGAAACATGGATCAAAAGGTGGCCAGCATTACCTGAGGTTGAAATACCAGGACTGCCCTGGTATAATGTAGAGGAGGGGATTCAAAGGCTTAAGAGAGATTGGAATGTTAAGGTGGATTTATCATGGAAGACCTGCTCACACACCCCTGGAAAGTCCAGAGGACACACCTTTTACCAGGACTGCGAGGAATAAATTTGTGAGACTAGCTCCATCATCCCTGAAGAGCTCTGTAGTCGCCCTTCTCTGTAGGTCAGATATTACTGTGGGCACTGTTGTCACTGAGCTAGAATCCTTAAACACAATGGGCATAATCAGATCCCGAGTCAGCAGAAGCCATGTGGCAGTAGTTAATAGTCAAAGACAAGGTGGGCATGGCTATCACAATGGAAAAGAGGCTCAAGGCAGAAGTCAAAATAATCTGACTTGCAGAGACTTATGACGTTGGCTAATAGATCATGGAGTACCTAGCAGTAAAATTGATGGGCAGCCTACTCAATTCTTGTTTGAGATCTATAAGCAGAAGAATTCTAGGTCAAGTGAGCAAAAGCCTACCTTGAATTACAAAAACAGAGAGTCATGGCCCCTTAATCAATTCCCAGACTTGAGACAGTTTACATATCCAGAGCCCCTTGAAGAGGAGAAAGCTGGGAACTCTTGGGGAAGGACCCTGTTACACTGCCAAAAATTAATACTGTTAATCTTCCTCCCAGCCCTCCCCAGGGAGGCCTACAGTATTTTACCAGGGTAACTGTGCACTAGGGAAAAGGAAATGATCAGATATTTTGGAGATTATTAGACACAGATTCAGAAGTGACATTAATTCCAGGAGACCCAAAACGTCACTCTGGTCCACCAGAGTTGGGGCTTATGGAGGTCAGGTGATCAATGGAGTTTTAGCTCAGGTCCATCTCACAGTGGTCCAGTGCGTCCCTGGACCTATTCTGTGGTTATTTCCTGAGTTCCAGAATGTATAATTGGAATAGACAAACTCAGCAACTGGCAGAATCCTCACATTGGTTCCCTGACTCGTGGAGTGAGGGCTATTATGGTGGAAAGGCCAAGTTGAAGCCATTAAAACTGCCCCTGCCTAGCAAAATAGTAAACTAGAAGCAATATCGGATTCCTGGAGGGATGGCAGAGATTAATGCCACTCTTAAGGCCTTGAAGGATGCAGGGGTGGTGATTCCCAACACATCCCCATTCAAGTCTCCCATTTGGCCAGTGCAGAAAACAGATGGGTCTTGGAGGATGACAGTGGCTTATTGTAAGCTTAACCAGGTGGTGACTCAAATTGCAGCCACTGTTCCAGATGTGATATCATTGCTTGAGCAAATCAACACATACCCTGGTACCTGCTATGAAGCTATTGATCTGGAAAATGTATTTTTCTCAATAGCTATTGGTAAGGAATGCCAGAAACAGTTTGTATTTAGCTGGAATGGCCAGCAGTTTACATTCACTGTGCTACCTCAAGGATATATCAACTCTGAAGCCCTATATCATAATATTCTCTGCAGGGATCTTGACCATTTCTCCCTCCCACAAGACATCACCCTGTTCCATTATATTGATGATATCATGTTGATTGGACCTAGTGAGCAAGAAGTAGCAACTACTCTAGATTTGTTGGTAAGGTATTTGCATGGCAGAGGATGGGAGATAAATCCAACAAAAACATAGGGACCCTCCACCTCAGCAAAATTTCTAGGTATCCAGTGGTGTGGGGCCTGCCGAGATATCCCTTCTAAGGTGAAAGATAAGCTGTTGCATCTGGCCCCTCCTATGACCAAAAAAGAGGCACAACGCTTAGTTAGCCTCTGGATTTTGGAGGCAGCATATTCCTCATTTGGGTGTGCTACTCTGGCCCATTTACCTAGTGACCAGAAAAGCTTCTAGTTTTGAGTGGGGACCAGAACAAGATGAGGCTCCGAGACAGGTCTAGGCTGCTGTGCAAGCTGCTCTGCCCCTTGGACCATATGATCCAGCTGACCCAATGGTGCTGGAAGTGTCAGTGGTGAATAGAGATGCTGTTTGGAGACTTTGGCAGGCTCCTATAGGAGAATCACAATGCAGACCTTTAGGATTTTGGAGTAAAGCTTTACCATCCTCTGCAGATAACTACTCTCCATTTGAGAAACAGCTATTGGCCTGCTACTGGGCCTTAGTAGAGACAGAATGCTTAAACATGGGCCACCAAGTTACCATGAGACCTGTTACCTATCAAGAGTTGGGTATTGTCTGACCTGCCAAGCCATAAAGTTGGGCATTCACAGCAGCACTCCATCATAAAATGGAAATGATATATATGAGATAGAGCTCAAGTGGGTCCTGAAGACACAAGGAAGTTACATGGGGAAGTGGCCCAAATGCCCATAGCCCCCACTCCTGCCACCTTACCTTCTGTTTCCCAGCTCACAGCTATGGCATCTTGGGGAGTTCCTTGCAATCAGTTGAGTGAGAATGAGAAAACTTGGGCCTGGTTTACAGATGGTTCTGCATGATACGCAGGTACCACCTGAAAGTAGACAGCTGCAGCACTGCAGCCCCTTTCTAGGATGTCCCTGAGGGAGAGTGGTGAGGGGAAATCCTCCCAAGTGGGCAGAACTTTGAGCAGTGCACCTGGTTGTTCACTTTGCTTTGAATGAGAACTGGCCAGAGGTGCATTTGTATACTGATTCATGGGCTGTTGCTAATGGTTTGGCTGGATGGTCAGGGACTTGGAAGGAACATGATTGAAAGATTTGTGACAAAGAAGTCTGGGGAAGGGGTATGTGGATAGACCTTTCTGAGTGGGCAAAAACATGAAGATATGTGTATCTCATGTGAATGCTCATCAGAGGGTGACATCAGCATAAGGTTTTAATAACCAAGTGGATAAAATGACCCATTTGGTTGATACCAATCAGCCTCTTTCCCCAGCCACTCCTGCCATTACCCAATGGGCTCATGAACAAAGTGGTCATGGTGGTAGGGATGGAAGTTATGCATGGGCTCAGCAACATGGACTTCCACTCACCAAGGCTGACCTGGCCACAGCCACTGCTCATTGCCCAATCTGCCAGCAGCAGAGACCCACACTCAGTCCCCAATATAGCACCATTCTCTGAAGTGATCAGCCTGCTACCTGCTGGCAGGTTGATTACATTGGACCACTTCCATCATGGAAGGGGCAGTGATTTGTTCTTACTGGAATAGACACATACTCTGGATATGGGTTTGCCTTCCCTGCACGCAATGCTTCTTCCAAAACTACCATCTGTGGACTTACAGAATGCCTTATCCACCATCATGGTATTCCACACAGCATTGCTTCTGACCAAGGAACCCCTCTTCACAGCAAATGAAGTGAGGGACTGGGCACATGCTCATGGAATTCTCTGGTCTTACCATGTTCCCCATCATCCAGAGGCAGCTGGGTTGATAGAACGGTGGAATGGCTTGTTGAAGACTCAACTATGGTGTCAACTTGGTGGCAATACCTTGCAGGGCTGGGGTAATGTTGTCCAGGAGGCTGTTTATGCTCTGAATCAGCATCCACTGTATGCTGCTGTTTTTCCCATAGCCAGTATTCACGGGCCCAGGAATCAAGGGGTGGAAACAGGAGTGGCACCACTCACTATCACTCCTAGTGATCCACTAGGAAAATTTTTGCTTCCTGTCCCTGCAAGCTTAAGCTCTGCTTGTCTACAAGTCTGTTCCAAAAGACGGAGTGTTTTCACCAGGAAACACAACAATAATTCCAATGAACTAGAAGTTAAGACTGCCACCTGGCCACTTTGGGCTTGTTATGTCACTGAATCAACAGGTAAGGAAGGGGATTACTGTAATGACAAGGGTGATTAAACCTGACTATCAAGGTGAAAGAGCACTGCAACTACACAATGGAGGTAAAGAAGACTTTTCCTGTAATACAGCAGATTCCCTAGAGCATCTCTTAGTATTACCATGCCCTGTGATTAAAGTCAATGGAAAACTGCAACCTAATCCAGGCAGGACTACCAATGGCCAAGAAACTTCAGGAATGAAGGTTTGGTTCACCCCACCAGGCAAAGAACCACAGCCAACTGAAGTGCTTGCTGAGGGTAAAGGAAACATGGAATGGGTAGTGGAAGAAGGTAGTGATAAATATGAACCATAGCCACATGACCAGTTACAGAAATGAGGATTATGATGGCATAAATATTTATTCCTTGTTTTGTTATGAGTATGTTTGTATTTGTCTGTAAATCAAATATATTTGCTTTCTTCTCTTATTCCCTTATCATATGACATAAGCTGTATTGTTCATTTTTCAGTATTTAATATAAAGGAAATCAATTTTAAGAGTTAATATCACCCAAAGACTTGCACCCTATGCTGGAGAGATTTAGTGCATTTCCTATAGTATGCAGGACAGTGGAATATTGTTAGGCAAAATATATGTCTGTTATTGTTCTCTACTTAGAGATAAATTATGGTTTAAGGTGAGGTCTATAACTGCCAAGTTAACAGGGGTGGACTGTGATTGTTAGATTCCTGTGTCAACTTGTTCAGGTGATGGTATCCAGGTGTCTGTTCAAGCAAGCACTGGCCTAACTGTTACTGCAAGGACGTTTGTGGCTGGTTAATAAACCAGAAGGCTGGTTTATTAAATCAATTGGCTGCAGCTGTGACTGATTACATCAATGAAGGATGTGTATTCCACAATAAGAGAATGCAGTCAGCTGGATTTAGTCCAATCAGTTGAAAACTTTGAAGTGAGACAGATAAAGGACCTTCACTTCTTCAGCTGCCCAGTGAAGCATTTCTTGAGGAGTTCATCGAAGTTGCCAGTTCATTGCCTGAGGAGTTCATCAAACATGTTCATCAGAGTTGCCAGTTTGCTGCCTGAGGAATTCATGGAACATCTTCATTGGAGTTGCCAGTCTGCAGCCTGCCCTATGGAATTTGGACTCCTGCATCCCCACAGTTGTGTGAGACACTTTTATAAATCTTAGATTTATAGATATCTCTTACTGATTCTGTTTCCCTAGAGAACCTAATACAATTACCTAATATGTACAGACATGTTAATGAGGGTGAACTTACAGGTATGGGAATCGACAAGGGGGATGTCAGTTCATTAATGGGATCTTAAGTATCAGTGCTGTATTGAAGGTAAACATGATTGAAAGGGGTCATTTAAATGCAAGTATACCACAGGTTAGCACTGTAAAATATAAATAAGTGCTTGCATGATCTACTTCTAGGGTATGACACTGGTAAAAAGAGTTAACAACTGACTGGTATATGGGAAAAACTACCTATTGCATACTATGGACTAAATTTAGTAGGGATAACTTACCAGTAGCACACTAACAATAGGGATAATTAGGGGCTGATAAGAGCTTTGGGGTGTTTTGGGTTATGATAATTGTTTGGGTTATGATAATCGCTTGCTCTTGTGAAACTTATGGCTGTAACATGGAGGCTAAGCCTACCTGTAATTACGCCTAAGAGTTACCTCCAGAGAACCTCTTTTGTTGCTCATATTTGGCCTTTCTCTAAACTGAACTCTGCAAATAAATTCATTACCCTCCCCCCCTACTTGGGACATGACTCCCTGGGGAGTGAGTCTTCCTGGTGATGTGGGACACAACTTCAAGGAATGAGCCTGACCCTGGCATCGAGGGATTAAGAATGCCTTCTTGAACAAAATGAGGAAAAGAAAGGTAATAAATATGGTTTCAGTGACTAAGAGATTTCAAATAGAGTTGAGAGGCTATCTTGTATGTTATTCTTATGCAAGTCCCAGCTAGATATTCCAAATGGCCACAGTATTCCAAGCCCTAATCAACAGTAGTCCCCCAAATCCTAAAGAATACCTAGGTCATTATCTGAGACTCTATAAAAGTTTCATTCACTAACTTTGTTTCTCAGGAACTTAAATCTTCCAGAGTGTTCCTTTACCAGATAAGTCCCCAAAACACAGAGGCAACAGCCTCTTGAAGTACATCAACCAGATGCATCCCCCTACCCCATAATTTTGACACCCCTTTTCAATATGAACAAGTTAGGGTGGCCACTGCCCAGATATCCCTGAAGATTGAGTAAGTGACGAAATGAGAGAGAGAGGTAGCAACAGACAAGATAGAATTTAATGAGGGAATATGAATACTGAACCTTTATCTAAATATATATATATTTTGTTTCTAGGGTACTAGAACAGCTAGAAGGAGACAACTGACATGGTGGAACTGAAACCCATAACATTCTTTGAAATTTGCTCTATAGCTACTTGTTAAAACATACTTTGAAATTATCACTTTTCTGTATATACGTTATATTTCACAATAAGGAAATAACCGAAATTGTGGAAATGTACCCATTAATATTCTTTGAAATTTTTATGTAGCTATTTTTTAAATCATACTTTCAAAGTTGTCACTTTTCTTTAATTATGCTGTATTTCACAATAAAAAATGTTAAAGATAATGGCATGGGTAAATAGAAATAACAGGACTACAGTAATTTTAATTTGAAAAACCATGTTTTACTTCCTACAGGATCTAAAATCAAATGCATAAAACCTAATGATAAATCAATGATTTGGGCCTCAAAATGTATATATATGTAATTTGTGAGAAAAACTACAGAAAGGTGGGGGGGATGGAGGAACATAGAGTATGCATGCTATTGAAGTTTTAAAATTGGTAACAAAGCAAGCAAAATTATTATATATTTAAGATGTTAAATTTAAACCCCATGGTAACCACAAAGAAAATATCAGAGAATATGCAAACTCATAGAGACAGAAAGTAGATTACAGACTACCACAGGTGGGGGCAGGAGATAGACAATGGGGAGTTAATGCATCAAATTATCTTACTATTCAATAGTGGACCATCATTTGGCTTCTACAGTGCAAACGTTCTTGACTGCTATCAGGTGGTCTAAGAAACTGCTGGCAGCATGAGCAATAGAGCTAGTAATAAGAGCAAAAATGGCAGTCTTGGTAGTAATGCAAACAATAATGATAAAGAATATAAAAAGGATAAATATTTGCCAAATGCTTCCTTACATTTCATACACTGTGCTTATGGCCTTCATGCATATTAGCTGATTTGACATCGCAACAAATGTATGTCATCAAATTGGATGCCATTGGTCTTTCCTGAGAGAAGGTATCATCCTGTTGATGCCTTAATTAGAACATTTTCTTGGCCTTAGATGTGTAAATTTGTAACCTAATAAGCCCCCATTGTAAATGCCAATCCATTTCTTGTATATTGCATTCTGGCAGCTTTAGCAGAGCAGAACACCTAATTTTGACCCAAAAAGACCAACAGAGCTTGTTACTTCAGTTGGATGACAGCACAAGAGGAGCTGGAATCTCATGTGAACTTAAGATATAATGGGCCATATCTCAGAAAAAATATGATCCCAGATGACTTACCAAATCTGATTATGTGCTATACAGTTTTACTGAATACAGAAATTCAAAAAATGGAGAGAGGTTGTTATTTTTTTTACAATCATCTGTAAAATTGTTCTAGTTTGCTAATGCCGCAGAATGCAAAACACCAGCTGTGAGTGACGTTATGAAGAGGTGCAAGCTTGCTAGAGAGGAGCGTCCTGGGAGAAAGCCATTTTGAAACCAGAACTTTGGAGCAGACGCCGGCCACATGCCTTCCCAGCTAACAGAGGTTTTCCGGACACCATTGGCCATCCTCCAGTGAAAGTACCCAGTTGTTAATGTGTTACCTTGGACACTTTATGACTTTAAGACTGTAACTTTGTAACCAAATAGACCCCCTTTATAAAAGCCAATCCATTTCTGGTATTTTGCATAATGGCAGCATTAGCAAACCGGAAAAGGGGTAGTGTTACTTTCTATTTATCACAAATGTTACACATTCATGACTCTGTGATCAGAAGTTCTTTGAGATGATGCCGTCAACCTTGGCCAGTTGGGAAATGGAATCATCTGACTCATCCATCTTGTGAATGGCCCTGCAGATTTTAGGGTTTTAAACTAACTGTTGGACCTGTCTGAATGAAAATATTATTTGGTTAATATATTAACTAATTAATCACTGATAAAACCCTCCAATAAAAAATGAAGAATACCCAAAAAGAAAAAATAGAAGCAAATGAAATGAAACTGCAAGTGAAAAAAATAGTATATTAAGAAAATCAACAAAAAAAGTACAAGCAAATCACACGTTTATAGACAGTCAGGCCACATAAAATCCAATGATCCCCCACAACGGGGATCATTGTGTCTGGTTTCAAAAACAAATACCAAATTAATAATCTCTTATGAATTAAAAAAAAAAAAAAACCAAAATACCAATCATAAGCCAACCACCAAACCACAAAGGAAGAAAAATACAATGTTAAAAAGAGTAAAACAACGAGCTACATATATAAACATTCCAAAATTAAAAGAAACCCATACAAGCTCAAGTGCTAAATCTGGCCACTAAAGAGATGCTTGAAAAAAATCCCCTGAATCCCACATTTCAAGGGAAGGCAGCTCTGAGCCTAATCTCCATACTGGAAAACAAGGCCACCTAGAATTGTCCTTAATGAACATTACTCTACTCTGAGAGACAGCAAATACTGTAATCTTAAGACAAAGCACTTCCTGAGCAGAGCACTGTACACAGTGTTGAGGAAGATGGAGAAACTGACCAATGCCTCCCCAATGCAGCCTTCATCACACTTCCCACTAAGTCATGAAACCAATACCCAGGATTTCTACATAAGACCTAGGCTATTGCAAGCCCTTTATGAAGAAGTTGGCACTGTGGTTCCTTCTTGCCTGTCCATCATTCATATCTAACCAAAAAATAAATGAACAATTATAGAATTAAGGCAGTGTATGAGAATTGAAAACTGTAACAGGCTAACAGTCTCAATATCTTATTCATGATTAACTCCTAAAAATTTTAACTTTCATAAAGGATTGAGTAAATTTTAAAAAAGGAGAATCAGGCTTTGCAGAGAGGAGGGGCACAATGACCACACTATGCATTTACTCACATATGCTCAGGCCCCTTTTTAATGAAGTGATATAATCCCTTAAATGTACAAATGAGGCACTTCCCAAGTGCTCATTCTATAGTTTTTCCTCTTAAAACAGGAAAACAAAAGCCAGGCTCTTAAAAGCGCTCCCTGAATGTCCCAAGACTGAGTAAGTATTTCTCAGAAAAGTGACGTGTCTCCGGTCTGCAGGCCACCTGATCGGCACCCTGAAGTCGCCATTTCAACACTACCCCACTGCTCTCATTCCATGAGGGGCCACCAGCATATGATCACGATCCAGAAAACACCCACATTAATTCTCTTTCTCCTCTACCACTCCAAGAGTGCATATCCCCTCACCTGCTGTGTGTTTAATGGGACAGATACCAGGTTGAAGAGAAAATAATTCTCCCTTATTTTCACTCTTTCTCTGGGATTTAGAATTCTTTGCATTATCCTTCTGAGCTGCAAATTAGTATGGTTGAAGAAATGCAATAGACCAGAAATGGGTTGGCTTTTACAATAGGGGGTTACTAACTTACAATTTACATTTCTTAGGCAGTGAAACTGTACAACTCAAGACATCACCAGGACAATGCCTGGACTCTGAAGACAGGCTGCTGGCCTCTGAGGCTTCTCAATCCCATGGCAAGGCACATGGAAACGTCTGCTGTTCCTTCTCTCCCTAGTTTTCTTGCCTTTAGCTTTTGGCTTCAGTGGCTCCATTTCCCAGCTTCTCTGATGCTCTTCTCTGTATTCGTCTCTTAGCTTCTGTATGTGATTTATTCTTTTATAAATGACTCCAGCAAAAGGAATAAGACCCATCCTGGCATAGTGCTCAATTGAAATAACCAAATCAAAAGGTCACACCTGTAATAGGTCTACAGTCACAGGAATGGATTAAAAGAACATAGCCTTTCCTGGGGTAGGTATAGCTTCAAACTGCACAGTATCTAAGGAAGCTTGATGCATTAAGATATATGACAACATAAGAAATATGTAAAATCATCTATAAATGCATATCCTATAATATTCTAAAATGCACAGATTTTCACAATCTATGCTATAGTGTTTAGTGATACATTTTGATAAATAATTCAACCTACCCTATCAAGATAGAAAACTGAAAACATGCATATGTGTGTGTATACATATACAAGTCAATATATATATATATATATGCACATACCTAGTTTTAAGGCAATAAATACTGGTGAAAAATGAACTGAAGATTAAATGAAGATGACAGTGAAAGATCTGTAGGGGTGATACTGAGTCTTTCCTTATAGATCTTTCTTTCCTCTGTTTATTATTTCTGAGAAATTACTTCCTGTCATGTATAATGTAAATAAAATACTAGTATATACTAAAAAAATTTACTATTCAATAGACCATCATTTAGCTTTGAAAGCGCAAACATTTCTGTTGACAGGTGATCTCGGTAACTGCTATGAGCATGAGCAATAGAGTAATACTACTAACACTCTACTAATGGAGTGTTAGTAGTACTGCTCACAACAATGATAAAGAAAATAAAAAGGATAAGTATTTGCCAAATGCTTCCTTGCATTTCATGCATTGTGCATATGGCCTTCATGCAGATTATCTGATTTGATATCGTGACAAATGTGTGCCACGAAAACAATTAACCAATGCTATGGGGACGTCATACATTAAATGAGGTGGGCTATTAAAACACCTTAGAATATATGGAATGGAACAGAGCAGCATGTACCATTATGTTACCACCACCCAGGATTCCACATTTAAACAAAACAAATACAAATTCACAGCTTACCTACCAAACTAAATTATATAATATGAGGCAAGCTCTTTCTGTAACACTTTCCATTAACTGTAATTACCTTCCATTATTAAATTATCTTACTTTGACAAAAGAGCTACAGAGATTGTTACTTCAGTTGGATGACAGCACAATGAGAGGAGCTGGAATCTCATGTGAACTAAAGGCATAAGGGGCCATATCTCAGAAAAAATATGATCCCAGAAGACTTACCAATTCTGATTATGTGCTTTACAGTTTTACTTAATACACAAATTCATTAAAAAGAAAAAAATTTTATTCTTTTACAACCATCTATACAATTAAGACAAATATTTGTTTGCTAATAAACAGAGTCAGGAAGGAAAGATACGTAAGTATTTCCATTTTTTTCTGGTAGTCAGGATGCAGAAAAATAATAAGACCAAAATAGAAAATAATAATATACTAAAATTAAAAAAATACAGATATAGAAAATAAATATATACTAAGAACACATAAATAAAAAAGAAAATTAATAGAACAAAGAGCTTATATTCATAAACAGAAAACTATTTAGCTTTTCTATTATCCAAAATATAGGTGTGCTTGACCCAGAAGTTAACAGTGGTTAAGAAAGAGGTATGGGACAAATCATTTTTCCATATATTTGTCTAGGTCTTCTGGGTATGCTAAGATAATAATATATTTATTATAAAATATTGAGATGAGAAATTCATTTTATCAAAATATAGAGTAATTTATAGTATCTTGTGTTAGTGGACCTTGTAAAATTCTTTTAATCACCAAGATTTTCCTTTTCTAAATGGGTTACTGTAATTGCTCAATTTTATTAGTGAAAACATAATAGTAAAGCTCATAATTAACAAAATTATGTTAATAGTGTCTTTCAATGCTTATCTTGTATATTGTGGAATGTATGCTTCCAGTTTCATTCTTTTGCATGTGGATAACAAAATTTTCCAGCAAAATTTGTTGAAAATAATTAACGCAATGCTTACCATGTAGTTTCAGTGCTTAGGATTTCATTTACTCTTGTCATTCCCTCTTCACTATGATTGCCCACTTAACAAATAAACTAATGTAAAAAGAATTTATGAAAAATAATCACAAAATTACCAGAAGCAAGCTGATCAAATAATATCCAGAAACCTGTGAATAAAATACCATGTCTTTGCTGAAGGGAAGAAACTGCACAGTAGAATAAGTCATCACGTATTTGGAAGATGAAGAAGACCTGTATTACGCATTGGTTGAGTGTTCTGAAATCCCTTCATTGCCCTTCCAAGGAAAGCAATTGTACACTGCATTTGAGGAAAAATATTAAACTGTAAGTGCATATGGAGTTCAATATAAATGGAGTTATGCTTGGTCATGAATTGAAATACTCCCTATTGTTAACATGTCAATACTCCCCAATGTTATTCATAAATTCAACAAAAAACAAATGAATAGAGCAAAGTTGTTTACAGTACTTGTAAAGCTGAGTTTAAAATCCATAAGCAACTGCAAAGAACATAAAACAGCCACAAAAACTTTTAAGAAGATCAAACTTGGAAGATGCACACTATCTGTTGATAATGACTATTAAGTTACAACAATCAGGACAAGGTGGTACTGGTTTAAAAATATAATAGTAGATCAGTGGAATAAAAGAGAAGTTTCAGAAACAGACCTTGAAGTATACTGACAACTGATTGATCAGAAAAATTCAAAGGTAATTTAGTGGTGAAGTATCTTCTTTTCAACAAATTTTGCTGGAAAATTTCATTATCCACATGCAAAAGAACGAAACTGGAAACATACCATTCCACAATATACAAGATAAGCATCGAAAGACACTATTAAGAAGATCAAGACAATCCACAGATTTGGAGTGAATAGTAGTACAGCATATTTCAGATAAAAGACTTGAAAACATAACATAGAAAGTATTCTCAAAACTTAAAATAAGAAAACAAAGCACCCTTAAAACTGGCCGAAGATATCAACAGGGACTTCACCAAGGATGGTATTAGGATGGCAAATAAGCACATGAAAAGATGATCAACGTCGCAAGTCACTGGGAATTGCACAATAAACCACAATGAGATATCATTCCTATTAGAATGGCTTAAATTTAATACCTTGACCATAACAAGTCTTGGGGAGAATATATACACCCAATTTGGAGTAAAGTTTAAACATTTCTTTGAAAGAAAAGGATACACTTAACATAAACCCCAGCACATAAATTTTAGCTTGATAATGAAAATAACAAAAACAACTATGGCAAAGATTTATAATTCTGGAAATGTCTTAATGCACATACATATAAGGCAGTGTACTTAAGACATATTTGTGAAATATTAAATTTTAGAGTCACAATTTTTAAAAAAAATTAGCATCTTTTAAAGGACTGTTTCCTAAATTAGATAAGGTGGTATGTTTATTGATTATTGTACCGATCCATATGCACACATCAATCCCGTGTCTAAGAATCTTCAATAACTCAATGACCAGATTTTTCCATATGTATAATAAGGTCATATGTGAAAATCTTTTTGGGATTTGAAAAACAACTGAAAAACAGATATGACAACATAAGTTTCCATTTCTAAAAGAAACAATAGGCATGACGTGTGCTGGTTTGAATCTGTTGTGTATCCTAGAAAAACCTATATTCTTTTAATCCAATCTTGTGGGGGGCGGGGAGACAAATTGTGGGTGCCACCTTTTTTTTTTTTTTTTCCACATAGCAATGACTTGTCCTCCACTTGGGAATACTGGTTATTGTCAACATTTTTATTTAAGAAAACAGAATTTAACATGGCATTCTTCTTTCCTCTAATGGCAGCAGCACATGAATCATACATCAGTCATCCAGTGATACAAAGAGAGGTGACCAACTGTGTCTGAAATAGTCATTTGTTAAGGATCAAAACCCAAGCAGTGTTGCTTTTCTGCAAAGTAGTCTGCTCCATGGTTCTTGAAGATTTATCCAAAGCTTTCCAGCTGGGTGTCATAATTTCTGTCCCAACTTTTTCGTCACTACGTACAGCAAGAAGAGCCAGCAAGTGAAAAACTGTCAATTTATTGATTCAATGAACGTCTCACTTTTTTTTAACAATCACCAATACATGCAGTTCAGGGTTAAGTATCACAGTTGTAGCACTGTTGAGTCTCTACACAAAAATATTCATCACCTATATAATTTCATCACATCACTTTTCCCAGCTTCAATATGTGGTTGGGGCTGTTTTCATTAATATATCCATGTAGTTTAAAAGCATATTACTGCTTTTCTTGGCCAGCTGTTTCTCTACCACCTCCCCTCCTCTTCCTCTCCCCATCTTTAGTTTTTAAAGGCAGGACATTATTCAATCTTAATCTATGAAGCTGACAAACTGGCCTCTGTGTGCTCACGTGTACCCTGCTTTTGTTTTCAGAAGGGTTTATATTTAAATGACCTCGACTCTGATCAGTTATTACCCATCTACTCCTATTTGTAGAAGGAAAGTTTGCTTTCTCCTTTGGGTGCTCATGCAGCAACACAGGTTTCCAAACTAATCATTTAATCTGAACTGGCATTTAATGAACCTGTTAACTGTGCTCTTTCAGATCTACTTCAATGCACATAAAAACTCTTCCAACTGTTACTTGTGTCCCAAAGCAGTTTGCTTCTACCCTCATCAGTGCAGCACCTGGGAGAACCTAAGTCATTTCCCTGAGTAGATGCAGACTGCAAGACCCACGGCATCCAGCTCTCACAGGGACTCGGCATCTGACTCGAGAGCACCTTGTTTCAGTCCATGGGTTACCAGTCCTGCTCAGGACACATTCCAGAACATGAAGTTGATGTCTCCTAATTTTATCCCTGGTATGTTCCTTTCTCAACATCTATCTTTAGACTGTTCCTTTCCTGCTTTAAGCAGCATCCTCACCCCAGCCACTCTTTCCAAACCCCAAAGGATTATAAGCTCCCTCTGTCCCCTCTAATCAATCAGTCTGAGATTATCTTGCTTTCTTCTCTGCAAGGGAATACATTTGCTTGAGCCTATGAGTCCTGGTGTGTTACAGAATGTCTGACATCAATACTCCTATAGTTGATAGAAGCACCCAGAAATGCTTAGTCTGCTTTATACGCACGATGGCTTCTCTGTGGGTGAAACCTTTTGATTAGGTTGTTTCCAAGGAGATGTGACCCTGCCCATCCAAAATGGGTCTTAATCCCCTTGCTGGAGAACTTTATGAGAGGATAAATGGCAGACAGTTTGGAGAGATCTCAGAACTGAGAGACACTTAGAAAACACCCAGAGACATTTGGAAAGACAGAGCCAGTTTGAAACCAGAAACAGGGAGAGAAGGCCCAGCAGACTGAGCCATGTGCCTTCCCACATGACAGAGGAATACCCAGGTGCCAGCAGCCTTTCCTGAGAAGGTATCCTCCTCTTGATGCCTTAATTTGGACATTTTCATTGCCTTAGAACTGTATATTTGGAGCAAAATAAATCCCCATTGAAAAAGCCAATCTATTTCCTGTATATAGCATTCTGGCAGCTTTATCAAACTGAAAAAGATGCAGATTTTGGTACCAGAGAAGTGGGATTCTGTGTTTTGCAAATACCAAAAATGCTGGAATGGCTTTATAAATGGATAAAGGGAAGATTCTGAAAAAATTGTGACATGCTTGATAGAAAAGGCCTAGATTGCTTTGAAGAGACTGTTGGTAGAAATATGGATGGTAAAAGTACTTCCAATGAGGCCTTAGACAAAAATGATGAATGTGTCATTGCCAACTGTAATAAAGGAGATCCTTGTTATAAAGTGGCAGAGATTTTGGCAAAATTGAGTTCTGGTTTCAAATGCAAGGGAGAATTTAAAAGTGATGAGCTAGAATACATAGCTGAAGAGATTTCCACATTAAATGTGGATAGTGTGTCCTGGTTTCTCCTTGCAAACTTATAGTTAAATGCAAGAAGAAAGGGATAATATTAGAACTGAACTCTTGGGTAAAAAGGAACCAGAAATTGTCTAGGAAATTCTGGGCTTCCAGAAATTGAGACACCAAAGGCTAATGCCCCATGTGAGGATTTAACCAAAACTGGCAACAGTCAACCATGTCAGGATGAGCCAAGCTTGGAGATGGAGTTATCCAGGAAGGATTCATGGAAAGTCCTATTGTCTGATGGTTTTTGTCCCTGTATGCTGCATGCTAAACCAACAATTTTTTTGTGTGTGGGCTCTGTATAGGCAGAAACACTGCCAGTCTGGATTAAAATGGACAGAAAAGGGACAGACTGAAGGAAAAATGGCCTCAAAGGCAGAACTGTGGAAATCAAGGTCTACAGCTAGGACACCTCAGGCCAGGAGAGCAGAACTACCATGCATGTGAATAAGGTGTGCTTGCCCCAGAGTTTCCAGTGGGTGGGACTTCTGCCACTTTTTTTCAGGAAAAGTGTTGCTGCCACAGCCCTCCAAGAGGGTGGAGCACATTCCCCAGGGATTAGTGAGTGACTAGCCACCACACTACTGCTCAGAGAGGGAAGAGCTTTGTATTAGTTAGGGTTCTCTTGGGAAACAGAATCAATGAGAGATGTCTCTGATTATCAAATTGTAAAAGTGACTCACGCAACTGTGGGTATGCACGAGTCCAAATTCTGCAGAGCCGTCAACAAACTGTCAACTCCAAGGAAGATGTCCAATGAACTCCTCGGGAAACGAACCGACAACTTCGACGAACTCCTCAGGAAATGAACTGGGATTTTTGACGAACGTGCTCGATGAACTCCTCAGGAAACGAACCGGCAACTTCGACGAGCTCCCCAGGAAATGCTTCACTGGGCAGCCGAGGAAGTGAAGGTTCTCTAACCGTCCCGCTTATAAGCCTTCAACTGATCACCCGGACCAAATCCAGCCAATTGCATTCTCTCACTGTGGAAGCACGCCCCTTGATGAGTCATCAGTCAGCCACAGTCAATTGACTGATGATCCAACAAACCAGCCCGTTGGTTTATTAACCAGCCTCAAATATCCTCACAGCAATCATCAGGCCAGTGCCGGCTTGACCAGACAGCTGGGTCACCTAGCCAAGTTGACACGTGAACCCAACCATCACAAGCCTGTCCCATGGAGATGGCAGAGAATCCATCTGGGTGCAGCCAAGATGCTTGAGGAGGGTGGGGCTGAGAAGGCCAATGCTTGGAGATGTTGGAGCCCTCACCCCAGTGTTTGGAGAGAATAGGGTTACTGTGCAAGCCCTTGGAAAGGGTGAGACTGCCACTCTCTCAAGTACGGAGGATAAAACACCATTCTACAAATGACTCTCAGACTTTTAAATATAATGGAGTTTCCCCTGCAGGTTTTTGGAGTTATTTGGGCCCCATGACACGTTTTCATCCAATTTCTACCCATGGCAATGAGAATGTTTGTCCTATGACTGTCCCTCCTTTGTATATTGGAAGCTGATAACTTGTTCTAAGTTTCACAGGTCCATAACCAGGGGAGAATTTTGTCTTAGAACAAACCATGCCTGTAACTGATTTTGATGACTTTGTACTTATTTATTGTTACCGAAAGGATTAAAAGCTCTTCTGCTATTGGGATGGAATGAATGAATTTTGAATATGGAAAGAACATGTCTTTTTGGAGTACAGAGGAGGTATTTGCTGGTTTTAATCTACTGTGTACCCCAGAAAAGCCTATGTTCTTTTAACCCAATCTTAGTGGGTAACCCAATTGTGAGTGGGATCTTTTGATTAGTTTGTTTCCATGTAGATGTGACTCTGCCCATACAAGATGGCCCTTAATCCCCTTGTTTAAATCCTCTATGAGAGGATAAAAGAAGAGACATTTTGGAGAGAACTCAGAGCTGAGAGATGCTTAGAGAGAAAACACCTAGGGGCACTCTGGAAAGATAGAGCCATTTTGAAACCAGAAGCCAGGAGAGAAGGACAGGAGGACTGTCATGTTGCTTCCCATGTGACAGAGGAATCACCAGATGCCAGTTGCCTTTCCTGAGGGAAAGAATACTCCTCTTGATGCCTTAATTTGGATATTTTCATGGCCATAGAACTGCAAATTTGGAACCAAGTAAATCCTCATAAAAAAGGCAATCCATTTATGGTATACTGCATTCCAGCAGCCTTAGCAAACCAAAACAACATGCCAGCAAACCACCAGAATGTAAGAAAGCCAAGAATTCTCCATGCTAACTATAATCCATCCTCTTTGTGAAATGGTCATTCTTTAGACTAAAAGTCTAGGGATTTGTGAGGACTCAGTTTGATGACAGGATAACCCACAAGGAGCTGGCAGCAACATCCTTTGAAACAGGTGATTGGCAGGCAGAGTTCTCAAAATATAAATGACCCCATGCAACACACAGTCTATGATGCTGTGGAATGAGGATATATTTACTCTAGCAACTCACAAACAAGAGAGCTATCATTCCCCAATTATACTAATCTGAAAAACAATAATCACAACAAGCAAATAGAAGAGGCTCCTAGTAAAGTGTAAGATAAACTATCAGTACCTTCCCCTAATTACCAGGTATATACATTTGGCAAATTTAATATATCAGATATAAGAAACAAAAGCAAAATGCAAAATTATTTGCAATAGATTTAGCATATTCTGTTGTCAGCCATAAAGATGCCAGAAAATATTCATGAATGGCACACCAAAAAGGATTGCATAACTGGCCATTTAATTACCTCGGGATATGAGGAAGCCCTATAACTACTGTATAATGCTGGAATTTTCTTGAATTATTTCAATACTAGTCCATTAGTAACATTTTTAAGAAAATCTGGGTAAGAGATGATGATATTTACCTCTAAATATAAATGAAGTTGATAATTCAAGAAATTCATAGATTTGAAGAGTAAGTGGGCCATTTTAATAAACATCTTAAATGCTATTATCAAAACATATTGAAATTTATAAGGCAAGACTTTGCTCAGAGTGTAACACAGAGGCTCCTGATGAAAAATGAAAGCTGAAATATTATAGGGTTAATACTGTATTGACATTAATCTCCAAGAAATATTAAAGACCTCCCCCCCAGAGAACACAAGTAAATGCAATGGAATATAACAACTGCAACAGAAAATAAAAAAATTTAAAAACCAAGGAAGAAATATAAAAGGAATACCATATCAAAACACACACACACATAACTAAAACAAAGTCAGAAAACAAACAGGGCAATGAATCCACAGAACTTACACATACTGAATTCCATATTAAGCAACATATTATAAAATAAAGACAGAAAAATATATAATAAAATGTGAAAGCACAAAAAAACCCCATAAAGCACCAGAGGAGAAAAACTACACATTACCACCACCTAGTGCAACAAAAACAACAAAAGAAACAAACAACATATTAAGAAATCCCAATACAAATAAAATAATCATATAAAGCCTCCATCCCAAATCTGGTTTTTCAGCAGTTATATCCCAAATTTCCCAGAGGTAGCCCAGCACTAAAAGTTGAGTACCAGGGATCAAGGGGAAACATGTTTGTGCAGCGCCCCTTATCGCTCTCCAAGGAGGGCATAAGTACTGCCCTTGATGAGCATCACTCGACTCAGAACAGCACTACGTTTCACACTGCATATAGTGTGGCGGAAGGTGGGGATACAATCAACACCCCCCAGCGCAGACTTCAATGCATCCTCCTACTAAGTCAGGGCACATATGCATACAATTTATTCTTGAGTCCAAGGCAGTCCCAGCCCATATGAAGAGATCTGCAATGTGGTTACTTCTTGCAAATCTATCATTCCCATATAACTAAAAATAAGCAAAGTGAAATATAAATTTAATAGAGACAAACTTCTATTCAGGTACATGAAAAAAAAATAGCTTCTTTTTTCGCCAAAATGTAGGGTTTTTTGACCACCAAAAATGTTTTTTAATTGTAATGGTCCAGAAATTTAACAGTTTCTAAGAAAGTGGCATAGGAAGAAAGTTTTTCTTTTCCATATATTTGTCAAGCATTCTCCTTTTCAAAATGGATTTTTGATATCTCTCAATTTTATTACAGAAAATATCAAAATAGAAATTATTAACTATATTCGATGTTTACACACCTGTTCAAGTCAGGGTGCATTTTATACCTCTGGAGATCATTTCATTTAATCATCACGTTCTCTGTCCAACATGATCAATCAGTTAGAAAACACTACAGTAATAAATTATGTAAAAATATAATGAATTATGGATAATTAGAAAAAAAAGTACTTCTTAATATCCAGACTCATATGAATAAAACAACATGCCTTTGCTGTGGAATAAAAAGCACAGTTGAATACATCATCATGTACTTATATTAGAAGATGAAGTAGGCCATGTTAACAATTTGTATATTTTCCCAGTCTTTTGTTTCTCAACCAAGAAAAAAGTTCAGTATAACATTTGAAGGAAAATTAGTTCTATTGATATTTTTAACTCTAAATATATATGAATGCCTTTTCATGTGTTAGAAGACTCAGTATTGTCATCTTTTCAATTGCACCACCATTGTCGAGGCACCTGTACTGTTGGACTTGATGCTCATTACTCTATTCAGAAAGGCACCATTAAGACTGCAGTCTATGTCAACAGCACCTTCCCGAGAAGGGCACTGCACACAGTGTGGCGGAAGATGGAGAAACCGATGAACACCCGCCAATGCAGAATTCATCACATTCCCTTCATCAAGGCATGGCACCTATATCCAACATTTATTCACAAGACCTATGCAATTTCAGCCCATTAACAAAAGATCTGCACTGCTCTTCTTTCTTGCTTATTTTTCCTTCACATATACCTAAAAAATAAATGAAGAAATAAATACACAAACAAGTCAGAATTTAAAAATTGGAAATTCTAACCCAGACAAAAGAATCCCACAGCTTAGCCATACTTAACCCCTACAAAATTCAGGGTTTCATATAGGATTAAAAGTAAATTTTAAAAGGTGGGAAATTGGGTACTGCAGAGAGAATGAACACAGAAAGGCTGGAAGGGGCATAATGACCACATCACTTATTTTTTCACGTGATTGAGCCCTTTTTAAAAAAATTAGTATAAAGCCCTAAAAAAACCTACAAATGAGAATTTTCCCAGAGGCCATCATTCATAGGTTTTGCCCCATAAAATAGTCCAAAGGGGTTCCCATAGTTGTCCCAGCACTAGGTTGTTCCATGGCACCTGAGTGCAGGAGTCCAAACCCTATCCCCCAGGACTACCAGGTGTTGTGTGTGTTGTGCAATGCTTGACTCTGAAAGGGATCATTCATATTTCAATTTACACTGCCCACAGGATGGTAAGTTGGCAGCCCCAACTGAACCATACCCCCAAGTCATGCCCCTTCAATCAGTACCCCAATATTCTCAGCTCATTTGTGGCCACTAGTTATAATCAATTACCTTGTAACATGTTATCCCATTGTCCCTTCCAAACCTCATAGTGTGAAATCTTTCCATGAAATACTGTCATTTTCAAAGCCCAAGTCTAGGTTTTTCTCTGTGCAAGTAGGACCAAGGTCAGCATGTAATCAGCTATGAGCAATGACCATCTATTTACTGAGAAAGGTTGCTTTGCTTTCTAGATGTCTTTGAGACCCAGGGAGATTAGCCACAATAATCAAGAAATAGGAGGAGCAAGTAATTTAATTTACATTTCTCCTGATTCACCATCTGAATAAACTTGCTCTTACTTTCACTAATCAAGGGAGTAATAGTAAAATAGTTAGAAGGGGAGGGAAGAATAAGAGAAGAGGTTGTGATAGGCAGTAGGGGAGGAAGAAGAAAGGAAAGTAGGTAAAGAAACAGAAAAGAGGATGAAGAACATGAGAGAATGAAAAGAGGAGAAAGAGTAGGAAAGAGAAGTGGAGGAGGAGGAGGATGAGGACAAGGAGGAGGAGGTGGTGGTGGTGGAGGAGAGAGAGAGAGGGAGGGAGAGAAAGAGAAGAGAGAGGAGGGGGAAATGGTGGTGGTGGTGTTGTCGAAGGAGGAGGAGGGGAGGAGGAGAAGGAAGAGAAAATAGGAAAATAGGGGAAAAAACACTAAGACAACAAATCAAAAACCTTCATACCACTACCATTAAAAATAATAAATCAATCTAAAAAAGCCAAATAAAGATGAAAGGATAAAACCCTAAATGAATATATAAATACATTATTTAACTAAATACTTCATTAATTTATTAATCAAGTGACAATAATCTCCAATAAAGTTAAAGAAAGCATATAAAAGACAAAAACAGCAAATAAAGAAACCAAACAGGTAAAAATACATACTACATGCTAAAATCACACATAATAATAGACAAAGAAATCACAAACATTCTTTACAAGTTACACAAATGAAACTAAAAATTAAGCAAACATTGATAAATTAGGGAAACAAAAACAAAATAGAGACTCCTGAAGCACAAACTACCTTATAAAGTGACCATAACAGGACATTGTAAAATCCAAGTAGCAACAAAACAACAGCAACAACCAAAAAATCTGCAAATTAAGCAATTCAGAAATGCAATACAAAAACAACCTGTCAAAACCTCTTTACATGTCTGGATCTGGCTTTTAATGAGGTATAAGTATGTTTTCACATTTGCTAAGGCTTCTTGTTAACAGGGTGATAATTGTCCCTGAAGAACCTACAAATGAGGCTTTTCCAAGGGGCCTTCATTTCATAAACTTTAATGTGGGTCCCCTGAGTTGGCCCAGAATTCAGTAGGTAGCTCCATGACACAAGGATTGAGTCCTGTGAGCAGGTGCCACCACCCCTCCCCGAGGGCAACCACAGACGGTTGCACATGTTGTGCATTACTTCACTCCCAGAGCCATATGTATTTCAACCTCCATAATGGCCCCTTCTGGAGGCAGCACTGCACACGACATGGCTGAAGGCGACAATCGTGCCTAAAACACACACAGAAGCCGTGCCATTTCAACAATATCTCAATTCTCTCACTCCATGAGGGACCCCAGAATATGAACATGACCTGGAAAACAACCACATCATGGCCCTTTCTCTTCCACCACTCCATGGATGCACATCCCCTTCTGCTGCATGTTTAAAGGGACAGATTCAGGTCAGATACAAAATAAGAGAACCCCTTTCACTCTCCCTCTGAAACTGAGTCTTCTGGAGAACATTATTTTTTTGACACTCAAATTAATATGGTTGGCACATGAATAAATTGGTTGTTTCCAAAAATGTCAGCTGTTAAATAGAAGGACAACCCAACTCACTTCTGCATCATTCTGTCCACCAGACGTCACAGGCCTTCTTTGGGAATTAACCACTTCAACTCCAGAGGCAGAGCAGAAGCAATAAAAACATGCAGGAAGACATGGGGAGAAGATTCAGGGGGCACTGGGATGAAGGAAGATTTGCTTTAAAATAGTGAGGGCCCTGAAGATGAGATTTAAGAAAAAAACATTTTCTATAATAATTATTTCAAGATAACATTCTGTAATGTGTGAAAGCCACTTCTCCTATGGGTGAGATGAGTGCACAAAGACTTTCTACTCTCCACACTGCAGGGATGAAATCCAGAACTTGATAGGAAAGGCATGGCAGCAGTTCGAAAAATATCACAGATGTTCCTGCAGTAAGTATCCTGTGGTAATGTATCCTCTAGAACTTTCCAGTAGTTAGCCCTCTATGGTGCCAGGGAACCTATACACAGGGAGGGTTCTCACTGGATTCACGCAGCAACAAATTCACCCGAGAAGGGTACCTTGGTAAATTGCTGAGTGCTCAGTTGTGCTTTGTTGGATCTAGGCACTGGGGTAGTGCATGCTCCGAAGGAATGAGTAACTAGCAAGCTGTCCTTGTTGGAGAACGCAGACGCTGGAAGGCAGCATGTTCTCCATATTCCTGCATAACTGGTATACAAGAAGTATTCAAATTTCTTTCCTCCTGCAATGACTTTTCAGTGCACTCTGTTGGTCAAAATTAACATCCAGCCAGCTAAGAAAGAAAAATCTGTAAAGGGATCATATCCATTTTCAAAAAGCAGGCAAAAAGGATGAATTTGGGCCTCAGGGGCAATAAAATCATTAGCTAGCACAATTAGAAAGCAAAATCCATTCATGGCATGTGATTCTTTTTCGCAAATTCCACACCAGTCACAAATATGCTAGTGTTTATAAAATTATCATGCCAGTTAAGATAAACCTCACTGTTCCAATGCCTATACTAGATATCTGAAGGTCTATAGGTTGTCTGACATGCCATGGCCCAATTCTTGCCAATTGCTAAATTTGTTCAAGGAATTCCTCAGTAACTTTTGGAAATTTATGGTGATTATAGTGCTGAACAGTTCAATGAAAAGAAAAAATATAACTGTGTGATATACATTGTGTTAGGTAGAAGAGTTAACTTTTCATCTGAGAATAAAAACCTTCCATCAAAAGATTCCCAATAGCCTCATAGTTGAAGTACCAATAAAAATTTAGACACAGACAGAGATACAGGTATAGACAGAGAAATATCAACATGGACATGCATTGGTATTTTGGAGAATAATTACTTTGTCAAGGTAATTCACACATAATATGCATCAAATTTGGTTTAATAACATCAAGATACGCTGCAAAGAAGGGGAACAGAGGTTTTCCCACTTTATTTGTCCATGAGTAATATATTTTAGTGATATCTGTTAGGTAGATCTCAGAAGTTAAACATGGAATTTAGAATGGAAAATTTGTACTAGGATATTAGTAAATATATGATTATAATCAGCTGCCTCCATTCACCTGTTCTACTAAGAAATTATCATTTTCTCTATTTAAATTCACTCAATGTAATACATCTGCAAATCATTTAACCTCTAAAATTCCAAGTATTTTTTCCCTACTATTAACAGAATACAATTATAAGGCTTTAGATTAACTAATGACTGGTAATTAGTACTTCACTTAATATGTAATCAATTATTACTTACTGAGAAGGCACTGTGCTTACTGGGTTTCTGAAGCTTTTATTCAACCCTCACAGCACGCATGTATGAATCAAAATAGTTCAGTAAACTGAAACCATTTGCAAAGCATAATTCATTACAATGAAACAAACCAAAAATATTTGGCTGTGAAAATCTTAATCTTAGACATAAATATATATAATATTGTAAGTTACAAACAAAAACACACTCTACAATGTATATACTTATTAGTTCCATGCCTTTCAACATGGAAAATATGAAATTACATAAATATTCATCTTGGAATAGATAATGATAAAATATTCTGAGTATACACTTGGCACAATTTTGGGAGAAGCATGTTTAATGATTTTTTTAATAAATAAACTGACTCACACCACTAAGATGGAAAATTGAAACAAATTACACAACACAGACACACACACACCGATCTACTTGCTGGTGATCAATATTGATGAAAGGTGAGTTGAAGATTATAATTAAAATATATAGAGAAAGATCCACAAGGGGGAAAACTAAAATGTTTCCTTACAGATCATTATTTTATTTATTTAGTTATGCTCAGAAATTACTACCCTTGATACAAGAAGTTAATAGAAGTCTACATGCATATTTAAATAAGTTGAAATGGTAGAACATAATTTAGCTTCTAAAGCAAAAATGTTTTCCACTGTTAACCAGTGATCATAGAACCTGCTGTTGGTAAGAGTAATATACACAGTAATATAAGCAATATTAATAGTGTTAGTATAATGTGTATAATAACAAAAGAATACAAAAATTTACCCAATGCTTCCTTATACCTCAGGTAATAAGCTTATGACCTTCATGCAGATTAGGTCATTCGACACTCACAGGATAAGTATATCATGAAAAGTACTATTAACTCATGCCACAGGGATATCAGGAGCATCAAAGGAGGTGATCTCTTATAACACTTTAAGAATCTGGAAAGGAACAGAGTGGCAAGAGCAATTTTAGTATCACCACCCAGGATTCCATATGTAACAAAGGAAATGTAAACAGGAGTTGTTGACTTTCACAACTTACCTAACTAACTCAAATGAGGTGTATATTTCCAGTAATCCTTCCTGTTACCTATCATTAACTCCTACTATTCGATTAGCATGTTTTGATCCCAAAGAAGGTCTCCAGACTTTTGTGCTTCAGTTGACTGATGTAAACTCAGGAGAAGTTGGCAGCTCATGCAGAAATCATGTCTCAGAATGTAAATGAGCTCTTGTGACTTACCAATCCTGATGAGGTACAGTTTTATTGAATAATGAAACTTATTAAGCAGTCCAGGGTGGTTCTACTTTTATAATCAACTATAAAACTTAAGAGAAATTGTTGAATGACAAAGCACTGAAGCAAGAAGGAAAGATACAAAACTAAGTAATACTCAACTTTCCCGTAGTAACAATACCAGAACAATAATGAACACAAGAATATATTCAAAAGAAATAGAATAGGGTGAGGTGTGGAATTTAGTTACTCCTCTAGGGCAGCTGGTAAATAGCCAGGAACTGTATAAACAGCATTTTCGGGATCTTCAGTGACCAGTCACGCATTATACACTAGTCTGGAATTGGTAGAGCAGCTGAGAATGCAGCAAAATCTTTAAGTTTCCCCTGCCAGGGGACTGGCACCCCTTCCCCCTAGACACAGTGGACTGCCTTGGAGCTGGCTTCGTGAGGGACAAATAAACAATCTGTGCTGGGAGCAAGAATGGGGGCTCAACCCAGGTTCAATTGCAAAATTAATTAACTAACTAATTAATTAACTTTTGGAGTTGGGGGTGTTTGGGGTGCTGGAGAAGGACTGGGCTCCGGAAAGTGGAGGAACATAGAAGTGGGCACCCAATCAGGCTCTCATTTGGCAGTCCCAAAAAGGCCTGTTTTTATTTATTTTTTTTTTTTTAGTTTTTCCCCTTTTCTTTTCTTGCTCTCTGACTCCTTATCTTTTTACACTTCACTAGCCCCCTGGCAAGGGTGGAATTAAAGGTGTAGGAGAGTAATTATCCAGGTGAAAGAGATAATAGCCTAAAGTGCATATCTTTAAATACTCTATACAGAGACTGACAAAACATGGGGGCTGTGGAAAGGCCTTAAACACGGATTTCTTTTTTTCTTTTTTCTTTCTTCTTTTTAAAATAACTATTCTAAATACCCCTTTCCAGAAATCCTCAGATATTCACAACTGGTATCTGGACCCACCCAATGGAGAGCTGAGGTAGGTCTGACAAACAAAGCAATGAACCTAGTGGAGGAGACAATTTCCTAAAGGTCATAACTTCCCCAAGAAAAGGGGGGCCTGGTCCAGCCCTCCTTGAAAGAACTTAGACCCAGGGGCTGGAATTCTGAAACCAACTTCAGTCAGCCACACCCCCAAAAGGGAAAGAGTCTGAGGAGAACTAAAGGAACTGCACCTCTTTACACTGGTAGGGAGCTGCAGGCTGACAAGCACCACCTGGATGGACAGGATAGGAAAAGCACAGAGTCTAGAGACCTCACAGGAGGGTCTCATTCTCAGGGAAACACTGTGTCCTCCTCCTGAGACCTGGGCCTCTGGATGGGGAAAACCTGATTGGGATAGACCACATCTGAGGAGACTCTCTCACAAAAAGGTTACATAGAGGCAGGGCAAGAAACAGACAAACAAGAGGTGAAAAATTCTGATCAACTAAATGGAAGCTAAGTTAGAGGTCTAGAATAAGTTGAACTGAACACTAAAGATAGAGAACAAAGCTAACCAACAAGAAAACCCTGGGTAAAAGAGTGAAAACGAGCTCCAGAATAAACTGATCAAGAAAGTCAGATGCTTAGATAGCTCAAGGTAATGAGCCATACTAGGAAACATGAAAATATGGACAAGCCAAAGGAACAAACTAACAGTTTAACTGAGATACAGGAGTTGAGACAACTAATTAAAGATATTCAAACAGATCTCCTAAAGCAGAAGTCAGGATCAGTGAATTGGAAGACCAGACATTTGAATTCATATACACAAAAGAACAGATAGTGAAGAGAATGGAAAAATATGAGCAGGGTCTTAGGGAGCTAAAGGACAACATGAAGTGCACGAATGTATGTATTATGGATGTCCTAGAAGAAGAGAGGGGAAAAGGGGCAGAAAGGATAATAGGAGAAATATTCGCTGAAAATTTCCCAACTCATATTAAAGACAGAAAATTACAGATTCAAGAAGTACAGCACACCCCAAACAGAATAGATCCCAATAGACCTACTACAAAACACTTACTGATCAGATTGTCCAATGTCAAAAACAAAGGAAGAATTCTGAAAGCAGGAAGAGAAAAGTGATCCATCATATACAAGGGAAGCTCGTTAAGACCATGTAGAGATTTCTCTGCAGAAACCATGGAGGCAAGAAGGCAGTGGTATGATATATTTAAGATACTGAAAGAGAAAAACTGCCAACCAAGAATTCTATAACCGATAAAACTGTCCTTCAAAAACGAGGGCAAGATTAAAATATTTTCAGACAAACAGACACTGAGAGAGTTTGTGAATAAGAGACTGGCACCATAAGAAATAATAAAGGGAGTGCTACAAGTTGAATAGAAAAAGACAGGAGAGAAAGGTTTGGAGAAGAGTGTAGAAATGAAGACTATCAGGAAGGGTACAAGGAGAGAGAGAAAAAACTAAGATATGACATATAAAATCCAAAAGACACAATGGTAGAAGAAAGTACTGCCCTTACAAAGTAATAACATGAAATGTTAATGGATTAAACTCCCCAATGAAAAGACAGAGACTGGCAGAATAGATTAAAAAACAGGACCCATCTATATGCTGTCTACAAGAAACTCACTTTAGACACAAGGACAAAAATAGGCTGAAAGTGAAAGATTGGAAAAAGATAATTTATGTAAACAACAACCAGAAAAAAGTGGGTATAGCTATATTAATATCAGACAATTTATACTTCAAAAGTAAAACAATTAAAAGAGACAAAAAGGACACTATATATTAATAAAGGAACAATTCATCAAGAAAACATAACAACCATAAGTATTTGTGCACCAAGCCAGAGTGCCCCATAATAAATGAGGCCAACACTGAGAACACTGGAGGGAGTAGTAGATACCTCTACAAAAATAGTTGGAGACTTCAATACACCGCTCTCATCAATGGATAGAGCATCTAGACAGAGGATCAATAAGGACATGGAGATGTTGAATTGTATGAGAAATGAACTAGACTTGACAGATATTTATAGAACACTACATCCAACAACAGTAGGATACCCATTTTCCTCAAGTGCTCATGAACATTCTTTAGGATAGACCACATGTTGGGTCACAAAGCAAGTCTCAACAAATTCAAAAATATTGATATTATAAAAAAACACTTACTTAGATCATAATGGAATGACACTGGAAATAAATAACAGGTAGAAGTCATACAATTCACAAATACATGGAAGAGAAAAAACAGTCTTAGAAAACCAGTGGGTAAAGGAAGAAATTACAAGAGAAATTAGTAAATACCTCGAGGCAATTAATAATGAAAACACAACATATCAAAACTTCTGCGATGCAGCAAAGGCACTGCTGAGAGGGAAATTTATTGCCCTAGATACCTATATTAAAAGAGAAGAGAGAGAGAAAAAATCAAGGAATTATTTGTTCGCGTTCAGGAACTGGAGAAAGAACAGCAAACTAACCCCAAAGCAAACAGAAAGAAAGAAATAACAAAGATTAGAGCAGAAATAAATGAAATTGAGAAAAGGGATACAGTAGAGAGAATCAACAAAACCAGAAGTTGGTTATTTGAGAAAATCAATAAAATTGATGGACCCTTAGCTAGGCAAAAAAAAATTTTAAAATAGAAGATTCAAATAAATACAATCCGAAATGGAAAAGGAGATGTAACTACTGACCCTGCAGAAATAAAGGAGGCAATGAGAAGATACTAAGAGTAACTATAGGATAATAAACTAGAAAACTTAAATGAAATGGACAACTTCCTAGAAAAGCATAAACAACCAACATTGACTCAAGAAGAAATAGACGACCTCAACAAACCAATCACAAGTAAAGAGATTGAATCAGTCATCCAAAAGCTCCCAAAAAAGAAAAGACCGGGACCAGATGGTTTCACATGTGAATTCTACCAAGCATTCAAGAAAGACTTGTTACCAATCCTGCTCAAAGTCTTCAAAATATTGAAGGGGAGGGAAAGCTACCTAACTCATATGAAGCCACCATCACCCTAATACCAAAATCAGACATATATGACAGAAAAAGAGAAAATTATAGACCAATCTCTTTAATGAATATAGATGCAAAAATCCTCAGCAAAACACTCACAAATCAAATCCAGCAGCACAATAAAAGAATTATACACCACAACCAGGTGAGATTTATTCCAGGTATTCAAGGCAGTTTCAACACAAGAAAATCAATTAATGTAATACATCACATCAATAAATCAAAGCTGAAGAACCACATGATCATCTCAATCGATGAAAAAAAGTCATTTGAGAAAATTCAACATCCTTTCTTGATGAAAACACTTCAAAGGATAGGAATAGATGGGAAATTCCTCAATACAATAAAGGCAATAAAAACCCCACAGCTAACATCATACTTAATGGTGAAAGACTGAAAACTTTCTGTCTAAGAGCAGGAAAAAGACAGGAATCCCCACTGTCACCACTGTTATTCAACATTGTGCTGGAAGTTCTAGCTAGAGCAATTAGGCAAGAAAAACAAAGGCATCCAAATTGGAGAGGAAGAAGTACAACTTTCACTGTGTGCAGATAGCATGATTCTATATATAGAAAATCCAGAAAAATCTACAGCAAAGCTACTAGAGCTAATCAAAGAATACAGCAAAGTGGAAGGCTATAAGATCAATACGCAAAAATCTGTAGTGTCCCTATACACAAGTAATGTGCAACAAGAAGAGGAAAACAAGAAAAAATTCCATTTACAATAGCAACCAAAATAATCAAGTATTTAGGAATAAACTTCACCAACAACACAAAAGACCTCTACAGAGAAAAGTACAAGAAACTGCTAAAAGAAATCAAACAGGACCTAAAAACATGGGAGAACATAATGTGTTCATGGATTGGAAGGGTAAATATAGTTCAGATGTATATTCTACCTAAACTGATTTATAGATTCAATGCAATACCAATTTAAATCCTGACAACTTACTTTGCAGAAATAGAAAAACCAATAACCAAATTTATTTGGAAGGGCAAGGTGCCTGGAATAGCCAAAAATATCTTGAAAAAGAGGAACAAAGTAGGAGGTCTCACATTTCCCGACTTTGAAACATATTACAAAGCTACAGTGGTCAAAACAGCATGGTACTTGCATAAGGATAGATGTACGGACCAATGGAATGGAAGTGAGGGTTCAGAAATAGACCCTCGCATTTACAGACAATTGATCTTTGATAAGGCAGTCAAGCCAAAACAACTGGGACAGAACAGCCTATTCAATAAATGACATCTTGAGAACTGGGTATCCATAACAAAAAGAATGAAAGAGGCCTCCTAACTCACACCTTATACAGAAATTAACTAGAAATGGATCAAAGACATAAACATTAGTGCTGAGACCATAAGACTCTTAGAAGAAAATGTAGGGAAATGTCTTAAAAATCTTATGATAGGAGGTGTTTCCTAGGCCTTACACCCAAAGCATGAGCAACCAAAGAAGAAACAGATGAATAGGATCTCCTCAAAGTTAAACACCTTTGTACATCAAAGGAATCTGTTAGAAAAGTAAAAGGCAGCACACACAATGGGAGACAATATTTGGAAATCACATATCACATAAGGGTTTAATATCTCAAATATATAAAAGGATCCTATGACTCAACAACAGAAAGACAAACAACCCAATTAACAAATAGGCCAAAGACACTGACAAACACTTTTCTGAAGAGGAAATACAAAAGGCTCAAAAACAAATGAAAACATGGTCAACTTCACTGGCTTTTAGGGGAATGGAAATCAAAACCACAATGAGATATCATCTCACACCTACCAGAATGGCCATTATCCAAAAAACAGAAAATTAGAAGTGCTGGAGAAGATGTGGAGAAACAGGCACACTTATTCACTGTTGGTGGGAATGTAGAATGGTGCAGCCGCTCTGGAAGGCAGTGTGGCAGCTCCTCAGGAAGCTAGCTATAGATTTGCCATATGATCCAGCAATCCCATTAGTAGGTATATACTCAGAGGAACTGAAAGTTAAGACACACACAGACATTTGTAAACCGATGTTTATAGCGGCATTATTCACAATTGCCAAGAGATGTAAACAGCCCAAATGTCCATCAATGGATGAGTGGATAAACAACTGTAGTATATATACACATGATGGAATATTACGCAGCTGTAAGACAGAACAAAGTCACAGAATGTATAATAATGTGGATGAACCTTGAGGATGTTATGTTGAACTAAGTTAGCCAGAAACAAAAGGACAAATACTATATAGTCTCACTAATATGAACTAACATTAATGAGCAAACTTTGAGAGTTAAAAGCTGATAACACAGGTTATCAGTAGATAGAAAGAGGGTAGAGATTGGGCATTTGATGCTGAAGGACTACAGAATGTTCAACAGGATTGATTATATAGATCCAGAAATAGATTGCATAATACTGTGTGATGGTAGCACAATATTGTAAATACACTGAACAAACATGTCTGTGAGTAAAGTTGAATGAGGAGGGTTAAGGTCATGTATGACACCAGAGGTAAAGACAGATGATAAAAACTGCAAAACTTAGCAAAAACTAGAGTGGTCAATTATTGTGACTAAATGTACAAATATAAAAAATATTTTTACATGTGGGAGAACAAATGAATGTCAACCATGCAAAGTGTTGAAAAAGGGATGGTATTGGGGAAAAATATAATCAAAGCAAACTGGAATCTATGGTCAACAGTAGCATTGTAATATGCTTCCATTAAATGTAATGAAGGCAATATACCAAAGCTAAATGTGTATTGGAGGGGGATGTAAAGGAGGGACATGGGATTCTTGGTAGTGGTGGTGTTGTCTGACCTTACTGTTATGTTGGATTGAATGATATTTTATTTTTATTATCTTTTCTATTATTCTTAATTTTTTTTCATAGTAATCAATATGTTTAGGTGCTGACTGTGGTGATAAATGCACAACTATATGATGATACTATGAACAATTGATTGCATACAGTAGATAACTGTATGGTATGTGAATATATCTCTATAAAATGGTATGAAAAATATAAATAGGGATAAAAGTGCTGAAGAAAACATGAAGAGAGGGATGTACCTATTTACTGTTGGGGAGGTAGAATGGTATAGCCTATCTGGAGGACAGTGTAGTGGTTCCACAAGAAACTAATTATGTGGGTGTCACAAGGTCCTGCAACCCAATTATGGGGTATATATTTGGAATATCTGAGAGCAGGGACATGAATGGACATTTGAACACTGATATTTATGAAGGCAGTATTCATCATTTGCAATGGATGGTGGTGGCCTAAGTGTACATCGACTGAGGAACAGAATGGTGAACTGTGGTGTATGCATATAATAGAATATTGAGCAACTGTGAGAAGAACTAAAGCTGTGAGACACACAACGAGGTGAATGGATCCTATGGACAGCATTTTGAGTGAAGTATGCCAGAAATGAAAAGACAAACATTATAATGCCTCACAAATATGGACTAACTGCAATGTGTAAACTCAGAATTGAATCTTAGAGCACAGCTTATCAAAGGAACATTTATTGTAATGGTCCCTAGATTGAAAGCTCTTACAGCAGTCACATCTATTCCTGAATTATAATGGCTATCTCAAAATTCTGAGATGCTGATCCCTTTTTGTATAACCTGGTCAGTGCCTGGAACCCTGGGTATCTGTGTGACACCTGAAACTCAGAGCTAGAGCCTGGGAGATATAAATGTCAGTGTTAGCGCATACAGCAACTGTTAAAAAAGCTGAAAGAGTCCAGACTTCAATTAGAGATATGAATGAAGCAGATCTGGTTAGAACTAAGGCAAATCAGGCCAAAGGGTACAGGATGATGTTGACTATGTTTTAAAACTTCAACTTCCATGTGAGACCAAGGGAAGTGATGTTTATTTGGTGCAGGATCTATATTTTCTGTTGTACACTAAATAATTTAACTTGTACAGTCAGTTTATTCAAATACCATAATTACATGGAACTTTGACTAGGAAGTGAGATCTGGTAGGTTTGTACAGGTTAGTGAGAAATAGCGATACATCCCAATGTAACTTGGGCAGAGAATAAAAATATATAGGCAGGGCACCCCTGAGGAGCTGGGGGAAAATGCAGAAATGTTGGACTTCCCCACCTGGGTTGTTGCTGATGTTCTCACAAACATTGAGGGCTGATGGTTTGGTATGCCCAGCCCTCTATCTTGGGGCTTGCCCTTATGAAGCTAGTTACTGCAAAGGAGAGGCTAAACCTGCTTATAATTGTGCCTAAGAGTCTCCCCCTGAGTACCTATTTGTTGCTCAGCTGTGGCCCTCTCTCTCTAACTAAGCCAACTTGGCAGGTGAACTCACTGCCCTCCCCCTTACATGAGACCTGACTCCCAGGGGTGTAAATCTCCCTGGCAATGTACGATATGACACCCAGGGATGAACCTGGACCCAGCATCATGGGATTGAGAACATCTTCTTAACTAAAAGGGGGAGGTGAAATGAAACAAAATAAAGTTTCAGTGGCTGAGAGATTTCAAATGGAGTCGAGAGGTCACTCTAGTGGGCATTCTTATGCACTACATAAATATCCCTTTTTAGGTTTTAGTGTATTGGAATAGCTAGAAAGAAATATCTGAAACAGTTAAACTGCAACCCTGTAGCCTTGGTTCTTGAAGAGGATTGTATAACTATGTAGCTTACATCGGGTGTCAGTGTGATTGTGAAAACCTTGTGAATCACACTCCCTTTATCCAGTGTATGGATGGGTGAGTAGAAAATGGGGACAAAAACTAAACGAAAAATAGGGTGGGATGGAGGGGGTGATTTGGGTGTTCATTTTTACTTTTATTTCTATTCTTATTTTTATTCTTTCTGGTGTAAGGAAAATGTTCAAAAATAGATTGGGGTGATGAATGCATAACTATATGATGGTACTGTGAATAGTTGATTGAACACCATGGATGACTGTATGTTAGGTAAATAAATCGCAGTAAAACTGAATTTAAAAAAAGAAGTAGAATAAACTAAATTTATTAGGAAAAAACTTATCTTATGTTCAGATACCTTAAAATATTTACATTTCTATGGGCAATATGTAGGTTTGTTTGATCATCAAAAACTTTTTCAATTGTGATTGCCCAGTAAGTTAAAAGTTTTTAAGAAAGAGGTATGGAAGGAAAGTTTTTCCATGTATTTACTAAGTGCCCTGGGTATATGTGATAACACTCCATTTATCATAAAACATTGAGATGAAAATTTCATTTTGTAAACATATATGTAAAAATTTATATATGTTCCTGTTAGTGGGACTTTGTAAACTTTTTTACCAAAATCAACATTCTGTTTTTCTAAACGAGTGATTACAATTACTTTACTTAATTAATAAAATTAATAATAAGGTGGTTATTAACATAAAGTCAATGCTTACTCACCTCTCATTCAGGTTACTTCTTGTATCACTTGGAAATTATTTAAGTCAATTTTCATATTCCCTGTAACACATGATTACTCAGTTAGGAAACACCAAAATAATCAGAAATTATTTTAACATATAAAGAAATATAAAAAATTAGTTGAAATAAACTCATCACTAGACACCTATTAATAAAATAACATGTCTTTGCTGATGAACAAAAAAGCCGAGTTAAATAAGTCATCATATAGTTATATTTGAAGATGAAGAGGGCCCTTAAAAGATGTGATGGTTAGGTTCATGTGTCAACTTGGCCATGTGATGGTGCCCAGGTGCCTGGTCAAGCAAGCACTGGCCTAACCGTTACTGCAAGGACATTTGTGGCTGGTTAATAAACCAGAAGGCTGGTTTATTAAATCATCAGTCAATTGGCTGCAGCTGTGACTGATTACATCAACAAAGGGCATGTCTTCCACAATGAGAGAATTCAATCAGCTGGATTTAATCCAATCAGTTGAAGATTTTTAAGCCAGGCAGATAGAGGACCTTCACTTCTTCTTCAGCTAGCCAGCAAAGCGTTTCTTGAGGAGTTCATCGAACACCTTCATCGGAGCTGCCAGTTTGCTGCCTGAGGAGTTCATTGAACATCTTCATTGGAGTTACCAGATTGCTGCCTGCTCTATGGAATTTGGACTTGTGCATCCCCATGGTTGCATGAGATACTTTTACTAAATCTTTTATTTAGATATCTCTTGTTGATTCTGTTTCCCTAGAGAACCCTAATACAATACATAATTGTTTAATTAACCCACACTTATTCACTGCCTTTCCATGAAAAAAAATTAATATTACATTTGAGGAGAAATGACTGTTACTGGTAATATTAAATTCTAAATATATGGAATTCTAAATAAATGTTGCTATTAATTTTTCATGTGTACAAAGACTCAATATTGTTACTGTGACACTTTTCCTCAAATTGGTCTATAGATTCATCAGAAATCCACACTAAATCTTTGCAAGATATTTTTGTAATAATTGAAAAGCTTATTCTAAAATTCCTATCAAAATGCAAAAGACATAAAGTATACAAAATAATCCTTAAAATGGAAACTTGGAAGGTAAACCGTATGTGATATAAATACTATTAAGATACAGTAATCAAGACAACGCAGTACAAGCATAAAGGCAGAACAGTATATCAATGGAGTAAAAGGGATGTTTCAGAATTAGCCCCAACATATATTTACAACTGATTTATAACAAAAGTTACAAAGAAATGTAATGAAGAATTAGTCTTTCCAACAAACTGCTCTGTAAATTTGCATTATCCATATGCAAAGAATGAAAATTGAACCAAAGGAACCACAATATACAAAATCAGAGTTGAAGGACAAAATTAAGAGAATGAGGACAATTCACAAATTTTGAGTGAATACTAATGTAGCACATGTCTGATAAAGACTCGCAGACATATTACAGAAAGAACTTTCAAAACTCAAAACTTCACAGTAAAGAAATTGACCAAAAATGTCAAGGGACAGACACCTGGCCAAAAATTCTGTTAGGATAAACAATAAGCAAGTGAAAAGATGATCAACACCAATAGTCTCTAGCGAAATGCAAATCCAAGCAACAATGAACTGCCACTACACATCTATTAGAAGGGCTGAAATTAGAGAAAGTGTGCCTATAAGAATTCGTGATAAAAATATATAGAGCATATCTGGAATACATTTTGAATATTTCCTATAAAGTAGGGTGTACTGGTGTAAACCTATTATGTACCCAACAAAAGCCATGTTCTTTGAATACACTCTTGAGGGTGCAGACCTACTGTGGGTGGGATCTTTTGATTCGGTTGTCTCCATGGAGATGCGACCCACCGAAGAAATTTTGATTAGATTATTTCCATGGAGATGTGACCCTGCCCATTCAAAGTGGGTCTTAATTAGTTTACTGGCATCCTCCATGAGAGTCTAAAAGGTAGAGATATTTTGAAGAGAACTCAGAGGCTCATAGAGAGAAAACACTCAGAGACATTTTGGAGACAGCCGTTGAAACCAGAACCAGGAAAGGAGTTAAGAGATGAAACCCAGAGTTTTCCCTGGAGAAGCTAAGAGAGGACCCCCAGATTCTTGGAGAGAGATGCCCAGGGAGAAACAAGCAAGGACACAAAAGAGCTGAGAGAGTAAAGCTAAGACAGAAGCATAGAAATATTTTTGAGAAAGCAATGGAAATCAGAAGCTAACTCTGGGAAAGGCCCAGCGGACTCTGGTCATATGCCTTCCCATGTGACAGAAGAACCCAAGATGCCACTGGCCTTTCTTAAGAGATGGTATCTTCATATTGATGCTTTAATTGGGACATTTTCACATTCTTAGAACTGTAAATTTGTGAATAAACTGTCCATTTCTGGTATGTTGCATTCCCACAGCTTTAGCAAACCAAAACAGGGGGAAGAGGAGGATGAAGATGAAAGAGGAGATGGAAAAAGGCATAGAAGTGAAGGGGGAGGTGGAAACGGAGAAGAAGAAAGAGGCAGAATAGAACAAGAAGATGCAGGAAAGGTAGGAGATAACAGTTAGAGGACAGTGGTGGTGGTGGTGGGGAAGTGGAGAAAGGAGAGCAGAAAACATTTCCTAAATACTTTCATGACCAACTGGAAATTTCCTTGGGGATTTTATGCAGATTTTTATCACTTAATTCTCACTCCAAACCTGTGTCCAATAATCTTTTATTAACTCAATGGTAAAGATAAGTCCTGATGAGGAATGAGGCATTATTTGAAACAAACAAATCAAAGCTTCTTGTATTAAAACATTAAACTTGAAAATGTTTTATATGTATAGATACATGTATATGTATAATTATATATTTATCCAGAAAATTTGGATGGATGCCCATGGATCAGTGTTTGGAATTAAACTAGTTTACACAACTGTCATAGCATGACCTGATGTTTACAAAAAAAAAAACACACATACATGGTGAAAACTATAGCTTGTCTTATGATTGGCTAATGCATGTCAGTTTGAATATGTAAACTGTTCTTGAATACTAAGTTATCACAAAGTGAAAATGAGAACAGGAAGAAGCATGTCCTGCATGGTTTGTTTGTATATTTTCCTAGGTGCACTGGTTATGGTGAGATAATAACATAGACCAAACCCTATTATGAAAAAAATACTTACCATGATAACCAAAGCAAGTCAAATATATATGTGATAATGATATGAACATTATCAATGTGCAATTTTAACATTATATTTCAACATAAAGACAACAAAAAAGAACATTTAAATCCCTGATTTAATGCTTACTTATCTATGAGCTACAGTGCTTAATACACAGTTAATTATTTCATTTAATCCTTATGAAATCCATAACATGCATTATTTATTGTACTTGTAATTTTTGAATGTGAAACATCTGAAAAACATTCTTGTAAAATAAAGAATTATATAGTAAAATAAGCGATTATGTTTCCACAATCTTGACCACAATGGCTCTTTGGGTGGCAGATAATTCACTGTTCAAGCAAATATTGCTCTAGCTCAATTGTGAACACAAAGTTTTAGCCAGTGAAGCAAAGCAAGAAACTTAAGTTAGAATAGAAAAATTAAAATTCCCATAATTCACAGAACAAGATTTGGTACACGAACAATCCAAAAAGATCGCAAAATTATAGAAATTCATAGGTGGGCACGTGTCACTGGGCCCATGGTTAGTATATTACCAAATTCAATTTTATTTCCATATACAAACAATAGAAAACAAAGAAAAGAAATCAAGCATTCAGAAATAACTCAAAAAGCAATCAACTATCAAAATAAAACTACAATTATAGGATTACCATTGCATGCTTAATCCCAAACTGGTAACCACATGTGCACACAAATATACCACCTAAAAATCAAATTCAAATTAGAAAAAATATATAAATATAAAAAGGCAAAACCCTATATGCCACCACCATTAAAGTAATAAAACAATCTAACAAAAAACAATATCCAAATAATTCACAAAGGAAAAGTAAGTAAACAAATGTAAACTTTAATTGATTAATGAATGTGTTAATCAACTGATGACAGTCTTAAAAAAATAAAACCCAAAGAAAGGTGGAAAAACCAATGCTAACTAAATTAAATTAAACAATTACAAGAAAAAGAATACCAAATTATATAAACCAACAAATGAAAGTTCAAGAAGTAGCACAGTCCCAAATCAGTGATACTAACAGACCAAAAATCCTGATCATATAAAACTCCAAAAAACATCAACTCCAAAAAACACAAACCAAACCCAAAATAAACTCTCATGACTTAAAAAACAGAAACAATACAAAGTACCAAAGCATAAAAAACCCTACAAAACCACAAGAAAAAGAAGAAAAACAACAGAAACACAATGGCACCATGAACAAAGGCAAAAAGAAAAACAAAAACAAATTATATACTGAGAAATTCAAATGCAAATAAAATAAACACGTGTTATAACATGAACGCCAGCGACTAACCTTTAAGAATAATTCAGAATGTTTTTATAGTTTTCCCAGCACTGATAAATGAGCATCAGGGAACAAGGAAAGGCAATTTTATGCAGAGCCCCTTATCTTTCTCCAAGGCTGACACAAGCACTGCCCTTGATGAGCATCACGCTACTCAGAACAGCACTATGTTTCACACTGCAGTCTACATCAACAGCACCTTCTTGAGGGGGACACTGCACATAGTGTGGCAGAAGGTGGGGATAAAATCAACACCCTCTCCCAATGCAGTATTCATCACATCCCCTCCACCAAGGCAGGACACCTATATCCAGGATTTATCCTTAAGATGTAGGCAAAACCAGCCCATTATCCAGATATCTGCCGTGCTGTTCTTTCTTGTTTATCTATCTTTCACACATATCTAGAAAATAAATGAAGAAACAAATATACAAACAAGTCAGTATATAAGAATTCAGTATTGTAACACAGACAAAAAGAGCCCCATAACTTAACCGTGCTTACACTTAACAAAATTTGTGACTTCATATAGGATTAAAAGTAAATTTTAAAAAGGGGACAATTGGGTACTGCAAAGAGGATGAACATAGAAAGTTTGAAAGGTGCTCAATGACCACATTGCATGTTTTTCACATGTGCTTGGAGCCCCTTATAAAAAAATGTTATAAAGCCCTAAAAACCTACAAATGAGAATTCCCCCAGAGGCCCTCATTCATAGGTTTTACTTCATAAAATAGTCCAAAGGGGTCCCATACTTTGCTCAGCATTGAGTAACAGAATGCATGGCACTTATTCTAGAAGGTCATACCCCATCTCCAAGAGCCACCAAATGTGGTATATATTGTACATTGCTTCACTCCAAAAGGGGTCATTAATATTTCAATCCATGATACCCACAGGATGGTGAGATGGCAGACCCAACTGAACCACATCCCCAATTCATGAGCCTTCAATCAGTACCCCAATACTCTCAGCCCACTTGTTGGCCACTAGATTCTTGAAGATAACTGTATAACTATGCAGCTTTTATCGTATGACTGTGTGATCATGAAAACATAGTGACTGACACTCCCTTTACCCAGTGTATGGGAAGATGAGTAATAAAATAATGACAATAAATAAATAAAAAATAGGGGAGGATAAGGGGTATGGGATGTTTGGGTGTTTTTTTTTATTTTTTTCTTTATTTTGGAGTAATGAAAATGTTCTAAAATTGTGGTGATGAATGCACAACTATATGATGATACTGTGAGCCACTGATTGTATACTTTGGATGGATTATATGGTATGTGGGTATATCTCCATAAAATTGGATAAAAAAAGGTGGTATGCAATAAACTATTCCATATATTTGTCTAGGTCTTCTGGGTATGGTGAGATAATATATTTATCATAAAATACTGAGATGAACAATTCATTTCATCAAAATATAGAGTAATTTATACCATTTTGTGTTAGTGGGACTTTGTAAAATTCTTTTTACCATCACCAACTTTTTCCTTTTTTAAATAGATGACTATAATTGCTCAATTTTAATTTAATATTAATGAAAACATAATAGTAAAGTTCATTATTAACATATACTCAATGCTTACTCACCAATTAGTCACAGTGTTTAGGATCACTTCATTTATTCTTGTCATTCCCTCTTCTCTATGATTGCCAAATGAGAAAGTACAACACGATTGTAAAAATAATTTATGAAAAACATAAACAAAATCACAAAATTACCAGAAACAAGCTTATCAAATAATATCCAGATACCTGTGAATAAAACTCCAGGTCTTTGCACAGGGGGAAAAAAAAGCACAGTTGAATAAGTCGTCACATATATGGAAGATGAATAAGGCCCATCTTACATAATTTTTGAGTGTTCTGACATTCCTTCATTGCCCTTCCAAGAAAAGCAATTCTACACTACATATGAGGGAAAATGCAGCTGTTGCTAATATTAAATTGTAAGTGTATATGGAGTTCAAAATAAATGGAGCTATGCCTTGGATGTGAATTGAAAGACTCCATATTGTTAACATGACAATTCTCCCAAAAGGTATCTATAAATTCAATGAAAAACAAATATATCAAGGTTTTTTATAGCACTTGTAAAGCTGATCCTAAAATTCATAAGGAAATGCAAAGGTCATAAAAGAGCTAAAAACACTTTTAAGAAGAACAAACTTGGAGGATGAACAGTATCTGTGATAAAGGCTATTAAGTTACAGCAATCAGGACAAGGTGATATTGGCGTAAAACTATAATAGTAGATCATTGGAATAAAGGAGAAGTTTCAGAAACAGACCTTGAAATGTATGGACAACTGATTTATAAGAAGAATGCAAAGGTAATTTAGTAATGGAAGTATCATCTTTTCAACAAATTGTGCTGGAAAATTTGGTTATCCACATGCAAAAGAATGAAACTGGAAACATACCATCCCACAATATACAAGATAAGCATTGAAGGACACAATTAAGAGGATGAAGAAAATACAAAGATTGGGAGTGAATATTCATAGAGCATATTTCAGACAAAAGACTTGAAAGCATAACATAGAAAGAATCCTCAAAACTTAAAATAAGAAAACAAAGTTTCCATTAAATTGGCCAAAGATATCAACAGGCACTTCACCAAAGATGCTGTTAGGCTGGCAAATAAGCACATGAAAAAATGTTCAACATCAAAGTCATTTGGAATTGCAAAATCAACCACAAAGAGATATCACTCCATTCATCTATTAGAATGGCCAAAATTTAAAACTACGACCATAACAAGTCTTGGTAAGAATAGACACACCCAATTTGGAGTAAAGCTTAAATGTTTCTTTGAAAGTAAAGCATACACTTAGCATAAACCTGAGCACATACAAGTTTAGCTTGATAAATGAAAATAAGAATAGCAATGGCCATGATTAATAATTCTTAAAATATCCTAATGCATACATACATATAATGCAGTGAATTTAATACAGATTTGTGAAACATTACTTTGAATCTACACAGTCTCATTTTTTTTAAATAGCATCTTTTAAAGCAGGACTGTTTTCTAACTGGATAAGGTGATATATTTATTGATTATAAGACATGTCAATTTGTAACATATCAATGCAATTTAATTGAGGATCCATTATCGCCTATTCAGAAAATATTCACACAAACATATCTTTAGAAGTTCCTTATTGTTACTGAAGACTGACACTCACACTTTCATTGCCATGCTTAGTGGCTTAAGGTCCCTAGGTTTTCCACTGAGCAAGTGGACACCAAGGCCCACTTGTATCATCTCTCAGCAATGTCCATTCAGTTACTGACAAGTGATAGTTTTCTTTTTAGATGACTCTGAGGCACAGTCACATCAACCACAAATGTGCATCAAACAAAGGGATCAATTCATTTATCCCTACATGTCCCCTGATCACAATTTTATCCAGTTTTTCCTACTATCACTAATCAAGAGATAATATTAACAATAGAAGGAGGATGAGGGATATAAGAATGAGTAGGAAGAGGCGGAAAGAGAGGAACATGAGAGTAAGGGAGGTAGAAGAATGGAAAGAGAAAGAAGAAGAGGATGAAGAAGGAAGAAAAGGAGGAAGATGAGGAAAAGCAGCAGGAGGAGGACATGTGAGAGGAGAAGATTTTGGAATAATTCTTACTTATCTGCTGACAGGTAAGTAAGTTGACAACGCCCTTTGGGACTTTATGCTGATTTTCTCATATGGCCCTCACTCCAATCCTCTAAGAAACTTTGTTAACTCAATGGTCAGATTTATCCTGATGATTAATGAGGCCATATGTGAAAACCCTTTTGGAATCTGAAAAGCAACAGAGAAACAGATATGACACCAGAAGAATCCAGCTCTAAAAGAAAAAATAGTCATGACGTTAATAAACCACTAGAATATAAGAGATCCAATTATTCTTCATGTTAAATATAATTCATCCCTGTTAATGAAATTGTCATTCTTTAAACCAAAAGGCTAGAGATTTGTAGGGCTCAGTTTGATAAAGGATAATCCACAGGAAGGTGGCAGCAATGTCCTTCCAAATAGGTGATGAGGATGCAGAGTTCTCAAAATATAAGTGACCCCTTGCAACACACAGACTTTGAGGCTAGGGAATGAGTGTGTATTTACTCCAGTGACTCACAAACAAGAGAGCTATCATTCCCCACTTACATTAATCCGAAAAACAATCACAAGAAGTAAACAGATGATGCTCTTAGTAAGGTGTAAGATAAACAATCAGTACCTTCTCCCAATTACCAGGTATATACATTTGTGAAAGTTGATAGATAGAAGACACAAAAGCAAAATGCAAAATTATTTCCAATAAATTTAGCATATATGTTGTCAGCCAGGTAGATGCCACAAAATATTCATGAGTGGCACACCAAAAAGGATTGCATAACTGGCCAATTGATTACCTAGGAATGTGAGCCTGCCCTGTAGCTAGTGTATCATTCTGGAATCTTCTTGAAATCATTCATTGCCAGCCCATCATTAACAATATTCACATTAGCTTTAAGAAAATCTGGGAGAGTGATGCTGATGTTTACCTTTAAATATAAATGAAGTTGATTATTCAAGAAATGCATATTGTAGAGTAATGTGAGCCACTTTCATAAACAGATCTTAAAAGTTATCATCAAAACATACCGTAGTTAATAAGGTGGTATTTTGCTCATAATGTAACACAGAGACTCCTGATGTAAAATGAAAGCTGAAATACTATAGGTTTAATAACATACTGACATTAATCTCCAAGAAAATAAAAAAAAACCCAAAGGAAGACAAAAAATACAAACAAATAAAACAGCTACAATGGAGAACTACAAAAAAGTTAAACAAACCAAGGAAGAAATGTACAAGGAATACCACACCCAAAAAACATACATACTACTAGACAGAAGATCAGACCACAAAAAACGCAATGAACCCACACAAGTAACATGTATTAAGTTCCAAATTAAGGACACTATCATAAAATAAAAAACAAAAACATATAACAAAATGCAAAAGCACAAAAACCCTATAAAACACTTTAGGAGAAATACAAAACACATTACTACCACAAAGTGCAACAACAAAAGAAACAAACAATATCTTCAGAAACCACCTCTCATTCCACAGCTTAACTCATATGATGCTCTGTATGTGGTTTCCCTGAGATGGCCCAACACTGAGCACATGATACTGTAATTCCAGGAATAGCTACAATAGTTTCTGTGTGCAGTTGATACTACCCACCCCAGGGCCACAACAAAAGTTGTGTGTGTTGTACATTACTTCGTTCCCGAAAGAGTCAAGCATATTTTTATCTCCATGAATGGCCCCTTTTGGAGCATGACACTGTACACAGAATGGCTGAAGGAGGCAGCCCTGCTTGTACCATACCCTCAAGTCAACAGGGGCCAGTAGCATATGATCTTGACCTGGAAGCAACTGCCCCACTCTTCTTTCTCTTCCACCACTCCAGGAGTGTGCATCACATCACCTGATGGTAGTTCAATGGGACAGAAAAAGTCGGACAGAAAATAAGAGCACCCCTTTCACTCTTCCTCTGAAATTTAGAACTCCAAAGGATTATTCTTTTGAGATTCATAATAATATGGCTATCTCATGAAAAAATGTGTTGCCTTCTCCAAAAACAGTTGATAAATAGAGAAAACAATCAGAATCACCCATCACAGCCTTACTTCCACCTATCTTCTCCTTTGGAATTACTTCAAATCCAGAAGCAGAAAATAAGCAGTGAAAGCATGCACACATACTTGGGAAGAAGGCTCAAAGGGCACTGCATTATGGGAGATTTGCTATTAAATACTAAAGAGCTATAAATAATATAGTAATAAGAAATATAACACATATTATTTCATAGCAGATAAATATTGTATAATGTGACACAGCCAAAACCTACCTACTAAATATGTGGGAAGTTCTTCCAGTAATCCTTCCTATTAACTATAATTAACTCTCATTATTAAATTACTTTGCTTTGACCTAGATAGTTCTTCTTCCTTCATTCAATGACAGCACAACCCCATGGGAGCTGGCAGATCATGCATAGTCATGACATTAGGGGCCGCTGTCCAAAATCATGTGTACCCTGATGAATCACCAAATCAGATGATATGGGATACTGATTAACTGATTACTTCAATTCATAAATGAGAGATTGAGGCTTTTATCCTTAAGAGAAATGGGTAAGAGCTAAAATCTATGAAAAAAAAGGAAAGGTAGATGTTTCAGTTTGCTAAAGCTGATGGAATGCAATATATCAGAAGTGGATGGGCTTTTTCAATGGAGATTTATTAGTTTACAAATTGCCAGTTCTAAGGCCATGAAAATGTCCAAATTAAGGCATCAAGAGGAAGATACCTTCTGTCAGGAAAGGCTGCTGGCATATGGTGTTCCTCTGTCACATGGGAAGGCACATTGTGACGTCTGCTGGACCTTCTCTTCCAGGTTCTGGTTTCACAACTGCTCTCTGTGTTTCTGTGGGTTCTTCTTGTTTCTCCCTGGGCATTTTCTTTTTAAGAGCTCTCGCACTATGAGCTCTCTGAAAGGACTACAGTAAAGGATTAAGACCCACTTTGAATTGGGTAGGTCACAGCTTCATGGGAACAACCTAATAAAAAGGTTCCACACAAAAAAGGTCTGCACCCACCAGAATGGATTAAAAGAACATGGCATTTTCTGGGGTACATAACAGTTTCAAAACAGCACATTAGAAAACTATATATTTACCAGTTTTCCAAGAATTAATATGGAGAAAATAATGAAAGCAAGAATATATACAGAAGTAACAGAATGAAGAATAATTTTATTAGAGGCAAATATATCTTTCATTCAGGTACATGAAACAATTAAACTTTTTATTAGTGAAAATATAGGGTTTATTGACCAGTAAATATTTTTAAATTGCAAGGGTCCAGAAATTTCACAGTTTTTGAGAAAGAGGTATAGGATGAATGTTTTTTCCATATATTTCTGCAATTCCAGGAATAGCTACAACAATTTCTGAGTGCAAGGGACAATACCCATCCCCAGGGCCACCACAGAAGCGGTATGTGTTGTGCATTACTTCACTCCAAAAAGAGCTAAACATATTTGATCTCCATGCATGGCCCCTTTTGGAGCCAGGCACTGCACACAGCATGGATAAAGGTTGCAGCCCCGCCTGAACCATACCCTCAAGTCAACAGGGGCCAGTAGCATATGTTCTTGACCTGGAAACGACTGCCCCACTGCCCTTTCTCCTCCTACACTCCGTGAGTGTGCATCCCATCACATGATGTAGTTTAATGGATCAGAGAAGGTTTGACAGAAAATAAGGGCAATAATTTTATTCTTCCTCTGAAATTTACAACTGTAGAGTTCATTTTACTTTTGATATTCATAATAATATGGTTGTCTCGTGCAAAAAATGAGTTTCCTTTCCCCAAAGTCAGTTGTTAAATAGAAAAGACAACCAGACTCATCCAACATTGCTTTCCTTCCACCAGACATCTCAGCCTCTCTTTTGGAATTACTCACTTCAACTGCAGAAGCAGAGAATAAGCACTGAAATCATGCAGGCATACATGGGGAGAAGACACAAAGTGCACTGGAATTACAGGAGATTTGCTATTAAAAAGGAGATAGAGCTATAAAATATATTATTAATAAGAAATATAATACATACTATTTCATAACAGAGAAAATATTCTATAATATGACACAACCACTACCTACCTACCGAACATGTGGGAAGTTCTTCTAGCAATCCCTCCTATTACCTACAATTAACTCTCATTATTAAAGCTTGCTTTGACCTAGAAAGGTCTTCTGCTTTCATTTCAATTGCTACACCATGCTAGGGGAGCTAGCTGCTTATGCAGTCATGACATAAAGGGTCGTTCTCCAAAACCATGTGTACCCTGGTGAATTACCAAATCAGATGGTATGTGTTATGGTCTTTTCGATTATTTCAATTCATTAACCAGAGACTGAGGCTGTTATCCTCATAGAATCATCAATAAAATTAAGAAAAATGGTTAAGAGCTAAAAATCTGAGATAAGAAGGAAAGGTAGAAAACTAAATATTATCCAGTTTTCTGGTAGTATAAATATGGGAAAAATAATGAACACAAGAATATATTCAAAAGAAACAGAATGATGTATAAATTTTTTGGAGAAAAACTTAATCTTACATTCAGGTACATGAAACAATTTAGCTTCTTTATTGACCAAAATGTAGGGTTTTTTGACCACTAAAAATACTTTTTAAGTTTTAAAGGTCCAGAAATTTGACAGTTTTTAAGACAGAGATATGGAATGAAAGCTTTATTCTATATATTTGTCAAGGTCTCCTAGGAATGAACATATACCTAAATTCATCATAAAATATTGGGATGCAAAACTCATTTCATCAACATATAGTTAACAAGTTATATTATTTCTTATTGGTGGGACCTAGTAAGAACTTTCTGCCATAACCAACATTCTCTTTTTCTAAATGGATTGTTGATATCTGTCAATTTTTTACTGGAAAATAATCAACCTAAAGATCAATAGTAACCATACTCAATGTTTACTCACCTGCCAGTCAGGTTTCATAGTATACATCTAGAGATCATTTCATTCAATCTTCACATTCCCTGTCCTATAATCACTCAGTTAGAAATCACTACAGTGACAGGTAATTATTTAAAAATATAAAGAAATATAGACAATTGACACAAACAAATTTACTTCTTAATATCCAGAAAAATATGAATGAAACATGTCTTTGTTACATTATCGTATACTTATATTAGAAGATGAAGCAGGCCCAGATTACACAATTTGTAAGTTTTCCCACATTCCTCCATTTCTCTACCAAGAAAAATGTACAGTGTCCCGGCCCGTGGGACGTTCAACCGAGGCTCCGAGTCCTGTGAGGGAGGAATGGTATGGGACAAGAGACACGAAGAACGACAGCAAGACAGGTTTCTGATCAAGCTGCAAAACTTTATTGAAGAGGCAGAGCATATATACTCTAGGAGAAGGGGAAGTGGCTAGCAAGGGCTCGTGGTGGTCTAGGATTGGTGGCTGCTGTTGCTAGGGTGGATGGCAGATGTAGGGTTAGCATTTTTGGCGCGAACTAGCACTTTTGGCGCGAACTACTTCCGTAAAGAAGGCTGAGGGTAACTTAAGCTATTGTTGTATCAGCCCTGGGGGCCATGTTGCACATCTCCGGCATAGCTGAAGGTGGACTTCATGCATGCTACCTTAATCGCCCTCTACAGTACAGTATTACATTTCAGGGAAACTGAGTTCTATCACTAATATTAAACTCTAAATATATATTTATGCCTTTTCATGTGTTAGAAGAGTCAGTATTGTTACTCTTTCAATTTCACCACCATTGTCAATGCACCTGTAAACATTGTATTTCATGCTCATTACTCACAAAGCATAGTTATTACTGTCAACAGCACCTTCCTGAGCAGGGCACTGCACACAGTGTGGCGGAAGATGGAGAAACCGACTGATACCCCCAAAACAGCATTCATCATATCCCCTCCAACAAAACAGGGCACCTATACCCAAGATTTATCCATGAGACCTAAGACAATACCACCCATTATACAGATATCTGCAATACTGTTCTTTCTTTCTTATCTATCCTTCACATATATCTTAATAAAGAAGGAAGTATACAAACAAGTCAATATATACAAACTGAAAATTGTAACAGACACACAGCGCCCGATAACTTTACCATGATTAACCCCTACAAAATTCATGATTCCATACAAGATTAAAAGTAAATTTTAAAAAGGGGACAATTGGGTATGGCAGAGAGGATGAACACAGAAAGGCTGAAAGGGGCCCAATGACCACATTGAATATTTTTCACATGTGCTTGAGCCCCTTTTAAAATATTGGTAGAAAATCCTAAAAAAATCTATAAATGAGAATTTTCCCAGAAGCCCTCATTCCTAAGCTTTACTTTATAAAATGGTTGAAAGAGGACTCACACTTGGCCCAGTCCTGAGTGAGTGGTTCCATGGCACCTGAGTCCATAGGTCATACTCTATCCCCTAGGACCATCAGACCTTATATATATTGTACATTGCTTTACTCCAAAATGGGTCATTTAATAGTTCAGTCTACACAAATGGCACCTTTTAGAGGGGGTACTGCCCACAGGATGGTGAGGTGGGAGCCCACCTGAACCATACCCGCAAGTCATGCCACTTCAGTTGGTACCCCAATACTCTCAGCCCATGTGTGCTCACCAGTTTACATTCAATTACCTAAATACCAATCACCCCACAACCCTTTCCCATCCTCTACTGCATGAAAACTTCCCAGGGAAGATTGTCATTTGCGAAGTCCACATTTTTCCTTTCATTCTGATGTATTGTATTCAAGCTCTTTATGAAGAAGTCTGCAATGCAGTTCCTTCCTGTCTGTCCATCATTCGTATGCAACCAAAAAATAAAAGAAAAAACAATTGCTGAAATAAGCCAGTATATGAGAATTGGAAACTGTAACAGGCTAACAGAGACTCAGTAGGTTATTCATGATTTCCAGCTACAAATTTAGAGATTTCATAAAGGATTTAAAGCAAATGAAAAAAGCAGAGTCGGGCTTTGCAGAGAGGATAAGGATAAAGGCAGAAAGGAGCAAAATGACCACCCTAAGTATTTATTTGCATTTTTTCAGGCCCCTGTTTAATAAAGTGATATAATCCCTCAACCCTACAAACGAGGCACTTCCCAGGTACTCATTCCATAGATTTTCCTCTTAAAACAGGAAAACAAGAGCCAGGTTCTTAAAAAGTTTCCCTGAAATGCCCCAGTACTGAGGAGGTATTTCTCAGAAAAGTGGCAGGCTCCTGTGTGCAGGCAACCACATTCCCTCTGCTTGGGTCACCACAAATGTCATATGTGTTATGCACTATGTACTCCAAAAGAGTCATTTATATTTTTATCCACATAAATGGCCATTTTTGTGGGGAGCACTGCAAATAGTATGGATGAAAATGACAATAGTGCCTGATTGGCACCCTGAAGTTGCCATTTCAACAATATCCCACTGCTCTCACTCCATGAGGGGCCACCAGCATATGATCATGCTCTGGAAAACACCCACACTAATTCTCTTCCACCACTCCATGAATGCATATCACCTCAACTGCTGCCTATTTAATGGGACAGATATCGTGTCTAATAGAAAATAATTCTCCCTCCCTTTCACTCTTTCTAGGAATTTAGAACTCTTGTTTCTATTATACTTCTGGGTTAAAAATTAATATGGTTGGCAAATGAAAAAATAAATGGAATTACATTACCCAGAAGTCACCTGTAAATAGAAAGCCTGATCTGAATCACATACCACAGCTTTCTATCCAGCACACAACTCCATCCTCTCTATGGGAATTACGTACTTCTAATCCAGAGCCAGAGAATAAGCAGTGAAAACATGAGGAGTAAAAGCAGAGGGGCCTGAAATGAAGGGAGATTTCCTATTAAATAAAGAGAGAATGCTAATGAAGATGTTCAGAAGGAATGAGGTTTCAGTGGATTCATACACAAGCAAAACCACCCAAGAAGGGTCCCTTGGTAAGTTGATGGATGTTGAGAATTGCAGGCCAAAAGGAACTGTCAGAGCCAGGCACTGGGGAAGGGTCCCACTGTGCAGTAGTGAGTCTTTGGGCAAGTGCTCCTGTTGCAGGAATCACATCATAGGAAGCAGCATGTACTCCAGAAATCTGCAGAGAGAGCACCCAGAAATAAGGAAACCAATTCCATTCCTCCTGCAAGGATTTCCTGAGTGTCCTCTACTGCCTTCTACTGACCAAACTTAACATCTAACATATTATAAAAGAAAAATACTTAAAGCGTCCACCCGATTATCACAGAGAATGAAAAAAGGGTGAATTTGGAGCTGAAAGGCAATAATCAATAGCTGGCACAAGTATAAACTGAAATTCACTTGTGACATACTGATTTGCTATTCAATAATACCTCACCAACCAGAAATAGGTTTGTCTTAATTTTTTCTTATTAGTGAAGTTTAACCTTCACTAATCTACTACCGATATCAAGCACCTAAAGGTCTCTAGACAACCAACTTATTCAATGAGTCCATGACTGATTTTTTTAAATTCGGTTTTATTGAGATATAGTCACACACCATACAATCATCCATCAACAGTCCAATCAATTGTTCACAGCACCATGTTATAGTTGTACATTCATCACCCCAATCTATTTTTGAACATTTTCCTTACACCAGAAAGAACCAGAATCATAATAAATAATAAGAAAAAAAAAGAACAACCAAATCACCCTCCCCATCCCACCCTATTTTTCATTTAGGCTTTGTCCCCATTTTTCTACTCATCCATCCATACACTGGATAAAGGGAGTGCGATCCACAGGGTTTTCATAATCACACTATCACAATCGTCTTCAAGAGTCAAGGCTACTGGGTTGGAGTTTGGTAGTTTCAGGCATTTACTTTTAGCTATTCCAATATATTAAAACCTAAAAAGTGTTATCTATATAGTATGTAAGAATGTCCACCAGAGTGACCTCTTGACTCCATTTGAAATCTCTCAGCCACTGAAGCTTTATTTCATTTCATTTCACATCTCCCTTTTGGTCAAGAAGATGTTCTCAATCCCATGTTGCTGGGTCCAGATTCATCCCCAGGAGTCATATCCTGGGTTGCTAAGGAGATTTACACTCCTGGGAGTCAGGTCCCATGTAAAGGGGAGGGCAGCGAGATCACCTGCCAAGTTGGCTTAGTTAGAGAGAGAGGGCCACATCTGAGCAACAAAGAGGCACTCAGGAGGAGACTCTTGGGCACAACTATAAGCAGGTTTAGCCTCTCCTTGCAGCAACAAGCTTCGTAGGGGCCAGCCCCAAGACAGAGGGCTCAGCACATCAAGCCGTCAGTCCCCAATGTTTGCGAGAACATCAGCAACAATCCAGGTGAGGAAATATAACCCCTCTGCATTCTCCCTGAGCTCTTCAGGGGGGCCCCAAATATATATTTTTATTCTCCACCCAAATTGCTTTAGCATGTGCATAATTGATTTTTAAAAATTATAATGTTTTACATACTCCTGCACAGTTCAATGGATTGGAATAAACAGGCAAAACACTGTATTTACATTATCCTAGAAGGAATATCAAATTTTTCATTTGTGAATATAAACTCTCTTCAATACATTCCCAGCAGCTTTACAAATTGAAGTACAGATTTAAATTGAGAAATAGAGTTAGAGGCAGAGAAAAAAAAAAACCAACAAAAAAAAGAAAAACAAGAGGCACTTTGAGCTGGGTAAGGGCTGGGGAGGTTGAGGGTCACAGCCCCACAGCCTTAGAATGATCTACTCTGAGGCCTGAGAATCACCAGACCCCCTGTGCCCTTAAGCAGATTCTCTGCCAAACTGCACAGTGCCCACACCCAACCGGGGCTGGCAGTCTCTAGTGCACACAGAGAACTGCTGTGCTGATTGGATTTCCACCTGATTTGGACCCTGCACAGTGTGCATCCTCAGACAGGGAAAAGTGGGCTTGAGGAGTAGGGGTGGTCCAAAAGCACCATCTGCTGGGAAGACAGGGAAAGTGCACTCTGGCAAATTGTGGTTCAGCCAAATTTTATACAGATATCCAAACAGTCTTGCAGGTCCCAAAATAACTTTATCATGATAAGCAAATGCCAAAAACTCAACATAAAATCACAAAGCATATGAATATCCAAGAAGATATGGCCAACCAAATGACCATATTAAAAATTTGGAGGGGCTTTTAAAAATGGACTAGGCAAGATGACATTGTAGGGAAGTGTGGAATTTAGTTAGTCCTCTGGAGCAACTAGTAAATAACCAGGAAAACCAGTGAATACTCTGGAATAACTGTTTGTGGGGGACACCAGTGACTGGAAACACATCATACACCAGTCTGGAATGGATGGAAGGGCCAAAAACACAGCACAGAACTTAGGTCATTAGAGAAAGCTTCAAGCATTTTCAATTTTAAGCACTGACCCAGGCAAGGGTGGAGTTAAGAAAGTCATAGAAACAAAGGAAAAAGTCAAGTGAATGAGATAATTCCCTAAATGACTTATCTTTCCCAAGAAAAGGTGGGAGTGGGGGGCAGGGCCCAGCTCAAATGGCTATCCTCCCTCAGAGAATTCATACCCCAGGGCCTGGGGTGAAAAAAAATAAAAACAGAAACAGCTTAAGCTTGGCTTCTGACTCACCCTTGGCCCCAAGCAAGGGCAGGGTCTGCTGAGAATTAGAGGCAGCACAACTCTTTATGCTGGTGCGGAGGTGCGAGTTGACAAGTGCCACCTTCTGGGAAGGATAGGAAAAGCACAGTCTAGAGGCCTCACAGGAAAATTCTAATAATCTGCTTAGTATCATTCTCAGGGAAATGTGATACTGATTACACCCTCCTCCTGAGACCTGGGCCCGTCTAGTCTGGGAAAATCTGATTGGAGTAATCAAGGAAACCAGATGCCTAGACAACAAAGAATGGTGAGTCACACTAGGAAAAATGTGAAGATACGGCCCAAAGGAACAAACATAAACTTCAAATGTTATACAGAAGTTCAAACGACTAATTGAAGTTGTTCAAACAAAGATGCTAAATCAATTAAAAAATCAAATCAGCAAGTTGAGGGAAGATATGGCAAAAGAGATGAAGGACATAAAGAAGACATTGAGTGAGCATAAGGAAGAACTCGAAAGTTCAAAAAAACAATTTTCAGAATTTATGGGAGCGAAAGGCACAACAGAAGAGATCAAAAACACAATGGAGACATACAACAGCAGATATGAAGAGGCAGAAGAAATGATTCACGAACTAGAGGACAGGACATCTGAAATCCTACACAAAAAAGAAAAGATAGGGAATAGCATGGAAAAATAGGACAACATGAAGCACATGAATATACATGTCATGGGTGTCCCAGAAGAACAGAAGGGAAAAGGGGCAGAAAGAGTAATAGAGGATCTGAATAGACCTTCTCCAAGACACTTAATAATTAGATTATCAAATGTCAAAGACAAAGAGAATTCTGAAAGCAGCAAGAGAAACGCAATCCATCACAGACAAGGAAAGCTCAATAAGATTACGTGTGGACTTCTCAGTAGAAAACATGGAGGAAAGAAGGTACTGGTATGATATATTTAAGATACTGAAAGAGGAAAACTGCCAACAAAAATTTATATATCCAGCAAAACTGTCCTTCAAAAATGATGGAATTAAAAATATTGTCAAACAGACATTGAGAGAGTTTGTGAACAAGAAACCTGCTCAACAAGAAATACTAAAGGGAGCACTACCAGCAGATAGGAAAAGCCAGAAGAGAGATGTCTGGAGAAGAGTGTAGAAATGAAGCCTAACAGTAAGGGGGGAGTTGGAGGGTGGAAGTGAGGGAGGAAGGGAGAGAAAATAAAATAAAAATAAAATGAGGTATTGCATATAAAATACAAGACAAAATGAAGACAGTAGACACTATGTTAAGTGAAATTAGCCAGAAAAAAAGGACAAATACTATATGGTCTCATTAATATGAACTAACATTAATCAATGAACTTTGAGAATTAAAGTTGAGAAGACAGATTATCAGGAGACAGAAGGGTAAGGATCAGGCATCTGATGCTGAAGGAGTACAGAATGTTCAACAGGATTGACTGTATAGATCCAGAAATGGATAACACAATTCTGTGTGATGGTAGCACAATAATGTAAGTACTCAAACAAAGATGAGTGTGAGTACAGTTGAAAGAGGAAGGCTAGGGTCATGTATGTCACCAGAAGGAAAGGTAGAAGATAAAGACTGGGATGGTATAACTTAGTGAAACCTGGAGTGGTCAAAGATGGTAATTAAATGTACAAGTATAAGAATATTTGTACATGAGGGAGAACAAATTCATAAGAATATTGCAAGGTGTTGAAATATGGATGGCAAAGAGGAAAAATACAATCAGTGCAAACTACAGTCTATAGTTAATTATAGGTAATAGGAGGGATGTCTACAAGCACACACACTTTAACAGTGAAAACATTAGCTTGTCTTATGATTGGCTAATATAGGCCAGTTTGAATATATAAACTGTTCTTGAATACTAAGTTATCACAAAGTGAATATGAGGACAGGAACAAGCATGCCCTGCATAGTTTGTCTGTATATTTTCCTAGGTACACTGGTTATAGTGAGATAATATGTTTAATCATTAAGCAATAACAGAGACAATACCTTATTTTGAAAAGAGTACTTACCATGATAATTAAAGTAAATCACATGTATATAATTGATAATGATATGATCATTATCAAAGCAAAATGTTAACATTACATTTAATCATAAAGACAAGACAAAGAAGAAAAACAACAAAAACGCAATGGTACCAGGAACAAAGGTTAAAAATCCAAATAATATCTAATGCTTACTTATCTGTTAATGATTTCATTTAATCTTCATGAAATCCATAACATGCAAATATTTTATTGCATTTGTAATTTTGAATGTGAAACATCTGAAAAATATTCTTGTGAAATAAAGAGTTATATAGTAAAATAAGCGAATATAATTCCACAATGCTGACTTGACCACCATGGCTCTTTGGATGGCAGATAATTCACTGAGTTCAAGCTAATTCTGCTCTAGTTCAACAGCAAACATGAGGTTTTAGCCAGTGAAGCAAAGCAAGAAAATTAATTAAAGCTTCCGTAATTCATAGAATACGATTTGGTACATGAAAAATCCAAAAAGATTGTAAAATTACAAGAATTCATAGATAAGCACATCACTAGGCCCATGGTTAGTATGTTACTGAATTCAATTTTATTCCAGTACACAAACAATATAAAATAAAGGAAAAAATCCAACATTCAAAAGTATCTCAAAAAACAATCATGTGTCAAAATAAAACTACAAATATAGGATTACAATTTCATGCTTAATACCAAACTGGCAACCACATGTTCACACAAATACACCACTTAAAAATCAAATTCAAATTAGAAAAAAAAAATAAATAGAAAAAAGGAAAATGCTATATACCACCACCATTAAGGTAACAAAACAATCCAACAAAACACAATAGCCAAATAATTCCTTAGAAAAATACACAGATAAACAAAGGTAAATTTAATTAATTAATTAATGTATTAATCAACTGAAGACAGTCTTGGAAAAATAAAACCCAACAGAAGGAAGGAAAACCAATGCTAACGAAATTAAATTAAACAATTACAAAAGAAAAAGAATACCAAATTATATAAACCAAGAAACAAAAGTTCAAGAAATACCACAGTACTAAATCACCCAAACTAACAGGCATAGCTATACAGACCAAAAATCCTGATCATACAAAACTTCAAAAAACACTAACTAATTAAACAAACCAAACCCAATATTAAGCAACCTTTTGTGAATTAAAAAACAGTAACAATACAAAATACCAAAGCATAAATGACCCTATAAAACCACAAGGTAAAGAAGAAAAACAACAAAAACACAATGGCACCATGAACAAAGTTTAAAAAAACAAATAATATACTGAGAAATTCAAATGCAAATAAAATAAACACGTGTTAAAACATGAATGTCAGCAACTAACCTCTAAGAATAATTCAGAAAGTTCTTAGAGGTAGCCCAGCACTGAGAGATGAGCACCAGGGATCAAGGGAAGGCAGCTTTGTACTGAGCCCCTTGTCAATCAACAAGGCTACCACAAACATTGAAGAAGTCGAGCATTACTCTACTCAGAAAGGCCCCATGGTTCACACCGCAGTCTACATCAACAGCACCTTCCTGAGCAGGGCACTGCACAGTGTGGCATAAGGTGGGGGTGCAATCAACATCCCCCAGTGCAGCCTTCATTGCACCCTCCCACTAAGTCAGGATACCAATAATACAATTACCAAGAGATATGCACTGTGGTTTCTTTTTGCCAATCTATCATTCCCATATAACTAAAAGTAAAGGAAATATTTATACAAATTATATATAGACATTAAATAAATGAGATGAATAAAAATACCAAGATAAGACTATTGAAATCATCCAGTCTGAGAAGCAGAAAGAAGAAAGAAAAAAGAAGACTGAATAGCGCCTGAGGAACCTGTGGGGCACCATAAAGTGTACCAATATACACACTGTTGGGGTCCCAAGAAGGAGAAGAAAGGAACTTCCAAAAATTAATGAAAGAAATGATTGATTATACATATCCAAGATGCTCAATGAACTCCAAACATGATAAATCTAGAACTCACAGAGTTCTGCAGGATGAAAGGAAAGGACATTAGACAATCGAAGTGAAGCCCCATAAAGAAGTAAAGATCACCTGTAAAGATGATGGCATAAATAATGGTACTAGAGTATTTTTAATTGGAAAATCCACTTTTTACTTTCTATAGGATCAAAAATCAAATGCATAAAAATTAATGATAAATCAATGATTTTGGACTCATATAAATATGTAATGTTTCAGAACCACATGAACGTGGAGGGACGAATGGAACCTAAGATGGGGGCTAGATGAGACAGGGCAAAAAAACACCTCCGTGAAAAATACTAGATAAAAACCAGAAAGTGACCCAGAACACCACTGCCAGCGATGCACCAGCTGGACAAGGTCTGCTAAATCCACAGGGAATGTGCAGTTGGTAAAACCAGGAGCCTGCATTCTGAAACGAGTGATTGAGTGGGCTGAAAGTCCCGCAGCTGTGCTGTGGTGAGGGGAAATGGTGGGCTGGCATTTGCAGACGGACTAGTTCTTTAAAAAAAAAAAGCCTGGGAGTGGCTGCAAATACGACGGGGAGAGCGCGCAGAGAAGCACGGTGGGAGTGGGCTGGGATAACACTTCGGTGTCTGGTGTGGAGGATACCCCTTCCCACACCTGCTGCTGATTGTCTCGAGACCAGAGAAGCAGAGGGGAGCCAAAAGGAGAAAAAAATCTGCATTCCTTGCAGCCATCTCCTCAGTGGGCAGGGGATGCTCCTGCCTGGGGCCAGACCCACAGCACTACACAGAAGCCACAATATCAGCCATGGACAGTGGCCTTTAATATACCCACGGCTGATTGTCCCGGAGCTGGGAGGGCGGAGCTGTGTGAAAAGGGGGAAGTTAACGCATCCCATTCAACCATCTTTGAAGCAGGCTGGGAGTGCCCCTGCACGGCCCAGCGACCCAGGGATTCCCTGGTGGGCCAGCGCGCACTAGTGACATTGCGTGGCCCTCCCTCAGCAGAGGTCCTGGAAGAACACAGCTGGGAAGGGGGAACCGCTCGGAAATCCCAGAGAACCTACACCAATACCAAGGACTTGAGGGTCAGTGGCAGACAACAGCCTTAAATCTCCGGGAACACCTGGGAGGTTTGATTATTAAAGCTCCCCTGCCTCCCTAACCACCCAGACACACGACCCACATTCAGGGCAGACAGCACCAGCAACACACCCAAACTTAGTGCACCAATTGGACCCCACAAGCATCAGACCCCCACACACCACAAAGACAAAGTGGGGGAGAACTGACTTGAGGGGAATAGGTGACTCACGGACGCCATCTGCTGGTTAGTTAGAGAAAGTGTAAGCCACCAAGCTGCAGTTCTGTCAAATTAAGGATCAAGTAAAGCAAATGCCAAGAGGCCAAAAACAACAGAAAATCTTAAAGCATATGATAAAACCAGACGATATGGAGAACCCAAACCAAAACACCCAAATCAAAAGATCAGAAGACACACAGTACTTGGCACAATTAATCAAAGAATTACAGACAGGCAACAAGAGCATGGCTCAGGATATAAAGGACATGAAGAAGAGCATGGCACAGGATATAAAAGACATAAAGAAGACCCTAGAAAAGCGTAAAGAAGAAATTGCAAGAGTAAATAAAAAAACAGAAGATCTTATGGAAATAAAAGAAACTCTTGGGCAAATTAAAAAGACTCTGGATACTCATAATACAAGATTAGAGGAAGTTGAACAACAACTCAGCCTCCTTGAGGACCACAGAACAGAAAATGAAAGAACAAAAGAAAGAATGGGGAAAAAAATAAAAAAAAAATCGAAATGGATCTCAGGGATACAATAGATAAAATAAAACATCCAAATTTAAGACTCACTGGTGTCCCAGAAAGGGAAGAGAAGGGTAAAGGTCTAGAAAGAGTATTCAAAGAAATTGTTGGGGAACACTTCCCAAGCCTTCTACAGAATATAAATACACAAAGCATAAATGCCCAGTGAACTCCAAATAGAATAAATCAAAATAAACCCACTCCAAGACATATTCTGATCAGACTGTCAAATACTGAAGAGAAGGAGCAAGTTCTGAAAGCAGCAAGAGAAAAGCGATTCACCACATACAAAGGAAACAGCCTAAGACTAAGTAGTGACTACTCAGCAGCCACCATGGAGGCAAGAAGGCAGTGGCATGACCTATTTAAAATTCTGAGAGAGAAAAATTTCCAACAAGGAATACTTTATCCAGCAAAACTCTCCTTCAAATTTGAGGGAGAGCTTAAATTTTTCACAGACAAACAAATGCTGAGAGATTTTGCTAGTAAAAGACCTGCTCTACTTCAGATACTAAAGGGAGCTCCACTGACAGAGAAACAAAGAAAGCAGAGAGAGATATAGAAAATTTTAACAGACATATATAGAATATTCTATCCCAGGTCATCGGGACACACATTCTTCTCTAGTGATCATGGATCTTTCTCCAGAATGGACTGTATGCTGGGGCATAAAAACAAGCCTTAGTAAATTAAAAAAAGAATGAATTTGTTCAAAGCACATTCTCTAACCACAATGGAATACAAATAGAAGTCAATAACCATCAGAAACTTGGAGAATTCACAAACACCTGGAGGATAAAAATGAGGGGGAGATGAAAACATTCCCAGACAATCAAAAGCTGAGGGACTTCATCACCAGTAGATGAGTCCTATAAGAAATGCTAAAGGGAGTTTAGCAGGCTGAAAGGAAGGGACACTAAACAACTGACTGAAACTACATGAAGAAATAAAGATTTCCAGTAATCACATGGTAAATACAAATACCAATACTACTGAATTTTTGATTTATAACTCCACTATTTACTTCCTACAGGATCTAAAATACATAAACTGTAATGATAAACCAGTGGTTTTGGACTCAATGTAAAATATGTAATTTTTTACAAGAATTGCATAAAGGTGGGGGAATAATGGAGTATAGGAACATAGTTTATGTGTCATATTGAAGTGAAGTTGGTATCAAAGAAAAACAAGATTGTTATAGATTTAAGATGTTAAATTTAAGCCCCATGGTAAACACAAAGAAAGTATCAGAGAATATGACCATAGAGATGAAAAGTAGAGTAGGGGTTCTGAGAAGTGGGGGAAGGGGCAATGCGGAGTTAAGAAATGAGAGCAGAGTTTCTGTTTGGGGTGAAGGGAAACTTCTAGAAATGGATGGTGGGAAGGTGATAGCATTGCAACATTCTAAATGTGATTAATCCCGCTAATGGAATGCTAGGGAGGGGGTGGAATGGGAAGATTTAGGCTATATATATGTTTCCACAATTAAAAAAAAAAGTCTAAATAGATGACAATTAAATGCCAAGGATGATCCTGGTGGGATCTGAGGATGGAGGAGAGGAGGCTCAAAGGGACACAGATGGGACACACATACACACACAAAAGGAAATATAGAATGTAAGCTTTGTATCAATGTTGAATTTCTTGAACTTCTTAGCTGCACTTAATGGGATTGCATAAAAGAATGTTCTTGTCCATGGGAAAGGTATATGTGAATTATATTGTTTGTTCAAAGATATGTGCAGCTTGCTGACATATGTTCAGAGGACAGAGCAATAGATGATGGATGATAGATAGCGAGGGAGAGAGGGAGTGAAAGAAAGAAATGGTGGTGTGACAGGATGTTAAAGGTGGTGGATTGGGGTATCGGGGGAGGGGGGTTGGGGTATGATGGAGTTCTATGTATGGGGTTTGTACTGTTTTTGGAACTCTTCCTGTAAGATTGAATTTATTTCAAAATAAAATCTATTAAATTTAAAAAAAAAACAGTGGAGGGACTAGGGATAGGAGCATAGTGTATTCATGCTATTGAAGTTGTTAAATTGGTATCAAAGTAAATAAAATTATTATAGATTTAGGATGTTAAATTTACACCCTATGGTAACCACAAAGAAACTATTGGAGAACATGAAAACTCTTAGGGACATAGAGTAGATTATGAGTTACCAGAGGTGGGGGGCAGGGGAAAGGCAATGGGGAGTTAATGAAAAATGAGAGTACGGTTCCTGTTTGTGATGAAGGGAACAGAACAAAAGATGATCAGGGTACTGCATCATTATTAATATGATTAAACCCACAGAAGGATATGCTTGGAAGTGGTTGGGGTGGGACGTTGTATGCTGTATACATGTTTACAGAATTAAAAGAGAAAGAAAGTAAAACTAAAGAGATAATGAAAATTCAATGCGATACATAAAATTGAATGGGATCTAACAGTGGAGGAAAAAATACTCAAAAGGGCATTATTGGGACATAAAAAAATTGGAATAGAGAATGCAAGCTTTCTATCAATGTTAAATTTCTTGAACTTGATAACTGCACTTAAGGTATTTACTTAAGTGAATATCTTTTTTCCTAGGAAATGATATGGAACTATTATTTGTTCAAGGAGTATGATGTGTACAACCTGTTCTCAAATGTTCAGAGAATAGATCGATAGATACTTAGAGACAGACAGACAGACAGAAAGACAGATAGATGTTGGAATGATAAGGCAAAGGTGGCAAAATGTTAAAATTGGTGGATCTTGGTATTTGGGGTGGGGGAGGATATGTTGGAGTTCTCTGTAAGGAGTTTGTATTATTTTTGCAACATTCCTATAAGTTTGAAACTACTTCAAAATAAAGAGTTACAAAAAAAAAGAGAAGTGAATGAAGAAATGTATGTACACATAGTAAGTAAATGAATAAGAAGTGAAAACTGTTAATGAGGTCTCAAATTTTAGCAAAACTTAACCCTTAATGAACAAGGATTTATTTAGGATTAAATGTGAGTTCAAAAAAATGGGGAAATTTGGCTTTGCAGAGACCACAAATACAGGGAAAGAAGAGAAGAGCACAATGATCACTCTGAACATTTTTTCACTTCTATTCAAGCCCCACCCCCCCACCCCCCCTTTAACTGAGTGCTAAAACTCATTGTAATACCTACAAATGAAATTTTTTCCAGGGCACCTCACTCCACAGTTTAACCCATAGAAAAGTCTCTTGGTGATTCCAGAGAGTTGGCCCCAAACTGCACACATCCTTCTCCAATTCCAGGTGTAGACACAATAGTTCCTGTGTACAGGGGACACCACCCACCCCCAGGGCTACCACAGAAGTTGTTAGTGTTGTGCATTACTTCACTCCAAAAAGAGCCAAGCATATTTGATCTCCATGAATGGCCCCTTTTGAAGCAAGGCACTGCACACATATGGCTGAAGGTGGCAGCCCCACCTCAACTATACCCCTATGTCAACAGGAGCCAGTAGCATAGGTTCTTGACCTGGAAACATCTGCCCCACTGCCCTTTCTCTTACACCACTCCATGAGTGTGCATCCCTTCACCTGAAGTGGGTTTAATTGGACAGAGAAGGTCTGATAGAAAATAAAAGCACCCTTTCACTCTTCCTCTGAAATTTAGAGCTATGGAGTGTGTGGAGGCATGGAAGGTTCCCTGGCTTGGCAAGTTAGTCAGGGAGGCCGCTCCCTAAGCATTGTGTGCCTGAAGGCAGGCACCGAGGCGTTGTGCACCTGATGGCAGGCAATTAAGTTAGAGAATGATGCTGGGCTCCTTCTGTGCTCCTGCTTTCCCACCTGGTTCAGAAGAGATAGTTCCCTGAGATTACTATTGTCCTCAAGCTTGCACCCAAAGATTGTAAACATGCTAGTCTTGTGATTTTAGAACAAACGCAGTTGCCTGGGGAAACCGGAAAAACAATTACGTAGCCCAAAGAATGCTTATGGTATATAATCCTGTGCTAAAAAGCCAATAAAGAACTTCTTGCAGGAACAGAGATGGAGTAGGCTCCCTTCTTTCACAGGAGTGAATTATTGTTTTGAGATCCAAACTGGTTTTTCATGGTTGTCCCATGAAAAAATGGGTTTCCTTCCCCAAAAGTCAGTTGTTAAATATAAAACACAATTAGACGCACCTCTAAGAGTTTTCCTTCCACCAGACAATTCAGCATCTACTTTGGAATTTCCCACTCCCAACTACAGAAGCAAAGAATAAGCAGGAAAAGCTTGCAGGCATATATGGGGAGAAGATTCAAAGGGTACTGGAATTATTGGAGATTTTGTATTAAAAAGTAGAGAGAGCTATAAATAATACAGTAATAAGAAATATAATCTGTACTATTTCATAGATAAAATATTGTATAATGCGACACAGCCACTACCTACCTGCTGAATATTTGGGAAGTTCTTCTAGTAATCCCTCCTATTATCTATAAATAACTCTAATCATTACCTTGTTTTGACCAAGAGATATCTTCTACCTTGATTTGAATAACAGCACAACACTGGGGGAGCTGGCAGATCAATCATAGTCATGACTAGAGGGGCTGTCCTCTGAAACTGTGTGTACCGGAGTGAATTACCAAATTAGGTGATATGAGATACAGTTTATTTGATTCCTTCAATTCATTAACCAGAAACTGAGGCTGTTATCCTAACAGAATCATAAGTAAACTTAAGAGAAATGTTTAAGAGCTACAAATCAGAGAAAATAAGGGTGATGGTTAGGTTCATGTGTCAACTTGGTCAGGTGATGGTGTCCAGGTGTCTGGTCAGGCAAGCACTGGCCTAAGCATTACTGCTAGGATATTTGTGGCTGGTTTATTAAACCATCAGTCAATTGACTTCACCTGTGACTGATTATATCAATGAAGGGTGTGGCCTCCTCAGTGAGAGAATTCAGTCACCTGGGTTTAATCCAATCAGTTGAAGACTTTTAAGGGAGAAAGAGAGCGGTCCCTCACTTCTTCAGCTAGCCAGTGAAGCATTTCCTGAGGAGTTCATTGAATACCTTCATTGGAGTTGCCAGCTCACTGCCTGCCCTTGAAATTTGGACTTATGCATCCTGCCCTATGGAATTTGGAATCGTGCATACCCACAGTTGCGTGAGACACTTATAAAATCTTGTAATTACAGATATCTCATGTTGATTCTGTTTCCCTAGAGAACCCTAACTAATACAACTTGGTACCAGGAGTGGTTTTACAATTGGTTTTCTGCTCTGATTAGATTCAAAGGCACTAATGACTTCTTTTCCAAAAATAAAGATGTCACTGACAGTCCATGGTGTGAGTTGGCAACAGAGATAAGCAAAATGTTACCATTTGATTCTCCTAATCATACTCTTGTATGAAGGAAGGCTCTGGGTGACAGTGTTTTTGACACCTTAACAGAGTTTTGCAGATTTAAGAGGTAAAATGATGGTGGCTGGCTGCTCTTAGATATGCTGGATTAAGATATAAGAGAAAAGGATGAGGTAAAGGCTTCAAATTTGAAACTTAAGTGCCATATGACAGATGTAAAGGTTTCTACCTGTGTTCTGAAAGAAAATCTTATCTCCTGTGGCTGTAATCTTGAGATTTCTGAAAACTGGAGCCAGAGTCTTGTTGTGCAAGTAGCAGATTTACAACGTAAACTAAAATCTCAACCTCACCAGGTGTCTGCTATTAAAGGCATTGATTGGAAAAGAATGGGATCCTGAAACTTGCGATGGAGACATGGATTAATAACAATGGCAGTGAGGACATGGGAAACCTGGATGCTCCTGAGTCTTTGTTAGATATACCTGTAGTGGTCTGACCTGAGGAAAACAGCCCCCACACCTCCTGTCTGCCATGAGGAGACAGATACCCATCCTCCAGTCTGCTTTGAGGAAAGAGCTTCTGGATCTCCAGTCTGCCCTAAGGAGCCTGCCATCCAACCTCCACCTAAAGAGATTAACCCTTCAGTGCCTACTAAACCTATAACCACCTTCCCTGAGGAAGCAGCCCCCACTCCTTTGTCTGGAGAGATTAATCCTGTTTTAAGAGATGAAAATGCAACGGAATGTCCTGAGGTAAATGGCTTGAGGCATAATTCTAACTCTTTTCATGACCCACCCCCACCACCAGTCTTTGCTTCAAGACCTATAACTAGACTCAAGTCCCAACAGGCCCTGAAGGGTGAGGTACAAAGTGTGACCCATGAAGAAGTATGCTATACTTTCAAAGAACTGTATGAGTTTTACAACTTATACAGACAGAAACCAGGGGAATATGTGTGGGAATGTATATTAAGGGTGTGGGATAATGGTGGAAGGAATCTAAGGTTGGATCAGGCTGAATTTACTAATATGGGCCCACTAAGCAGAGATTCTGCATTCATTGTTGTAGCTCGAGGGGTTAGGAAGGGTGTTAACTGTTTGGGTGGTTGGCTGAAACATGGATCAAAAGGTGGCCTGCATTACCAGAGGTTGAAATGCCAGAACTGCCCTGGTACAATGAGGAGGAGGGGATTCAAAGGCTTAGAGAGATGGGAATGTTAGAGTGGATTTATCATGGAGGACCTGCTCACACACCCCTGGAATGTCCAGAGGACACACCTTTTCCCAGGACTGTGAGGAATAAATTTGTGAGACTAGCTCAATCATCCCTGAAGAGCTCTGTAGTTGCCCTTCTCTGCAGGTCACAGATTACTGTGGGAACTGCTGTCACTGAGCTGGAATCCTTAAACACAATGGGAATGATCAGATCCCAAGTTGGCAGAAGCCACGTGGCAGCAGTTAATTGCCAAAGACAAGGAGGGTGTGGCTACCATAATGGAAAACAGGCTCAAAGCGGCAGTCAAAATAACCTGACTCGCAGAGACTTATGGTGTTGGCTAGTAGATCATGGAGTACCTAGAAGTAAAATAGATGGGCAGTCTACCAAATTCTTGTTTGACCTCTATAAGCAGAAGAAGTCTAGGTTAAGTGAACCAAAGTCTAAATTGAATTATAAAAAAGAGAGTTACGGCCCCTTAGTCAATTCCCAGACTTGAGAGAGTTGAGAGATCCAGAGCCCCTCGAATGAGGGGAAGGCTGGGTACCCTTGGGGAAGGACCCTTTACACTGCCAAAAATTTATACTGCTAATCTTCCTCCCAGCCTTCCCCAAGGGGACCTAGAGCCTTTCATCAGGGTAACTGTGCATTGGGGAAAAGGAAATGATCAGATATTTTGGGGGTAATTAGGCACTGGCTTAGAAGTGACATTAATTCCAGGAGACCCAAAATGTCACTCTGATCCACCAGTCCGAGTAGGGGCTTATGGAGGTCAGGTGATTGATGGAGATTTAGCTCAGATCCATCTCACAATGGGTCCAGTAGGTCCCCAGACCCGTTCTGTGGTTATTTCACCAGTTCTGTAATGCATAATTTGAACAGACGTATTCAGCAACTGGCGGAATCCTCACATTGGTTCCCTGACTTGTGGAGTGAGAGCTATTATGGTAGGAAAGGCCAAGTGGAAGCCACTAGAACTGCCCCTGCCTAGCAAAACAGTAAACCAGAAGTAATACTAGATTCCTGGAGGGATTGCAGAGGTTAATGCCAGTTTTAAGGACTTGAAGGATGCAGAGGTGGTGATTCCCACCACATCCCCATTCAGCTCTCCTATTTGGCCAGTGCAGAGAACAGATGGGTCTTGGAGGACAACAGTGGATTACTGTAAGCTTAACCAGGTGGTGACTCCAATTGCAGCTGCTGTTCCAGATGTGGTATCATTGCTTGAGCAAATCAACACATCCCCTGGTACCTGGTATGCAGCTATTGATCTGGCAAATGCTTTTTTTCTCAATAGCTGTTACTTAAGGACCACTAGAAATAGTTTGCATTCAGCTGACAAGGTCAGCAGTATACATTCACTGTCTTACCTCTTACCTTAACTCTCCAGCCCTATGTCATAATATTGTCCACAGGGATCTTTATCATTTCTCCCACAATACATCATACTGGTTCATTATAATGATATCATGTTGATTGGACCTAGTGAGCAAGAAGTAGCAGCTACTCTAGATTTGTTGGTAAGGTATCTGTGTGGCAGAGGATGGGAGAAAAACTGAACAAAAATACAGGGGCCTTCCACCTCAGTAAAATTTCTAGGTGTCCAGTGGTGTGGGGCCTGTCAAGATATCCTTTCTAAGGTGAAGGATAAGCTGTTGCATCTGGCCCCTCCTACAACCAAAAAGGAGGCACAATGCCTAGTTGGCCTGTTTGCATTCTGGAGACAGCATATTCCTCATTTGGATGTGCTATTCTGGCCCATTAACCAAGTGACCAGAAAAGCTTCTAGTTTTGAGTGGGGACCAGAACAAGATGAGGCTCTGTGACAGGTCCAGGATGCTGTGCAAGCTGCTCTGCCACTTGGACCATAGGATCCAGTTGATCCAATGGTGCTGGAAGTGTCAGTGCAAATAGAGATGCTGTTTAGACCCTTTGGCAGGCTCCTATAGGAGAATCACAATGCAGGCCTTTAGGATTTCGGAGTAAGCCTTGCCATCCTCTGCAGATAACTACTCTCCTTTAGGGAAACAATTTTTGGCCTGCTATTGGGCCTTAGTAGAGACAGGATGTTTAACCATGGGCCACCAAGTTACCATGAGACCTGAGTTACCTATCATGAGATGCGTGTTATCTGACCTTCCAAGCCACAAAGTTGGGCATGCACAGCAGCACTCCATCATAAAATGGAAATGGTATATATGAGATAGAGCCTGTGGGTCTTGAAGGGACAACTAAGTTACATGAGGAAGTTGCCCAAATGCCCATGGCCCCTACTCCTTCCACCTTACCTTACTTTCCCTTTCCCAGCCCACAGCAATGGAATCTTGGGGAGTTCCTTACGATCAGTTGACTGAGGAAGAGAAAACTCAGGTCTGGTTTACAGATGGTTCTGCACGATATGCAGGCCCCACATGAAACAGGACTGTTGCAGCACTGCAGCCCATTTCTGAGATGTCCCTGAAGGACTGAAGGACAGTGGTGAGGAAATCCTCCCAGTGGGCAGAACTTAGAGCAGTGCACCTGATCGTTCTTTTTTATTTTTTTTTTAATTTTATTTTGAAATAAATTCAAACTTACAGGAATGGTTGCAAAAACAATACAAAACTCATACACAGAGCTCCAGCAAACCCCGACCCCCTTCCCCAATACTCCAATCCACCAACTTTGACATCCTATCACACCACCATTTCTTTCTTTCCCTCCCTCCCTCCCTCCCTCCCTATCATCCATCATCTATTGCTCTGTCTTAACATATGAGAGCAAGCTGCACACATCCTTGAACAAACAATATATTTCACATATACATTTCCCATGAACAACAGCATTCTTTTACGCAATCCCATTAAGTGCAGCTAAGAAGTTCAAGAAATTCAACATTGATACAAACCTTACATTCTATATTTCCTTTTTTTCCCTTATGTCCCAACTGTGCCCCTTTGAGCCTCCTCTCCTCCATCCTCAGATCCCATCCAGGATCATCCTTGGCATTCAGTTGTCATCTATTTAGACTGTCTTTTACTTTTTCAATTGTGGAAACCTATACACAGCCTAAATCTTCCCATTCCACCCCCTCCCTAGCATTCCATTAGTGGGATTAATCACATTTAGAATGTTGTAATGCCATCACCTTCCCACCACCCATTACTAGAAATTTCCCTTCACCTCAAACAGCAACCCTACACTCATTTCTTAACTCCCCATTGCCCCTTCCCCCACTTCTTGTAACCCATACTCTACTTTTCATGTCTGTGGTCATATTCTCTGATACTTTCTTTGTGTTTACCGTGGGGCTCAAATTTAACATCTTAAATCTCTAACAATCTTGTTTTTCTTTGATACCAACTTAACTTCAATAGGACACATAAACTATGTTCCTATACTACTCCATTCCCCCACCTTTATGTAGTTCTTGCCAAAAATTACATATTTTACATTGAGTCCAAAACCACTGATTTATCATTACAGTTTATGTATTTTAGATCCTGTAGGAAGTAAACAGTGGAGTTTCAAATCAAAAATACAGTAGTACTGGTATTTATATTTACCATGTGATCTTTACTGGAAATCTTTATTTATTCATGTGGTTTCATCAGTCAATTGTTAGTGTCCCTTCCTTTCAGCCTGCACAATTCCCTTTAGCATTTCTTACAGGACTGAACTACTGGTGATGAAGTCCCTCAGCTTTTGATTGTCCGGGAATGTTTTCATCTCCCCCTCATTTTTAACCTCCAGGTATTTGTCAATTTTCTAAGTCTCTGATAGTGATTGACTTCTATTTGTATTCCATTGTGGTCAGAGAATGTGCTTTGAATAAATTCATTTTTTTTTAATTTATTGAAGCTTGTTTTATGTCCCAGCATACGGTCCATTCTGGAGAAAGATACATGATCACTAGAGAAGAATGTGTGTCCTGGTGATTTTGGATGTAATGTTCTATATACGTCTGTTAAATCCAATTCATTTATCAGATTGTTTAGGTTTTCCATTTCCTTATTGGTCTTCTGCCTGGTTGATCTATCTATAGGAGAGAGTGATGTGTTGAAGTCTCCCACAATTACTGTGGAAACATCAATTGCTTCCTTTAGTTTTGCCAGTGTTTGTCTCATGTATTTTGGGTCACCTTGATTGGGTGCATAAACATTTATGATTGTTATTTCTTCTTGTTGAATTGTCCCTTTTATTAGTATGTAGTGGCCTTCTTTGTCTCTCATAGCATCTTTGCATTTTAAGTCTATTTTATCTCAGATTAATATTGCTACTCCTGCTTTCTTTTGGCTGTAGTTTGCATGAAATATTTTTTTCCATCCTTTCACTTTCAATTTCTTTGTGTCCCTGTGTCTAACATGAGTCACTTGTATGCAACATATTGATGGTTCATTTTTTTATCCATTCTGCCAATCTATATCTTTTAATTGGGGAGTTTAATCTATTTACATTCAATGTTTTTACTGTGGAGGCAATTCTTGAATCAGCCATCCTATCTTTTGGTTTATGTTTTTTCAGATATATTTTTTCCCTCTCTCTCTTAATGTCCTTTAATGTACCCATACTGAATTTCTTTAGTACTGAACCTTTCTCCATATCTCTCTCTCATTTCTTTGTTTTTCTGTAGGTAGGGCTCCCGTTAGTATCTCAAGTAGGGCAGGTCTCCTGTTAGCAAATTCTCTCAGTGTTTGTTTGTCTGTGAAAAATTTAAGCTCTCCCTCAAATTTGAAGGAGAGCTTTGCTGGACAAAGAATTCTTGGTTGGAAATTTTTCTCTTTCAGAATTTTAAATATGTCATGCCACTGCCTTCTCGCCTCCATGGTGGCTGCTGAGTAGTCACTACTTAGTCTTATGCTGTGTCCTTGGTAAGTGGTGAATTGCTTTTCTCTTGCTGCTTTCAGAACTTGCTCCTTCAGTATTTGACAATCTGATCAGAATATGTCTTGGAGTGGGTTTATTTGGATTTATTCTATTTGGAGTTCGCTGGGCATTTATGCTTTGTGTATTTATATTGTGCAGAAGGTTCGGGAAGTTTTCCCCAATAATTTCTTTGAATACTCTTTCTAGACCTTTACCCTTCTCTTCCCCTTCTTGGACACCAATGAGTCTTAAATTTGGACTTTTTATCTATCATACCCCTGAGATCCATTTTGATTTTTTTCCCCATTCTTTCTTTTGTTCTTTCATTTTCCATTCTGTGGTCCTCAAGGACTCTGAGTCATTGTTCAGCTTCCTCTAGTCTTGTACTATGAGTATCCAGAATCTTTTTAATTTGGTCAACAGTTTCTTTTATTTCCATAAGATCATCTATTTTTTTATTTACTCTTGCAAGTTCTTCTTTATGCTTTTCTAGGGTCTTCTTCATGTCCTTTATATCCTGTGCCATACTCTCATTGTTTGTCTTTAGTTCTTTGATTAATTGCTCCAAGTACTGTCTCCCCTCTGATCTTTTGATTTAGGTATTTGGGTTTGGGTTCTCCATATAGTCTGGTTTTATCATATGCTTTAAAATTTTCTGTTGTTTTTGGCCTCTTGGTATTTGCTTTACTTGATAGGGTTCTTTCAGAATATTAAAAACACCAATCTCTAATTTGTCAGATCTACAGCTTGGTAGCGTACACTTTTTCTAACTAACCAGCAGATGGCACCCACGGGTCACCTATTCCCCTCAAGTCAGTTCTCCCCAACTTTGTCTTTGTAGTGTGTGGAGGTCTGATTCTTGTGGGGTTCAATTGGTGCACAAGTTTGGGTGTGTTTTTGGTGCTGTCTGCCTTGAATGAGGGGCGTGCATCTGAGCGTTTAGGGAGGCAAGGCAGCTTTAATAATCAAACCTCCCAGGTGTTCCCAGAGATTTAAGGCTGTTGCAAGAGTTTAAGCCTTCATTTCAGTCTTGCCACAGGTTGTCTCTGCTGCTGACCCACAAGTCCTTGGTATTGGTGTAGGGTCCCTGGGATTTCCAAGTGGGCTCTCCTTCCCAGCCATGCTCTTCTAGGACCTCTGCTGAGGGAAGGCTGTGCCACACCACAAGTGTGCACTGGCCCTCCAGGGAAGCCCTGGGCCGCCGGACCGTGCAGGGGCGTCCCAGCCCACTGCAAAATGGCTGAATAGGGTGTGCCAATCTCCTCCTCTTTGCACAGCTCCACCCTCCCAGCTCCGGGACAACCAGCTGTGGGTGCACTAAAGGCCACCGTCCACGGCCAATATTGTGGCATGTGCCCAGTGCTGCGGGAATCACTCCCCATCACACTAGGACCCTTGGCACGGCTCTAGGCTGTGGCTCCAGCCCCGGGCAGGAGTGTCCCCAGCCTGCCAGGTAGATGGCTGCAAGGGGCACAGTTTCTTTCTCCTTTTGGCTCCCCTCTGCCCTCCTGGATCCGAGACAATTAGCAGCAGTTGTGGGAAGGGCTATCTTCCACGCCAGATATTGAGGTGTTGGCATGGCCCATTCCTGCCGCGCTTCACTGCATGATTCTCACCGCTGTATCTGCAGCCACTCCTGGGATTTTTTTTTTTTCTTCAAAAAGAACTAGTCCATCTCCAAACGCCAACCCATGGTTTCCCCACAATGCAGCGCAGCTGCCAGACTTTCAGCTGGCTCACTCACTCATTTCAGAATGCAAACTCCTGGTTTCACCAAATCCACGGTCCCTGTGGATTTAGCAGACCTTGTCCGGCTGGGGCATCACTGGAACTGGTGTTCTGGGTCACTTTTTGGCTTTTATCTAGTATTTTTCACAGAGGTGTTTTTTTGCCCTGTCTCACCTAGCCGCCATCTTAGGTTCTCCTGATTGTTCTTTTTGCTTGGAAGAAAAACTGGTCAGAGGTGTGTTTGTATACTGATTCATGGACTATTGCTAATGGTTTGGCTGGATGGTCAGGGACTTGGAAAGAACATGATTGGAAAATTGGTGACAGAGAAGTCTGGGGAAGAGGTATGTGGACAGACCTTTCTGAGTGGGCAAAAAAAAAAAAATAACCATGCAGATATTTGTGTCCCTTGTGAATACTCACCAGAGGATGACTTCAGCAGAGGAAGATTTTAATAATCAAGTGGATAAGATGACCCATTTGGTGGATACCAATCAGCCTCTTTCCCCAGCAACTCCTACCATTTCCCAGTGGTCATGGTGGTAGGCATGGAGGTTATGCATGGGCTCAGCAACATGGTGTTCCACTGAACAAGGCTGACCTGGCCACAGCCACTGCTCACTGCCCAATCTGCCAGCAGCAGAGACCCACACTCAGTCCCCGATATAGCACCATTCTCTGAAGTTATCAGCCTGCTACCTGGTGGCAGGTTGATTACATTGGACCATTTCCATCATGGAAGGGGCAGCAGTTTGTTCTCACTGGAATAGACACATACTCTCAATATGGGTTTGCCTTCCCTGCATGCAATGCTTCTGCCAAAATTACCATCCGTGGACTTACGGAATGCCTTATATCCACTACTATGTTATTCCATACAGCATTGCTTCTGATCAAGGAACCCACTTCACAGCAAATGAAGTGACAGAATGGGCACATGCTCGTGGAAATCTCTTATCTTACCATGTTCCCCATCATCCAGAGGCAGCTGGGTTGATAGAACAGTGGAATGGCCTTTTGAAAACTCAATTGCGGCACCAACTAGGTGGCAATACCTTGCAGGACTGGGGCAATGTTCTCCAGGAGGCTGTGTATGCTCTGAATCAGCATCCACTGTATGCTGCTGTTTTTCCCATAGCCAGGATTCACGGGCTCAGGAATCAAGGGGTGGAAACAGGAGTGGCACCACTCACTATCACTCCTAGTGATCAACTAGGAAAATTTTTGCTTCCTGACCCTGCAAGCTTAAGCTCTGCTGGTCTACAAGTCTTAGTTACAAAAAGAGAAGTGCTCCCACCAGGAGACACAACAGTAATCCCATTGAACTCAAAGTTAAGACTTCCACCTGGTCACTTTGGTTTTCTTATGCCTCTGAATCAACAGGCGAGGAAGCGGATTACTGTACCGGCTTGGGTGACTAATCCAGACTATCAAGGGGAAATAGCACTGTAGCTACACAGTGGAGGTAAAGAAGAGTTTTCCTGGAATACAGGAAATCCTGTAGGGCATCTCTTAGTACTACTATGCCCTGTGATTAAAGTCAATGGAAAACTGCAACAACCCAATCCAGGCAGGACCACCAATGGCCAAGGAACTTCAGGAATGAAGGTTTGGGTCACCACACCAGGCAAAGAAGCATGGCAGGCTGAAGTGCTTGCAGAGAGTAAAGGGTACATGGAATGGGGAGCAGAAGGTAGTGGTAAAGATGAACTATGACCAGGTGGCCTGTTACAGAAATGAGGACTACGATGGCATCACTATTTCCTCCTTGTTTGTTGCATGTGTGTTTGTATTTGCCCTAAAGCAAGCATCTTTGTTTTCTTCTCTTTCTTATCCCCTTATCATATGACATGACCTGTACTGCTCATTTTGCCATATTTACGTTACAGGAAATCAAGTTTGAGTCAATATTACCCAAGGACTTCACCCTATTCTGGAACGCTTTAGTGCATTTCCTGTTGTACACAGGAGAGCTGAGTATTGTCTACAGTTGCGCTCTATTTCACCACCATTGTTGAGGTACCTGTAAATATTGTACTTGATGCTCATTACTCTACTCAGAAAGGCACTGTTAATTCTGCAGTTTATTTCAACAGCACCTTCTTGAGCAGGGTAGTGTGAACAGCGTGGCGGAAGGTGGAGAAACCAATCGACACCCCCCAATGCAGTATTCTCATATAGTCTCCACCAAGGCATGGCACCTATACCCAGATTTATCCATAAGACCTGGGCAATACCAGCCCATTATTCAGAGATTTACAATGCTCTTCGTTCTTGCTTATCTATCCTAACAAAAAATAAATGAAGAAACAAGTACATAAACAAGTCAATACATAGGAATTGAATTTGAAACACAGAACAACAGCACCCCATAACTTTACCATACTTAACCACTACAAAATTCGTGACTTCATATAGGATTAAAAGTAAATTTCAAGAAACAACTAGTACACAATCCAGAATAACTGCAGGGGGCAAACGAGACCGTCCACTCCTCATACACCAACCTGAATTGGGAGGAATGCCCAAGATCACAGCATAAAATCTGTAAGTAAAACCTGCGGATCCAAGTCACGAGACCCCCTCCCCCATAGCCCGAGCTGCAAAGCCTCGTGGTGCCAGAGAGAAGCTCTCTCCCAGCAAGCAAATATAGCTCAGCTGAGCTCCAATTGGGTTTTTAAGTAGCGAGTGTGAACTGCTCACTACAGGTACGAATCCCCAAAAAACAGAGGCTTTGGGTGACGACTGACCTTGGAAAGCTGGAGAGTCACCTTGGGCTAGGTCTGAAGGGGACTATCTGTTTCTTTTTCGGCTCAGTGGAGAAAGTCCCAGTCATTTTCAGTTTCCAGGGCTGTGACTCAGAGAAGGGTGGAGACAGCACAAGCAGAGAGAGAGACCATTGAAATGCTAATGACCTCCCCCTAGGGGGTCTATCTTCTCTAAGAGGAAAGGGGTGGGGCCCTTTCCATTCAGAACCAGACCCCAGAGCCTGGGGAAACACAGCCATACCTCCTCACACCAGTCAAGAATTATAGGCTAACAGTCATCACCTGCTGGGCAGAAAAGCACAGTGACCTGAGGCAACACAGGGTGGAGCAATTTTCTAAGACACACCCGCAGGGAAACCAGATGCTGAATATTTCTTCCCTCTGGGACCTGAGCCTGTTCTGGTCTGGGAAAACCTGATTTAGATAACCAAGGAAACCATGCCTAGACAACAGAAAATTACAACCTACACTAAGAAAAACAAAGTTATGGCCCAGTCAAAGGAACAAACGTACACTTCATCTGAGATACAGGAATTTAAACAACTAATGCTAAATCAATTCAAAAAGTTTAGAGAAGATATTGCAAAAGAGACAGAGGCTGTAAAGAAAACACTGGGCATATATAAGGCAGAAATCGAAAGTTCAAAAAAACAACTAGTAGAATCTATGGAAATGAAAGGCACAACACAAGAGATGAAAGACACAATGGAAGCATACAACAGCAGATCTCAAGAGGCTGAAGAAAACACTCAGGAACTGGAGAATGAAACACCTGAAAGCCTACATGCAAAGGAGCAGGTGGAGAAAAGAATGAAAAAATGTGAGCAACGTCTCCAGGAACTCAAGGATGAGTTGGTGTCCCAGAAGGAGAAGAGAAGGGAAAAGGGGCAGAAGCAATAATACAGGAAATAATTAATGAAAATTTCCCATCTCTTATGAAAGACATAAAATTACAGATCCAAGAAGCGCAGCGTACTCCAAACGGAAGAGATCTGAATAGGCCTACGCCAAGACACTTAATAATCAGATTATCAAATGTCAAAGACAAAGAGAGAATCCTGAAAGCAGTAAGAGAAAAGCAATCCATTACATACAAAGGAAGCTTAATAAGACTATGTGCGGATCTCTCAGCAGAAACCATGGAAACAAGAAGGAAGTGGTGTGATATATTTAAGATACTGAAAGAGAAAAACCGCCAGCCAAGAATCCTATATCCAGCAAAGCTGTCCTTCAAATAAGAGGGAGAGCTCAAAATATTTTCTGACAAACAGACAATGAGAAACTTTGTGAACAAGACACCGGCCCTACAGGAAATACTAAAGGGAGCACTACAGAGTGATAGAAGACAGGAGTGCGTGGTTTGGAACACAATTTTGGGAGATGGTAGCACAACAATGTAAGTACACTGAACAAAGATAACTATGAATACGGTTGAGAGAGGAAGGTGGGGAGCATGTGAGACACCACAAGAAAGGAGGAAAGATAAAAACTGGGACTGTGTAACTTGGTGAAATCTAGAGTATTCAATAATTGTGATAAAATGTACAAATATGTTCTTTTACGAGGGAGAACAAGCAAATGTCAACCTTGCAAGCTGTTAAAAGTGGGGAGGCATTGGGGGAGGGATGCAATCAGCATAAACTAGAGACTGTAACTAATAGAATCATTGTATTATGCTTCCTTTAATGTAACAAAGGTGATATACCAAGGCAAATGCAGATAAGTGGGGGGGATAGGGGAGGCATGTTAGACACTTGACATTGGTGATATTGTCTGATTCTTTATTCTACTTTGATTTAAGGTTATTTTGTCTTTTGCTGCTTCCCAGCTGTCATTTTTTTTTCCTCTTTCTTTTGCCTCTCTACCTTCTTTGACTTTCCCTCCTGCCTTGTGGAAGAAATGTAGATGCCCTTATATAGATAGTGGTGAAGGTGGTGAACACATAAATGTATGACCATGCAGAGAGCCATCGATTATTTACTTGGGATGGAATGTATGGTGAGTGAACAAAACCATATTAAAAAAAAATGGGTTGATGACAAAACCTTGAGGGCAATATACTGAGTGAAATAAGCCAGACACATTAGCACAATCATTGCAGGGTCTCAGTGATAGGAACTAATTATAATATGTAAACTCATAGACATGAAATATAAGGTACCAAGATATAGGACGAGGCTTAAGAATGGGGAGTGGTTGCTTAGTATGAGCAGAATGTTCAATTAGGATGAACTTAAATGTTTGGAAATGACCAGGGGTGTTGGTAGCAAGATGTGACAATAACTAACTGCACCGAATGGTGTGTGAATGAGGTGGAAAGGGGAAGCTCAGAGTCATATATGTCACCAGAAGGAAAGTTGGAGGTGAAAAGATAGGAATGTATAAAACTGAATCCTATGGTGGGCAATGTCCATGATCAACTGTACAAATACTGGAAATCGCTTCCATGAACCATAATAAGTGTACGACAATACAATTAGAAGTTAATAATAGAGGGGCATATAGGGAAGAAATATATACCTATTGCAAACTATATACTACAGTTAGTAGTATTTCAACATTTTTTTGTAAACAGTAACAAATGTACTATACCAATACTACGGGTCAACAATTGAGGGGGGTTGGTTAGGGATATGGGAGGATTAGAGTTTCCTTTTCTTTTTTTCTTTTTTCATCTTTCACTTTATTTCTTGTCTGGAGTAATGAAAAGTTTCTAAAACTTGAACAAAAATTAAGTGTGGTGATGGATGCACAGCTGTATGAGGGTACCCAGGGGCAAGTGATTGTACACTCTGGATCTTTGGAAAATTGTATGGTATCTGAACAATCCCAATAAAAATAAAAAAAAAAAAAGTAAATTTCCAAAAGGGGACAACTGAATACTGCAGAGAGGATAAACACAGAAAGGCTAAAAAGGGCACAATGACCACACTGCATATTTTTTTCACATGTGCTTGAGCCCCTTTTAAAATATTGGTAGAAAATACTAAAAAATATACAAATGAGAATTTTCCCAGAGGCCCTCATACACAGGTTACACCCCATAAAATACTTGAAAGATGATCCCATAATGGACCAGCACTGACTAAGTGGATCCATGGCACCTGTGTGCAGGAGGCCAAACAATCCCCCAGGACCACGAGATGATGTGTTTTTCATTGCTTCACTTCAACCTATACTGCCCACAGGATGATAAGGTAGGAGCCGCACATGAACCACATCCCCAAGTCATGCCACTTAAAACAGTACCCCATATTCTCAGCCCATGAGTGGCCATTTATATTCAACTACATCAATTCCAATCATCCCACTACCCTTTGCCATCCTCCACAGCATGACACCATTCGATGAAATATTGTCATTTGCACAGCCCAAGTTTTTCCTTTCATTCTGCCCTATTATATTCTGCATCACTGATGATTTCCAATTTCAAAAATATTTTCACATGATCTTACACTGCCAAGGCTGCTATAACAAATACCAGACACTGGTTGGCTTAAAGAACAGGAATTTCTTGCCAACAGTTTTGGAAGCTAGAGGTCCGAGATCAAGGTGACAGCAGGGCCATGCATTCTCTGAAGTGTGCAGATTTCTGGTGAAGGCTTGCTGGCAAACAATAACTCTCTATGTAATAACAACCGATTTATAATAAAAGTTAAATTAAAGCAATTTGTTGGAAAATTTACATATCCATCTGCAAAAAAATGAATCATACTATAGACCGTATTACAAGATCAGTGTCAAATGAGAATACTAAGAGAATAAAGACCTTCCACATTCTAGGAGTAATTGTTAATATAATATATATATGAAGAAAGGCTTGCAGGTATACTGTAGAAAATAGTCTCAAAATTCAAAATAACAAAACAAACTACCCAATAATAAACAGGCAAATTATTGAACACACAATTCACCAACAATGAGATAGGGATTATATATAAGTACTCGGAAAGATTATCAATGTTACTCATCACTGGGGAAATGCAAATTCAACCACAATCAGGTACAACCCCACATACATTAGAAAGGCTAAAATAAAATCAGACTTACCATAGTGTGAGCCACAATATTTTCAGTCAATCTTTTTCTGTTGTATGTGTGTGTGTGGAGGGGTGTTACTCTATTTATGACAAATATTCCAAATCCATGCCTCTCTGATCAGAAGTTTTTTGGAATGGTGACTTAAGGCTTGACCAGTTGGGGAATGGAGTCATCTGGCTCATTCATCCTGCAAATGACCCCTCAGATAGCATAGGTATTAAGCTGTCCTTTGAACCTGCCTGAATGAATATATTGTTTCATTAATATATTAACTTCTTAATCACTGATAAAACCTCCAATAAAAATTAAAGAAATCACAAAAAGGAGAAAAATAGAAGCAAACAAAGTAACAAGTGAAAAAATACCATAGTAAGCAAACCAACAAAGAAAAGTAGAAGCAAATCACACATATTCATAGACAGAGTCAGAACACATAAAATCCAATGAACCCCCACACATTACAAAAACAAACACCATATTAATAAATCTCTCATATATTAAATAAACACATAAAGCAAAATACTAATCATAAGCCACCCCTCCAAACCACAAATAAAGGAAGAAAAATACAATGATAAAAAGCAGGAATAACAACAAACTCTCTACATATTTAAACATTCCAAAATTCAAAGAAACCCATACAAGCGCAGTTGCTTTATCTGGCTATTAAGGAGGTCCTTGAGAAAATTCCCTGAATCTCAGGGCTCAGGGGAGGGCAGCTCTGAGCCTGATCTCCATACTTGACAACAAGGTCATCTCGAGTTGTCCTTGATGTGTATTGCTCTTCTCAGAGAAGCACAGCTAATATGACAAAGCACCCTCCTGAGCAGGGTGTCATACAGTGTTGCAGAAGATGGAGACACTGGCCGATGCCCCCTCTCCCAATGCAGCCTTCATCACACCACCCACTAACTCTTGAAACAATACCCATGATTTATCCATAAGACCTAGTTTATTCGAAGCCCTTTATGAAGAAGACAGCACTGTGGTTCCTTCTTGCCTGTCCATCATTCATATCTAACTGAAAAATAAATGAACAAACAATAACAGAGATAAGTGATGCCCTGAAGTGACATCATTTCAGAAATACTCCATTATACTCACACCATGAATGGACAGCAGTATGTGATCATGATCTGGAAGACACCCACCCAACTTGACTTTCTCTTCCACCACTCCATGAATGCATATCCCTTCACCTGCTGAGTGTTCAGTGGGACAAATGTCAGGTCTAAGAGAAAATAATTCTCCCTCCCTTTCACTATTTCTCTGGGATTTAGAATTCTTGTTTGCATTATCCTTCTGAGCTGCAAACTAATATGGTTGGAACATGAATAAATGGGTTTCATTCTCAAAAAGTCCCCCGTAAACAAAAAACCTGATCTGAATCACATACTATAACTTTCTATCCAGTAGACAACTTCATCCTCTCTAAGGGAATTGCCTACTTCAAATCCAGAACAAGAAAATAAGCAGGGAAAACATGAGGAATAAAGTAGAAGGAAGGGAGATTTCCTGTCAAAATGCAGAAAGAATGAAAATGAATTTAGCAATAACAAATACAGTAATATTTTACTAGAAGATAAAATATCCTATAATGTATAGTAGTTCCTACAACTATGGGTGAAACAGTGTGTGCCAGAAAGATCGACGCACACACGCAGGGGTGAAATCCAGAACTCTGGAAAAGGGTAGGTGTAGTATATAAAGAAGCATAGCTGTTAATGTACAGTGTATTCACTGGAAATTCCTTGAAATTTCCCCTCCAGAACTTGCCAGAAATAAACCCTCCATTGTGCCAGGGAAAGTTGTTCATATGAAGTAAGTTATCAGTGGATTCATGCACAAGAAATACACCAAGGGAGGGTACCTTGACAAACTGTTGGTTGTTGAGTATTGCAGGCCAGAGGGAGCTGTCAGAGCCATGCACTGGAGAAGGTGCCTGCTCTGCAGTAGTGCGTCTTATGGTGAGTGCTCTTCTTGCAGGAATCACCAGCTGGGAAGCGGCATGTATTCCAGTAACCTGCAGAGAGACTACACAGAAATAAGGAAACAATTCCCATTCCACCCATTCCGAATGCCCCCTAATGCCTGCTATTAACCAAACTTAACATCTAACAAACTGAAAAAGAAAAATAATTAAAGGGCCCATCCCTGTTATCACAGAGAAAGCAAAAAAGGTGAATTTGGATCTGAGGAACAATAAAGCAATAACTGGGACAAACAGAGACTGAAATTCATTTGTGACATACTGATTTGCTATTGAAGAATTCCTCACCAACTAGAAATGTTTGTCTTAATTTTTTCTTATTAATAAAAATTATCCCTATGCTGATATTAAGTACATAAAAGTCTCTAGATAAACAACTTATTCAAGGATTACATAGCTGATTTTTAAAAAATATGATGTTTACCATACTGCTGCACAGTTCAATGGATTGAACCTTTTGCATAATGAGTTAACCAGAATATCTTTTGCAAAGAGCACTTTAGTTAAAAAAAAAAAAAAAACACTGCAGTTTACATTTTCCTATATGGAAAAATAAGATTTTTCATTTGAGAACATAAACTCTCCTCAGCATATTCCCAGCAACTTTACAAGTTGAAGTATAGATTCAAATTGAGATATAGAGTTAGAGGTAGAGATAAAGTAAAACTAAGATGGATATACAAAGATGAGGTTGCAAATAAATGTTTTTTATGCTTATCCAAAATAAGTACTCAATTTGGTATAAAATGTAAAGATATGGGACAAAAATTAGAATGGGTGTTTATATATTTTAATTTATTCATATGCCATATTGTTAAATGATAGTCTCATGTAGACAACAGGTAACAGCAATTAAACATGAGATTAAAAGTGAAGATATATGCCAGGATTTTACTAAATGCACCATTATAAATCATGGCCTTCATTCCTACATTATAATAATTCTCTAAGAAATTATTATTTTCCAAATAGATCTATTTTAATATCACGCACTGAAAATGTCTAGAAATAATTTTATCTCTACATGTTCCATGTTTCCAACAATAAATACAATGTAATGTTACCAGTCCTTAATTTTACTAATGGCTAGTAGTATTTATTATTTGAATTAACAGGTGGCAATAATTACTTGACAGCATGATGTTTTGTGGTTTTTAAGCTCATTTTACCAAATCATCACAGGACATCTGTGAGAATGAAAATATTAGCATTTCTGCATCAATATTTGTCATGAGGCTTGTGAATGAGACATGTGAAGATAATTTTTGAAACTGAAACCATCAGACATACAGTATTCAACAAAACAAAAAGAAGTGATAAAATATGTCTGTTCAAATTTCATTCTTAGATAGAAATACCTAGACCATCCTAAGTTACATCCAGAAACCCATACTTTAGTGTATGTGTTTTGGTTTGCTAAAGCTGGCTAAGTGCAATATGCCAAAATTGGGTTGGCTTTTACAATGGGGAATGATTAACTTAAAATTTACGGTTCTTAGGCTGTAAAAATTCCCAATTCATGTCATCAACAGTATGATAACTGGACTCTGAAGTCTGCCTGCTGGCATCTGGGCTTTTCTCTCACATGGCAAGGCACATCGTGACATCTGCTGTTCCTTCTCTCTAGGGTTTTGTTATTTTCCGCTTCTGGTTTCCATGGCTCACTTTCTCAGCTTATCTGGTGCTTTTCTCTGCATGCATCTCTTAGCTTCTGTATGTGTTTTATGCTCTTATAAAGGACCCCATAATTGAGTGGGTCACATCTCTATGGAATCAACCTAATCAAAGGTCTAACTCACAATAAGACTGCAGCCACAAGATTGGATTAAAAGACCATGGCTTTTGTCTGGGTACATAGTAGATTCAACCAAAACACAATCAGTAAGGGTAAAAAGAGAGAGAGGAAGAAAAAAAAATAGATATGACAAATAAAATCCAAGAGACAAAATGGTAGATGAAAGTACTGCCTTTACAATAATAACATTAAATGTTAATGGATTAGAATCCCCAATCAAAAGTCATAGACTGGCAGAGTGGATTCAAAAACTGGATCCATCTATATGTTGTCGATAAGAGACTCACTTTAGGCCCAAGGACAAAAATTGGTTGAAAGTGAATGGTTGGAAAAATATATTTAACGCAAACAACAACTAGAAAAGAGCAGGGGTAGTTATACTGATATTAGACAAATAAGGCTTCAAATATAAAACAATGAAAAGAGACAAAGAAGGACACTATATATTAATAAAAAGGACAATTCATCAAAAAGACATACAATCATAAATATTTATGTACTGAGTCAGAGTGCCCCAAAATACATGAGGCAAACACTGATAACACTGAAGGGAGAAGTAGATAACTTTACAATAATAGTTGGAGACTTGAACACACCATGCTTATCAATAGATAGAATATCTAAACTGGGGATCAATAAGGACACAGAGAACCTAAACAAAATGATAAATGAACAAGATTTAACAGACATATATGGAACTTTGCACCCCACAACAGCATAATACACATTTTTGTCAAGTGCTCATGGAAGGTCACAAAGCAAGTCTCAATAAATTTAAAAAGACTGAAAATATACAAAACACTTTCTCGGATCACAGTGGAATGAAGTTTGAAATCAATAAGGGGCACAAGACCAGAATATTCACAAATATATAGAGGTTAAACAACATACTCTTAAACAACCAGTGTGTCAAGGATGAAATTACAAGGGAAATCAGTAAATATCTCAAGGCAAATGAGCATGAAAACACAACCTATCAAAATTTATGGGATACAGCAAAGGCAGTGATGAGAGGGAAATTTATTGCCCTAAATGCTTGTATTACAAAAGAAGAAAGAGCAAAAGTTGAGGAATTAACTTGATTACCAAGAGGAACTTGAAGAAAGAACAGTAAACTAACCTCAAAGCAAACAGAAGAAAGGAAATAACAAAGAAAAGAGCAGAAATAGATGAAATTAAATACATGGAAATGATAGAGAGAATCAACAAAACCAGAAGTTTGTTTCTTGAGATAAATGATAAAATTGATGGACACTTAGCTAGGCTGACAAAAAATGAAGAGAGGTTGCAAATAAATAAAATAAGAAATGGGACATAGCTAATGACCCCACAGAAATAAAGTAGATAATAAGAGGATACCATAAGCAACTATATGCCAAAAAACTAGACAAAGTACATGGAATAGATAACTTCCTAGAACAGCATAAGCAACCAACACTGACCCAAAAAGAAATAGAAAACCTCAACAAACCAACCAAATGGAAAGAGATTGAAAGAGTCATCAAAAAACTCCCCCCAACAAAAGTCCAGTACCAGATGGCTTCACATGTAAATTCTACTAAGCATTCAAGACAGACATAATATCAATCCTTCAAAAAATGAAGAGGGAAAGCTACCTACTCATTCCATGAATCCAACATCACCCTAACACCAAAGCCAGGCAAAGACACTAGAAGAAAAGAAAATTACAGACCAATTTCATTAACATAGATGCAAAAATCCTCAACAAAATACTTGTAATTTGAAACCAGCAACACCTTAAATTAATTATACACCATGACAAAGTGGGATTTATTCCAGGTATGTAAGGATGGTTCAACACAAGAAAATCAATTGATGTAGATTACCACATGTTCTAGTTTGCTAATGCTGCCGGAATGCAAAACACCAGAAATGGATTGGCTTTTATAAAAGGGGGTTTATTTGGTTACACAGTTACAGTCTTAAGGCCATAAAGTGTCCAAGGTAACACATCAGCAATCAAGTACCTTCACTGGAGGATGGCCAATGGCGTCTGGAAAACCTCTGTTAGCTGGGAAGGCATGTGGCTGGTGTCTGCTCCAAAGTTCTGGTTTCAAAATGGCTTTCTCCCAGGACGTTCCTCTCTAGGCTGCAGTTCCTCAAAAATGTCACTCTTAGTTGCACTCGGGATATTTGTCCTCTCTTGGCTTCTCCAGAGCAAGAGTCTGCTTTCAACAGCCATCTTCAAACTGTCTCTCATCTGCAGCTCCTTTGCTTTCTTCAAGTGTCCCTCTTGGTAGTAGCTCCTCTTTAAAACATCACTCACAGCTGCCCTGAGTTCCCTCTGTTTGTCAGCCCATTTATATGGCTCCACTGATCAAGGCCCACCCTGAATGGGTGGGGCCATGCCTCCATGGAAGTATCTCATCAGAGTTATCACCTATAGTTGGGTGGGGCGCATTTCCATGCAAATCTGATCAGCACCAAAACGTCTGCCCCACAAGACTGCATCAAAGAATATGGCTTTTTCTGGGGGACATAATACATTCAAACCAGCACACCACATCAATAAATCAAATGGGAAAAACATATGATCATCTTGATTGATGCAGAAAAGGCATTTGACAAAATTCAACAACCTTTCTTGATGAAAACACTACAAAGGATAGGAATAGAAAGTAACTTCCACAGCATCATAAAGGAAATATATGAAAAACCCAAAACTAACATCATAATCAATGGGGAAACAAGAAAGCTTCCCCTCTAAGATCAAGAATAACACAAGTATTCCCATTATCACCATTGATATTCAACCTTGTGATGTTTACCTCTAAATATAAATGAAGTTGATTATTCAATAAATGCATAGATTTAACGAGTAAGGTTCATTTTCCTAAACTGATCTTAAATATTATCATAACTCACTGTACTTAATAAGGCGGTACTTTGCTCACAATATAACACAGAGGGTCCTGATGTAAAATGAAAGCTGAAATACTATAAGGTAAATACTGTGCTGACATTAATCTTCAAGACTACTTAAAGAAACCCTGCAAAAGATGGCAAAAAATACAAACCAATGAAAAACTACAATGGAAAATTACAAAAAATTAAACAAATGAAGGAAGAAATGTAAAAGGAATACCACACCCCCCAAGAAACACATAATAGAAAGTCAGATCACAAAAAGGCAATGAAAATGCACAAGCTACACATACAAATTCCAAATTAAGCAACCTATCAAAAACTCGAGAACAAAAAAAATTATAACAAAATGCCAAAGCACAAATACCCTATAAAACAACAGAGGGGGAACAAAAAATACATTACCACTACCAAGTGCAACAACAACAATAACAAAAGAAACAAAACACCATCTTAAGAAATTGCAATACAAAGTAAATAATCATATAAAACCTCCATTGGAAATCTGACTTTTAAGCAGATAAACAGCCAGACAGCTAGACAGACAGATGTTAGAATGATATGGCAAAGGTATCAAAAGGTTAAAATTGGTGGATCTTGGTATTTGGTGTGGGGAGGGTATCTTTGAGTTTTCTGAATGGAGTTTGTATTATAATTGCAAATGTTCAATAAGTTTGAAAATATTTCAAAATGAAGAGTGACAAAAATTTAAAAAGAAAACAAGAAACATATGTATAAATAATAAGTCAATGAATAAGAAGTGCTAAAAATCCCTGCAGAACCTACAAATAGAGTTTTTTCCAGGGACCCTTATTCCACAATTTAACTCATAGGAAATCCTCTAGGCAGTTCCCCTGAGTTGGCTCAACACTGAGCACACTGCTCTCCAATTCCAGGAGTAGCTCCAATAGTTCCTGTTTGCAGGTGACACCACCAACCCCAGGGCTACCACAGAAATTGTACATGTTGTGCACTACATCTCTCCAAAACATGCCATGCATATTTCATCTCCACAAATGGCCCCTTTTGGAATGGGGCACAGCACAGAGCATGGCTTAAGGTGCAGCCCGCATGAAGCATACCCAGAAGTCAACAGGGGACAGGAACATATGTTCTTGAACTGAAAACAACTGCTCAACTTCTCTTTCACTTCCACCACTCCATGAGTATGCGTACTATCAACTGAGGCAGGTTGAACAGGACAGAGAAGGACTGACAGAAAATAAGAGCACCCCTTCACTCTTTCTCTGAAATTCAGAATTCTGGAGTGCATTAATCTTTAGAGATTCATAATAATATGGTGTTACCATGAAAAAACAGGTTGCCTTCCACAGAAATTCGGTAGTTAAATAGAGCGGACAATCAGACTCACCCATCACAGTTTTCCTTCCACCAGACATCTCATCTTCTCCTTTGGAATTATGCACTTCTACTCCAGAAGCAGTGAAAGCATGCGGGCATACTTGGGAAGAAGACTCAAAGGGCACTGTAATTATGAGAGATTTGTTATTAAAAACTAGAGAGGGCTACAAAGAATATAGTAATAAGAAATATAACACATATTTCATAGCAGATAAAATATATAATGTGACAAAGCTACCACCTACCTACTGAATATGTGGGAAGTTCTTACAGGAATCCTTCCTATTATCCGCAATTAAATGTCTTTATTAAGTTAACTTTCTTTGACTCAGATAGGTATTCTGCCTTCATTCAATGATAGCAAAAGCCTGGGGGAGCTGGCAGCTCATGCATAGTCATGACATGAGGGGGCATTCTCCAAAACCATGTGTCCCTTCATGAATTACTAAATCAGATGATATGAGATATGGTTTACTTGATTACATCAATTCATTAACCAGAGACAGGGGCTGTTATCATTACAGAATCACCAGTAAAATTAAAAGAAATTATTAATAGCTAAAAATCAAAGAAAAGAAGAAAAGGTAGAAAACTAAATATTACCCAGTTTTCCAGTAGTATGAATATGGGAAAAATAATGAACACAAGAATACATTCAAAAGAAACAATGTATAAATTTATTAGAGACAAACTTACCTTATATTCAGATACATGAGACAATTTTAGCTTCTTCATTATCCAAAATATAGGGTGTGTTGTCCATTAGAAATAGCTTTTATTTGTAAGGTTCCAGAAATTTGATAGATTTTAAAGAAAGAGGTATGGAACGAATGTTGTTTCCCATGTATTTGTCAAGGTCCCCTAGGAATGATGACATGACTGTACATTTATACTAAAATATTGAGATGAAAAACTAATTTTGTCAACATATAGCTAAGAAGGTATATTATTTCTTGTTAGTGGAACATAGTAAGAATTTTCTTCCATCAGTAACATTCTCCTTTTCTAAATGGATTTCTGATATCCCTCAATTTTATTACTGAAAATAATCAAAATAAAGATCATTATTAACTATACTCAATGATTACTCATCGGTCAGTCATCATACAGAGCATACATCTAGAGATCATTTCATTTAGTCATCACATTCTCTGTCCACCATGATTACTCAGTTACAAGACACCGCAGTAATAACAAATTATTTAAAAATATAAAGAAATGTAGACAATTAGTAGAAACAAACACAGTTCTTAAAATCCAGACTCATATCAATAGAACATGTCTTTGCTATGGAACAAAAATGCATAGTTGAATACATTATCTTGTACTTATATTAGAAGATGAAGTAGGCCCACATTTCACAATTTTTAAGTTTTCCCACATTCCTTCATTTCTCTTCAAAAAATTTTTCAGTATTACATTTGGGGGAAACTGAGTTCTATTGCTAAAATTAAACTCTAAATATATATTTATGCCTTTACATGGATTAGAAGACACAATATTGTTACTATTTCAATTTCACCACCATTGTCGAGGCAATTGTAAACGCTGTATTTGATGTTCATTACTCTACTCGGAAAGGCAATTAACACTGTCATCTAGTAGACGTCAACAGCACCTTTCTAAGCAGGGCACTGCAAACAGCATGGCGGAATATGGAGAAATCGACTGACCACCCCCCACCCCCACCCCCACAAATAGCACTCATCACATCCTACCCTGCAGTAGTGACTCTTCTCGCTAGCACTCTTGTTGCATGAATTCCTTGCTATGAAGCAGCATGTACTCCAGAATCCTGCAGAGAGAGCACACAGGAATAAGGAAACAAATCCCATTCTTTCAATTCTGAGTGCACACTACTTCCTTCTACTGACCACACTTAACATCTAACAGAAAGAAAAAGAAAAATACTTGAAGGACCCATCCCTATTATCACTGAGAATGCCTAAAAGGGTGAATTTGGAGCTGAGAAGTAATGAATAAATAGCTAGGACAAGAAAAGACTGAAATTCACTACTGACATACTGTTTTGCTATTCAAGAATTCCTCATCCTTCCAGTAATATGGCAGAATAGATGAGGCAGAGCCAACTTCTCCTCCATGAAAGAAACTAGAGAAAATTCAGAGAATGCCAGGGACAGCATTTCCAGGGTGTGAGCATCCAGAGAGTGTCCTCTACAATACATGGTGGAGACTTGGATGAAAAAGTGGAGACACCGTGTCTGAAATGACAGGGTGAGTTTATTCAGCCAGGACTGCCTCTGGGCACTGTCAGCAGGGATCTGGCCGCTGAACAGGGGAAGGAGCAGCTCTCCACTCCCACACACCCATCTCAGCAATTAGCTGGGGAGATAATCCTTCCTGAGTCCCACAGCTGGGAATTCCCATGACTGAACTTGGGAAACAGCAGACCTGTGTTGACTGCATATACTCTTCCTCCATGGAAGCCCATGGAGTGCATGGGCAAAAGGTGGAGACTAGGTGAGGGTACCAGATGGAAGCACCAGGAGCCCCTCACATACCCCAGAGACTCATGGGCACATGGCTGGCAAGGAGTGGGGCACGTTTGAGCTGGAGGGTGAGATGTGCAACTTCACAGGCTGAGAGTGATCCACTTGGAGTTCCAGGAATCACCAGACCAATTGTGCCCTTAAGCAGATTCCCTGCTAAACTGCACAGGCCCAATCTACTGCCAGGGTTGGCAGCCCAAGTGCAGAAGGAGAACAAGTACATGGATTGGATTTCCACCTGGTTTGGACCACACTCAGTGCAGGCATAGTTGGGGAAAAGCTGGCTTGAGGGTAACAAGTGGCTCAAGCACACCATCTGCTGGAAAGAAAGGGAAAACACAATACAGAATGTCAAAATGTATATAAATGTTCAAATAATCCTGCATTTCACAAAATAACTTATCAAGACAAGTTAGTCAATAGACAGAAAATCACAAACACAGGAAGACCCAAGAGGATATTGGCAAGCCAAAGTACCAAATAAAAAGCTGGAGGAGACACAGAACTTGGAGCAATTAATGCAAGATGTACATCCAAATCTCCAAAACAATTTCAGTGGTTTGGCTAAAGACATAAAGGGCATCAAGAAGACTCTACAAGAAATCATAAAGGAAAAAATAATAATTTGAAAGAGTAAATTAAAAACTAACAGATCTTAGAGAAATAAATGTATAGTAGATACAATTAAAAATATACTAGAGACACACAAAGCAGATTTGAAGTGGCAGAAGAATGACTAAATCAACTAGAGTACAAAATTGAGGGAGAGTTTAAAATTTCCACAGCCAAACAAATTCTGAGAGAATTTGTTAACAAGACAACAGACTTGCAATAAATACTAAAGGGTGTACTAACCACTGGGAGAAAAAGAAAGGAGAGAAAGCTCTGGAGAAGGGAACAGAATTGAAGAGCATTAGTAAAGGTAATTTAAAGGAAAAAATGAGAGTCAGCCAAAAAATAGATCTGAAGAATAAGAACCAAAGGATAATTTGATTGGTTAAAGAACTGCCTTCACAATAATAACTTTGCATGTGAATGGACTAAAGTCCCCAGTTAAAAGATACAGACTGGCAGAATGCGTTAACAAGTAAGATCCATTGATATGCTGCTTACAAGAGACTCATCTTAGACTCAGTGACACCAACTGTTGAAACTGAAAGGATTGAAAAAATATTCCACGTGAGCTGCAGCTGAAAGAAAGCAGGGGTAGCTATACTAATATAACACAAAATAGACTTTAAATGCAAAGATGTCATAAGGGACAAAGAAGGACACTATATATTAATAAAGGGGACAATTCACTAAGAAGGAATAATAATCATAAATGTTTATGTACCCAATCAAGGAGCTCCAAAGTACAGGAGACACACATTGGAAAAACTGAAGAGAGCAACAGATGTTTCTACAATAATATGGGAGACTTCAATACACCACTCTCTTCCATAGAGAGAGCAACTACACAGAGGAACAACAAGGAAGTTGAGAACCTAAACAATGTGATAAATGAATTACACTTAACAGACATATTTACATCATTACATCCCAAATTAGCAGGATATATATTCTCTAGTGCTCATGGAATGTTCTGCAGGATAGATCATATGTTAGAGCTCAAAAGAAGTCACAAGAAATTTAGAAAGATTGAAATTATTCAAAGCACATTCTTGGACCATAATGGAATGCAACTAGAAATCAATAACCACCAAAGAACAAGAACACTCATAAATATGTGGAAGTAAAAGAACACACTCCTTAACAATCAGTGGTTCAAAGAGGAAACTGTAAGAGAAATCAACAAAAATCTAGAGCTGAATGAAAATGAGAACACAACATATCAAAACCTATGGGATGCAGCGATGGTAGTGCTGAGAGGGAAATTTATACTTCTAAACACATACATGAAAAAGGAAGAAGGAGCTAAAACCAAAGACCTAACTGAACAACTGAAGAAGCCACAGAGTGGTCAGCAAACTAACCATAAAGCAAGTAGAAGAAGAGAAATAACAAAGATTAAAGCAGAAATAAATGTTCTGGAGAGAAAAAAAAAAACAATGGAGAAAATAAATAAAACCAAAAGTTGGTTCTTTGAGAAGATCAACAAAATTAACAAACCTTAGCTAGACTGACAAAATCAAAAAGAGAGATCCAAATAAAAAAGTCAGAAATGAAAGAGGAGAAATTACTGTGGATCCCGAAGAAATTTAAATAAATCATAAGAGAATACTATGAGCAACTGTATGCTAACAAACTAGACAACTTAGAGGAACTGGATAATTTCCTGGAAATCCATGAACAACCTAGACTTACCAGAGAAGAAATAGAAGATCTCAACATACCAATCACAAGTACAGATATGCAATCATTCACTGGTCATCAAACATCTTCATGCAAATAAAAGCCCAGGGCCTCATGGCTTCAGAGGGTATTTTTACTAAACTTTCCAAAATGAACTGACACAATTTCTGTTAACTATTTATAGAAATTGAGGAAAAAAGAACACTACCTAAATCATTTTATGAAGCTAAAATCACTCTAATACCAAAACCAGATAAAGATACTACAAAAAGGAAAACTACAGGCCAATGTTCCTGCTGAATACAGATGAAACAATTCTCAGCAAAATACTTGCAAATCGAATCCAAAGGCACATTAAAAGAATCATAAACCACGACCAAATGAGCTTCATTCCAGGCATGCAAGGCAAGTTCAACATAAGAAAATCAACCAATGTTATATAACACATTAACAAACAGAAAGGGAAAAATTAAATGATCATTTCAATAGATGCTGAAATAGCATTTGGCACATTTCAACATCTTTTTTAAATAAAAACAGTTCAGTTCAAAAGGTAGCAACTGAAGGAAACTTCCCCATATGATAAAGGGCATATATGAAAAACCCACAGCTGGCATAGTCCTCAATGGTGAGAGACTGAAAGACTTCTCCCTAAGATCAGGAACAAGACAAGGATGCCCACTGTCACCACTATTTTTAACATTGTGCTAGAAGTTCTAGCCAGAGCAATTCTGCAAGACAAAGAAACAAAAGGCATCCCAAATTGGAATGGAACAAGTAAAACTCTCATTATTTGCAGATGATATGATCTTATATTTAGAAAATCTTGAGAAATCAACGACAAAGCTACTTGGGCTACTAAGTACTTTCAGCAAAGTGGCAGTATACAAGAATAATGTGCAAAAGTCAGTAATATTCCTATACACTAGTAATGACCTAAATGAAGAGACAATCAAGAAAAAAATTCCATTCACAATAGCAACTAAAACAATCAAGTATCTAGAAATAAATTAACCAATGATGTAAAAGACTGCTGCACAGAAATTTACAAAACTTTACTAAGAAATCAAAGAGGACATAAATAGTTGGAAAGATATTCCATGTTCATAGATGGGAAGAAGAAATGTCAGTAAGACGTCAAATCTACCTAAACTGATCTACAGATTCAATGCAGTTCTAATGAAAATTCCAACAACCTATTTGCAGATTTGGAAAAGCTAGTTATCAAATTTATTTGGAAGGGAAAGGGGCTTCGAATTGCCAAAAACATTCTAAAAATGAAGAACAAAGTGGGAGGACATAAACTACCTGATTTAAAACTTACTATAAAGCCATAGTGGTAAAAACAGCATGGTACTGACACAAATTTAGACATATTGATCAATGTAACTGAACTGAGAGTTCAGAAATGGCCCCCCAGATCTATGGTAAACTCATTTTTGTAAAGGCCCCCAAATCCACCGAACTTAGAACCATCTCTCAAACAAATGGGGCTGGGAGAACTGGATATCTATATTCAAAAGAATGAAAGAGCACACCTACCTCACACCCTATACAAAAATTGACTTAAAGTGAATCAAAGACCTCTCTATAGATACTGCCATAAAACTCCTAAATATAACATAGGGAAACATCTTTAAGACATAGTAAAAGTACTAGTTTCTTAATCCTTACATACAAAGCACAAGCAATGAAAGAAAAAATAGATTAATGGGAGCTCCTCAAAATCAAAAGCTTCTGTGCCTCAAAGGATTTAGTCAAAAAACGTGAAGATGCAGCCAACTCAATGGGAGAAAATATTTGGAAACCATATATCTTTTAAGAGACTGATATCTAGCAGATATAAAGTAATCCTACAACTCAACAATCTAAAAACAAACCAATTACAAAATGGGCAAAAGATATCAATAGACATTTTTCCAAAGAGGAAATACAAATGGCTAAAAAGCATATGAAAAGATGTTCATCTTCTCTAGCTATTAGGGAAACGTAAATCAAAACCACAATGAGATATCATCTCACACAAATAAGAATGGCAGCCATTAAACAAACAGGAAACAACAAATGCTGGAGAGGATGTGGAGAAATTGGAACTCTTATTCATTGCTGGTGGGAATGTATAATGGTACAGCTGCTGTGGAAGACAGTTTGGTGGTTCCTCAGAAAACTAAATATTGTGTTACTCTATGATCTGGCAATTCCTTTTTTTGGTATATACCCAGAAGATCTGAAAGCAGGAACACAAACAAACATCTGCACACCGATATTCATAGTAGAATTTCTCATAATTGCCAGGGATGGAAACAATCCAAGTGTCCTTCAATAGATAAGTGGATAAACAATGTGGTATATACATCCAATGGAATACTATGTAGCAGTAGGAAGGAACAAGGTTGACAAACATATGAACCTTGAAGACACAATGCTGAGTGAAATAAATCAGACACAGAAGGAGAGATATTGTATGTTATCACTATTATGAACTCCCCAAACAATGTAAAATCAGTATCTTATAATGTAGAATATAGGGGTCCTAGAAACAGACAGAAGATAGTGAAGGTGCAATGATCACCTAATATGTGCAGACATGTTTATGAGGGTGAATTTGAAGTGGGATTATAAGTGTCAGTGCCACATTGAAGGCAAACATGACTGAAAGGGGTTGTTTAAAAGCAAGTATACCACAGATTCACACTACAAATATAAGTAAGTGCTTGCATGACCTACTTCTAAGGTATAACACTGGTATGAAGAATTAAAAACAGAGTGGTATATGGGAAAAACTTCCTATTGCATATTATAAACTCTATTTAGTAGGAATATATTAACAGTGCCACAGTAATACTAGGGATAAATATCTAGGGGCTGATAAGAGCTTTAGGGTGTTTGGGGTTATAATAATTGTTTAAAATTGTGAGTGATAATTGTACAACCAGGTGAAAATAATGTGGGGCACTGATTGTTTATCTTGGAAAGAATATTTGCTATGTGAAATTAGGAACCCCCTACTTAATAAGTCAAGCTCTTCATCATGAGACTTGGTCTTGCAAAACTTATAGCTGTGAAGGGGAGGCTAAACCTACCTATAATTATGCCTAAGGGTCACCTCCAGAGAAGCACTTTTATTGTCCAACTCTCTAAATTCATTACCATCCACTTTAGGGGGACATGATCCCAGAGGAGTGAGTCTCCCTGGCGAAGCGGGACATGAAACCCAGGAATTAGCCTGGCCATGGCATCGAGGGATTGAGAATGCCTTCTTGTCCAAAAGGGGGAAAACAAATGTAAAAAAATAAGGTTTTAGTGGCTAAGAGATTTCACATAGAGCTGAGAGGCTATCTTGTAGGTTACTCTTATGCAAGTCCCAGCTAGATATTCCAAATGGTCACAGAATGCCAAGCCCTAATCAACAACAGTCCTGAAAATACTAAAGAATAACTAGATCCATACATGAGATTCTATAAAAGCCTCACTCACAAAGTTTATTTTTCAGAAATTTAAATCATGCAGAGTATTCCTATTTCAGAAAAACCCAAAACCCAGAGGCAACAGCATCTTCAAGGACATCAACCGGATGTATCTGTCTTTACCATAATGTCAGCACCTCTTTTCAACATGAACAGGTTAGGGTCACTGCCCAGATATCCCTGAAGATTGAGAAATAATTGCATAACAGACCATTTAATTACCTCAGAATATGAGCAAGCCCTGTATCTAGTGTATCATTCTGGAATTTTCTTGACTTCTGTCATTGTCCATCCATCATTAACAATGTTCACATTACCTTTAAGAAAATCAGCAACAGTGATCCTGATGTTTACCTGTAAATATAAATGAAGCTGATTATTCAAGATATGTATATTTTAAAGAATAAGTTGAGTCACTTTCATAAAGACCTTAAATGTTATTATCAAAACTTACTGTAATTAATAAGGTGGTACTTTGATCACAATGTAAAACAGACGCTCCTGGTGTAAAATGAAAGCTGAAATACTGTATGGTTATTATTGTACTGACATTAATCCAAGAAAATTAAAGAACTCCCTCCCAAAAAAGATAAAAATTAGAAACGAATAGAACAACTACAATGGAGAATTACAAAAAATTCAACAAACAAAGGAAGAAATGTAAAAGGAATTCCACACCCAAAAAACATACATATTAATAGACAGAAAGTCAGACCACAAAAAGGCAATGAACATGCACAAGTTACAATTACTGAATTGTAAATGAAGCACCCTATCATACACTAAAAAACACATTTAACAAAATGCCAAATCAAAAAACCTATAAAACACAAGAGAAGGAAAAACACACTACAACCACCAAGTGCAACAACAAAAAACAAACAACTTAAGAAATTGTGTTGCAAGAAAATAATCATATAAAACCTCCATCCTGGAGAACCTAAGATAGCGGCTAGGTGAGACAGGGTAAAAAAACACCTCCATGAAAAATACTAGATAAAAGCCAGAAAGTGACCCAGAACACCAGTTCCAGCTATGCATCAGCCAGACAAGGTCTGCTAAATCCACAGGGAACATGCATTTGGTGAAACCGGGAGTCTGCATTCTGAAATGAGTGAGTGAGCCAGCTGAAAGCCCCACGGCCACACTGCGGTGTGGGGAAACCATGGGTTGGTGTTTGGAGACGGACTAGTTCTTTAAAAAAAAAAAAAATGGGAGCGGCTGTGGTTATGATGGTGAGAACCATGCAGTGAAGCACAGCAGGAGTGGGCTGGGCCAAGTCTCGGTGTCTGGTGTGGAGGATAGCCTGCTGCTGACTGACCCGGGGCCAGGGGGGCAGAGGGGAGCCAAAAAGAGAAAGAAACCATGCCCCCTGCAGCCATCTCTCCGGCGGGCTGGAGACGCTCTTGCCCGGGCCAGAGCTATAGCCCAGAGCCGGGCCAAGGGTCCCAGTGTGACAGGGAGTGATTCCTGAAGCACCGTGCACATGCCACAATATCGGCCGTGGACAGTGGACTTTAGTGCACCCACAGCTAATTGTCCTGGAGCTGGGAAGGCGGAGCTGTGTGAAAAGGGGGAAATTAACATGCCCCATTCAACCATCTTTAAAGCAGGCTTAGAACGCCCCTGCACAACCCGGCAGCCCAGGGCCTCCCTGGAGGCCGGCGCACACTTGTGATGTGGCAAAACCTTCCCTCAGCAGAGGTCCTGGAAGAGGATGGCTGAGAAGGGGGGCCCACTCAGAAATCCTAGGGACCCTATGCCAAAACCAAGGACTTGTGGGTCAGCGGCAGAGACAATCTGTGGCAAGACTGAAATGAAAGCTTAGACTCTTGCAATAGCCTTAAATCTCTGGGAATACCTGGGAGGTTTGACTATTAAAGCTGCCCTGCCTCCCTACCCACCCAGACACACGCCCCACATTCAGGGCGGACAGCACCAACAACACAGTCAAACTTACTGCACCGATTGAACCCCACAAGAATCAGATCCCCACACACCAAAAAGACAAAGTTGGGCAGAACTGACTTGAGGGAAATAGGTGACTCACGGACGCCATCTGCTGGTTAGTTAGAGAAAGCGTACACCACCAACTTGTAGCTCTGACAAGATAGAGATCGGTATTCTATATATACTGAAAGAACCCTGTAAGTAAAGCAAATGCCAAGAGGCCAAAAACAACAGAAAATCTTAAAGCATATGATAAAACCAGACGATATGGAGAACCCAAACCCAAATACCCAAATCAAAAGATCAGAAGACACACAGTACTTGGCACAATTAATCAAAGAACTACAGACAACCAGAGCATGGCACAGGATATAAAGGACATAAAGAAGACCCTAGAAGAGCATAAAGAAGAAATTGCAAGAGTAAATAAAAAAATAGAAGATTTTATAGAAATAAAAGAAACTGTTGGCCAAATTAAAAAGACTCTGGATACTCATAATACAAGATTAGAGGAAGTTGAACAAAGACTCAGTGTCCTCGAGGACCACAGAATGGAAAATGAAAGAACAAAAGAAAGAATGGGGAAAAATTGAAAAAATTGAAATGGATCTCAGGGATATGATAGATAAAATAAAACATCCAAATTTAAGACTCATTGGTGTCCCAGAAGGGGAAGAGAAGGGTAAAGGTCTAGAAAGAGTATTCAAAGAAATTGTTGGGGAAAACTTCCCAAACCTTCTACACAATATAAATACACAAAGCATAAATGCCCAGAGAACTCCAAATAGAATAAATCCAAATAAACCCACTCCAAGACATATTCTGATCAGACTGTCAAATACTGAAGAGAAGGAGCAAGTTCTGAAAACAGCAAGAGAAAAGCAATTCACCACATACAAACGAAACAACATAAGACTAAGTAGTGACCATTCAGTGGCCACCATGCAGGGGAGAAGGCAGTGGCATGACGTATTTAAAATTCTGAGAGAGAAAAATTTCCAAACAGGAATACTTTCATCCAGCAAAACTCTCCTTCAAATTTGAGGGAGAGCTTAAATTTTTCACAGACAAACAAATGCTGAGAGATTGTGCTAATAAAAGACCTTCCTTACTTCAGATACTAAAGGGATCCCTACTGACAGAGAAACAGAGAAAGGAGAGAGATATAGAGAAATTTAACAGACATATATAGAACATTACATCCCAGGTCACCAGGACACACATTCTTCTCTAGTGATCACGGATCTTTCCCCAGAATGGACCATATGCCGGGACATAAAAATTAAAAAAAAAAATTGTATTTATTCAAAGCACATTCCCTGACCAGAGTGGAATACAAACAGAAGTCAATAACCATCAGAGGCTTAGAAAATTCACAAACAACTGGAGGGTAAAAATGAGGGGGAGATGAAAACATTCCTGGATAATCAAAAGCTGAGGGACTTCATCACCAGTAGATCAGTCCTATGAAAAAGGCTACAGGGAGTTGAGCAGGCTGAAAGGAAGGACACTAAACAATTGACTGAAACCACATGAAGAAATAAAGATTTCCAGTAAAGATCACATGGTAAATATAAATACCAATACTACTGTATTTTTGATTTGAAACTCCACTATTTACTTCCTACAGGATCTAAAATACATAAACTATAATGATAAATCAGTGGTTTTGGACTCAATGTAAAATAATGTAATTTTTGACAAGAACTATATAAAGTTGGGGGAGTATAGGAACATGGTTGACATGTCCTATTGAAGTTAAGTTGGTATCAAAGAAAAACAAGATTGTTACAGATTTAAGAGGTTAAATTTAAGCCCCATGATAAATACAAAGAAAGTATCAAAGAATATGACCACAGAGATGAAAAGTAGAGTATGGGTTACGAGAAGTGGGGGAAGGGGCAATGTGGAGTTAAGAAATGAGTATAGGGTTTCTGTTTGGGGTGAAGGGAAATTTCTAGTAATGCATCATGGGAAGGTGATAGCATTGCAACATTCTAAATGTGATTAATACCACTAATGGAATGCTAGGGAGGGGCTGGAATGGGAAGATTTAGGCTGTATATATGTTTCCACAAGTGGAAAAAAAAAAGAGAAAAAGACAGTCTAAGTAGATAATGACAATTAAATGCCAAGGATGATCCTGGCTGGGATCCGAGGATGGAGGAGAGGAGGTTCAAAGGGACACAGTTGGGACATAAGGAAAAAAAAAAGGAAACATAGAATGTAAGCTTTGTATCAATGTTGAATTTCTTGAACTTCTTAGCTGCACTTAATGAGATTGCATAAAAGAATGTTCTTGTTCATGAGAAATGTATATGTGAATTATATTGTTTGTTCAAGGATGTATGCAGCTTGCTCTCAGAAGACAGAGCAATAGATGTCAGCAATAGATGTCAGAAGACAGAGCAATAGATGGTGGATGATAGATAGGGAGGGAGGGAAAGAAAGAAATGATGGTGTGACAGGATGTTAAAGTTGGTGGATCAGGGTATCGGGGGAGTGGGGTCGGGGTAAGCTGGAGTTCTGTGCATGGGTTTTGCATTGTTTTTGCAACTGTTCCTGTAAGTTTTAATTTATTTCAAAATAAAATTAAAAAAAAAACAAAAAACAAAACCTCCATCCCCAATCTGGCTTTTAAGGAAGTACGTCAGTAGGTAGGTAGGTTGGTAGATAGATAGATAGACAGACAGACAGACAGACAGACAAAGAGACAAACAGACTGTAGAATGATATGGCAAATGTGGCAAAACATTAAACTGGGTGAATCTTGGTATTTGGGGTGGGGTAGGGTATGTGGCAATTCTCTTTATGGAGTTTGTATTATTTTTGAAACTATCTTGTAAATTTCAAACTATTTCAAAATAAAGTGCTAAAAATAAAAATGCAAATGAAGAATCATATGCACAAATAATGAGTCAATGAAAAAGAACTGAAAAATTTAAGAGTAATGGAGCATCAAGAACTTAATCATACTTAACCCTTAAAAATAGGTGAATTAATTTAGTATCAAGTGGAAGTTCAAAAAATGGGGAAATGGAGCTGTGTAGAGACTACAGGGAAAGCAGTGAAGGGCACAATGACCACTCTGAGCATTTATTCCTTCCTATTCATGCCCCCTTTTAACTGAGTGTGAAATATCCCTGAAAAACTGACAAATGAAAAATTTTCAGGGCCAATTATTCCACTAAACACATAAAAAGGACTGAAATTAATTACCCTGAGTTGGCCCAACATTGAGCACATCCTGTGTGCAGGTGACACCACCAACCCCCAGATCCACCACAGAATTTTATGTGTTCAGAATTACTTCACTCCAAAAAAAGCCACGCGTACTTTGATCTCGACGAACGGTCCCTTTTGGACCATGGTGCTGCACATAATATGGATGAAGGTGGCAGCCCCGTCTGAACCGTGCCTTCAAGTCAGTTGGGGACAGTAGCATATGTTCTTGACCTGGAAAAAAACTGTCTCACTGCCCTTTCTCTTCCACCACTCCATGAGTGTGCATCCCATCACCTGATGTGGGTTTAATGGGACAGAGAAGTTCTGATATAAAATAAGAGCACCCTTTCACTCTTCCTCTGAAATTTAGAACTCTGTGATGCATTATGCCTTTGAGATGCATAATAATATGCATAATAATATGTTTGTCCTTCCCCCAAACTCAGTTTTTAAATAGAAAAGACCATCAGACTCACCCACCACAACTTTCCTTCCGTCAGACACCCCAGCCTCTCCTTTGGAATTACTTCAACTCCAGAAGCAGAGAATAAGCAGCAAAAACTTGAAGGCATATGTAGTGAAAGGACTCAAAGGGCACTGGAATTTTGGGAGATTTGCTATTAAAAAGTAGAGAGAGGGATAAAGAATATAGTAATAGTATATAATATTTCACAGCACATAAAATATTTTATAATGTGACACAGTCACTACCTACCTACTGAATATGTGGGAAGTTCTTCCAGTAATCCCTCTGATTTCCTATAATTAACTCTAATCATTAAATTGGCTTGCTTTGACCTAGAGAGGTCTTCTGCCTTCATTTGAATGACAGCACGACCCCGGGGGAGTTGGCAGATCATGTATAGTCACGACAAGAGCAGCGAGTCTCTGAAACCATGTGTACCCTGGTGAATTACCAAATCAGACTATATGGGATACAGTTAACCTGAATACTTCAATTCAATAACCAGAGGCTGAAGTTATTATCCTCACAGAGTCATCAGTAACATGAAGAGAAATGGTTAAAAGCTATAAATCAGAGAAAAGACTGAAAGGTAGAAAACTAAATATTACCCGGTTTTCTGGTAGTATCAATACAGGAAAAATAGTGAACACAAGAATATATTCAAAAGAAACAGAATGAAATATAAATTTACTAGAGGAAAACTTATATTTAGATACATGGAACAATTTAGATTCTTTATTATTCAAAATATACCATTTTCTGACCACTACAAATATTTTTAATTGTAAGGTTCCAGAAAGTTGACAGTTTTTAAGAAAAAGTTATGGGAAGAATGTATTTTTACCATATGTTTGTTAAAGTCACCTAGGAATGGTGACATAACTGTACATTTATCCTAAATTATTGACATGAAAAATTCATTTTATCAACATAGATATTTCTTTTTAGTAGGACCTAATAACTTTCTACCATCACCAATATTCTCCCTTTTGAAATGGGTTTTCATGTAGTCATTTTTATTACTGAAAATAATCATACAAAAGATCATTATTAACTATACTCAATGTTTACTCAACTTTCAGTAAGGGTGCACAGTATACATCTGGAGATCATTTCATTTAATCATCACATTCTCTGGCCACCCTGATCACTCAGTTAGAAAACACTACAGTAATATGAAATTATTTTAAAATAAAAAGAAATATGGGCAATTAGTACAAACAAACTGACTTCTTAATATCCAGACCCATATGAATAAAACAACATGTCTTTACTATGGAACAAAAATGCACAGTGGAATACATTATCATGTACTTATATTAGAAGATGAAGTAGGCCCACATTTCACAATTTGTAAGTTTCCCACATTCTTTCATTTCTCTACCAAGAAAAATGTTCATTATTACATTTGGGGGAAACTGAATTCTATTGCTAATATTAAACTATAAATGTATATGATTGCCTTTTCATGTGTTAGAAGACTCAGTATTGACACCCTTTCAAGTTCACTACCATTGCTGAGGCACCTGTAATCGTTGGACTTGATGCTCATTACTCTACTCAGAAAAGCACCATTAATACTACAGTCTATGTCAACAGCACCTTCCCGAGAAGGGCACTGCGCACAGTGTGGTGGAAGATGGAGAAACCGATGAACACCCGCCAATGCAGAATTCATCACATTCCCTTCAAGGCATGGCACCTATATCCAACATTTATCCATAAGACCTAGGCAATTCCAGCCCATTACAACAGGTGGAAACAGCCCAAATGTCCATCAATGGAAGAGTGGAAAAACAAATTGTGGCATACACGTACAATGCAATAATATGCAGCTGTAAGACAGAATAAAGTCATAAAAAATAACAATGTGGATGAATGTTCTAGTTTGCTAATGCTGCCTTTTTGCAAAACACCAGAAATGGATTGGCTTTTATAAAGGGGGTTTATTTGGTTACACAGTTACAGTCTTAGGGCCATAAAGTGCCCAAGTTAATGCATCAGCAATCGGGTACTTTCACTGAAGGATGGCCAATGGCATCCGGAAAACCTCTGTTAGCCAGGAAGGCACGTGGTTGGTGTCTGCTCCAAGTTCTGGTTTCAAAATGGCTTTCTCCCAGGACGTTCCTCTCTAGGCCACAGCTCCTCTTCAAAATGTCACTCTCAGTTGCTCTTGGGGCGTTTGTCCTCTCTTAGCTTCTCCGGAGCAAGAGTCTGCTTTCAGAAGCCATCTACAAACTGTCTCTTATCTGCAGCTACTCCCTCAGCTTCTGTGCATTCTTCAAAGTGTCCCTCTTGGCTGGAGCGAGCTTGCTCCTTCTGTCTGAGTTTATATAGTGCTCCAGTAAACTAATCAAGGCCCATGCTGAATGGGTGGGGTAACACCTCCATGGAAACTATCCAATCAGAGTCATCACCTACAGCTGGGTGGGTTGCATCTCATGGAAACACTCAAAGAATTACAATTTAATTAACACTGATACATCTGCCCACACAAGATTACATCAAAGATAATGGCGTTTTGGGGGACATCATACATTCAAACTGGCACAATGAAGCTTGTGGATGTTATGTTGAGCGAAATAAGCCAGAAACAAGAGGACTAATAGTGTATAGTCTTACCTATATGAAATAACTATAATGAGCAAACCCAGAAAGCAAAAGTTGAGAGCACAGGTTTTCAGGAGATAGAAGAGGGTAGAGAAAGGGCATTTGATGCTGAAGGAGTACAGAATACACAAGAGGATTTATTCTATAGATCCAGAAACATATAGCCCAATACTGGTTGATGGTAGCACAATACTGCAAGTACACTGAACAAACATGAATGTGAGTACAGTTCAAAGAGGAAGCCTAGGGGCATGTATGACACCAGAAGGAAAGACAGAAGATAAAGACTGAGACTTTATAACTTAGTGAAACCTAGAGTTGTCAATGATAGTGATTAAATATACAAATTTAAGAATGTTTTTACATGAGGGTGAACAAATGAATGCCAACATTTCAAGGTGTTGAAAACTGGATGGTATAGGGGCAAAATGCAACAAATGAAAACTAGAGGCTATCGTTAACAGTAACATGGCAATATTCTCCCTTTAATTGTAAGAAAGGAAATATAACAAAACTAATTATCTGTAAGAGGGGGGTATGGGGGAGGGCTATAGGATTCTTGGTGTTGTCATTGTTGTCTAGGTTTTTTTTTTTTTTACTGTACAGAATGAATCTTTATTCATTACAAAAATGGCTTCCAAACCATGAAAAATGAAATTGGAATAAGAGCATAAAACAGAACAGTAACATCACAACTACTAGGAAGCAGTCAAAGTATCCTCAAAAAATTGTTAAGGTTAGCATCTTAATAAACCAGAGAAAAATTGGAGAAAGTTTTATAGTCACTTCATGACAACTACAATGGCACTGAATGAACAGATTTCCGCTTTATACAGCATTCTGCAACATCAACATGCCTAGCTTTTTTTTTTTATTTTTAAAGTTTAGGACATACTTGTATGTGATATGGGCACATGAAAGTGGCAGCTGGTTTTTCCTTTAAGAGTAAACTAATAGAATTTTGGCCCTTGAGGGTGTATACCTCTCCATTTAAAATGCTTTCTGGACAATCTGCTACCAAACGCATCTTGTTATAAGTGACATTAATACTACAGGCAAATTTATATATGGAACATCACAGCAAAACCTGATGAACAGAAATTACAGCATCAAAAAGAGGGAGAAAGCTGAAGTCACCAAGAATTTTTGCATGTAAAGTTTTGCACATGCCAGTCCATGTCCTAATGGTGCAGTGTACCCCACTGTGAGTTCAAAGGGGAAGCCAGAATGGCTCCTACTGCATCTCATACAAGGTCATGAAAATTCCCTCACTAATTTTCAAGTCTTATTTTACATAATGACTTTTTTATGCAATTTTGAGACATACTGACATACCATACAATCATACAGTTTATAATCAATTGTTCATAGTATGCTCAAATAGTTGTGCATTCATCAAAACAATGTTTTGAAAATTTTCTTACTCCAAAAATAAGAATAAGAATAAATATAACAATAAAAGTACAAAAGAACACCCAAAACATCTTATACTCCTTTCCTCCCGCATTATTCATTTACTTTCTGTCTCCCTTTTTTTCCACACATTTGTCCATACATGGGATAAAGAGAGTGGGAGCCATAAGGTTTTCAAACTCACACAGTCACACCCTATAAGCTATATAGTTACACAATCATCTTCAAGAATTAAGGACACGGCATTGCAGTTCAACAGTTTCAGATATTTCCTTCTAACTATTCTAGTATGCTAAAAACTAAAAAAGGGGAGATGGAAGAAGATGGTGGCAGAGAGGAGTGAAAGCTAGTTTGTCCCCCTGAAACACCTAATAAACAACCAGGAACAACTAGCAAATAATCTGGAATAACTGTATGGGGGGGATTGTCCACTCATCATACACTAACCTGAATTGGGAAGAATGCCCAGGATTGCAGCATAAAATCCATTAAGTAAAAACTGCGGATCCAAGCCAGAGCCCCCTCCCCCCATGGCCCAAACTGCAAATCCTTGCAGTACTAGACAGCAGCACTCTCTGAGCAAGTGAATATAGCTCAGCTGAACTCTAACTGGGGTTTTAATTAACAAACATGGACTGCTCAATACAAGATACGAATCCCCAACAAGCAGACAGAGGCTTTTGGTGATGACTGATCTTGGAGAGCTGAAGAGTGGCCATGGACTGGTACTGAAGGGAGCTTTCTGGCCTTTTTCAGCTCAGTAGAGAAAGTCTCAGCCACTTTCAGTTCCCAGGGTTCTGGCCCAGACAAGGGTGGAGATAGCACAGGCAGAGAGACTATTCAAATGTTAATGACATCTCCCTAGGGGTTATATCTTTCCTAAGAGGAAGAAACTGGTGCCAAGCTCTACTACCTGCCTTCCATTTAGAACCAGACCCCAGAGCCTGGGGGAAAACAGCCATGACCACACCTCCTTACATGAGTCTGGTGCTAAAGGCTCACAGGCACCACCTGCTGGGAAGAAAAGCACAGTAACTTGAGTCCTCAAAGGGTGTACCAATCTTCTAAGACACCCTCAGGGAAACCAGATAATATTCCCTCCTTCCAAGACCTGAGCCCATTCTGGTCTGGGAAAACCTAATTGGGGTAACCAGGGAAACCAGTTGCCTAGACAACAGAAAACTACAACCTACACTAAGAAAAATGAAGTTATGGCCAAGTCAAAGGAACAAACTTACACTTCAACTGGGATACAGGAATTTAAACAACTAATACTAAATCAATTCAAAAAGTTTAGGGAAGATATGGCAAAAGAGATGAAGCATATAATGAAAACACTGGGTGTACATGAGGTAGAAATCAAAAGTTAGAAAAAACAACTGGCAGAATCTATGGAAATGAAAGGCAAAACAAGGGAGATGAAAGACACAATGGAAACATACAACAGCAGATCTCAAGAGGCAGAAGAAAACACTCAGGAACTGGAGAACAATGCACCTGAAAGTCTACACACAAAAGAACAGGTAGAGAAAAGAATGGAAAAATATGAGCAACGTCTCTGGGAACTTAAGGACAAAACAAAATGCAGGAATGTACGTGTTATTGGTGGTCCAGAAGGAGAAGAGAAGGGAAAGGGGGCAGAAGCAATAATAGAGGAAATAATCAATTAAAATTTCCCATCATTTATGAAAGACATACGCATCCAAGAAGCATAGCATACCCCGAACAGAACAGATCTGAATAGGCCTAGGCCAAGACACTTAATAATCAGATTATCAAATGTCAAAGATAAAGAGAGAATCCTGAAAGCAGCAAGAGAAAAGCGATCCATCACAAGCAAAGGAAGCTTGATAAGACTATGTCTGGATTCTCAATAGAAATCATTGAGGCAAGAAGGAAGTGGGGTGATATATTTAAGATACTTAAAGAGAAAAACCACCAACCAAGAATCCTATATCCGGCAAAACTGTCCTTTAAATAGGAGGAAGAGCTTAAAATATTCTCTAATGAACAGACAATGACAGAGTTTGTGAACAATACCTGCTCTACAGTAAACACTAAAGGAAACACTGCAAACAGAAAGGAAAAGACAGGAGGGAGAGGTATGGAAAACAATTTTGGGAGATAGTAGCACAGCAATGTAAGTACACTGAACAAAGATGACTGTGAGTATGGTTGAAAGAGTACGGTTAGGACCATGTGGGACACCAGAACAAAAGAAGAAAGATAAAGACTGGGACTAACTCAGTGAAACCTAGGGTGCTCAACTATTGTGATAAAAGGTACAAATATGTTTTTACATGAAGTAGAACAAATTAATGTCAGCATTGCAAGGTATTAAAAACATGGTGGGATTGGGGGGGAAATACAATCAATGAAAACTAGAGACTATAATTAACAAAACATTGTATTTTGCTTCCTTTAATATAACAAAGGCAATACACCGAAGCTAAATGCATATGGGGGGGTATAGGGGAAGGGTATGGGACTCCTGGCATTGGTGATGTCTGACTCTTTATTCTACTTTAGTTTAATGCTCTTTCCTTTTGTTGCTTTCTAGCTGTCATGGTTTTTTTTTTCCTTTTTTTGTTTTTCTTTTGTCTCTCTACCTTCTTTGAGTCTCCCTCCTTTGTAGAAGAAGTAGAGGTGTCCTTATATAGATAGTGGCAATGGTGCTGAATACATAAACACGTGACTATACAGGGAACCAGCAACTGTTTACTTAGGACGGAATGTATGGTGTGTGAACAAAGGCATCTTAACTTAAAAAAATGGGTTGATGAAGAAACCTTGAGAGCGTATTGATTGAAATAGGACAGACACATAAGGACAAATATTTCAGGGTCTCACTGATATGAACTAATTATAGTATGTAAACTCACAGACATGAAATATAAGTTACCAGGATATGGAACAAGGCTAAAGAATGGGGAGTGGTTTCTTATTATGAGCAGAATGTTCAACTAGGGTGAACTTAAACATCTGGAAATGGACAGAGGTGATGGTAGCACATTGTGAGAATGACTGACAGTGCTGAACGGTGTGTGAAGGTGGTGGAAAGGGTAAGCTCAGAGTCACGTATGTCACCAGAAGGAAAGCTGGAGGTTAAAAGATGGGACTGTATAAAACAGTGAATCTTGTGGTGGACAATGTCCATGATTAACTGTACAAATATTAGAAATCCCTCTCATGAACTAGAACACATGTATGACACTATGACTAGAAGGTAATAATAGAGGGGCATATAGGAAAAAATATGTACCTATTGCAAACTATATACTACAGTTAGTAGTATTTTAACATTCTTTCATCAGCAGTAACAAATGTACTATACCAAAACTATGAATCAATAACGGAGGGGGGGGTGGTTAGGGGAATGGGAGGATTGGAGTTTCCTTTTTTTGTTTTTATTTCTTTTCTGGAATAATGAAAATGTTCTAACAGTTGAAAAAAAATTGTGTTGATGGATGCACAGCTGTATGATGGTACCATGGGCAATTGATCATACACTTTGGATCTTTGGATAGTTGTATGGTTTGGGAAAAATATCAATAAAAACATAAAAAAAGAAACTAAAAAGCGATATCTATATAATTCATAAGAATTACCTCCAGAATGTCCTCTCAACTCCATCTGACATCTCTCAGCCATGGAAAATTTATTTTGTTTAATTTAACTTCCCCCTTTTGGTCAGGAAGGTTTTCTAAATTCCAGGATGCCAGGTTAAGGCTCATCCCTGGGAGTCATGTCCCATGTTGGCAGGGAGATTTACATCCCTAGGTGTCATGTGCCATGTAGGGGGGAGGGCAGTGAGTTTACCTGCAGTGTTGCCTTAGAGAGAGAGGCCACAACTGAGCAATGAAAGAGGTTCTCTGGAGGTGAATGTTAGGCACCATTATAAACAGGCTTAGCCTCCCCTTTGAAGTAACAACCTTCACAAGGGCAAGCCCCAAGATCAAGGACTCGGCATACAACAGTGGTAGTCCCCAATGCTTGCGAAAATATCAGGAATTCCCCAGGTGGTGAAGTCTAATGTTTACACATTTTTCCCCAGACCCTCAAGGGGGCTTCACAAATACTTTTTATTCTCTGCCCAAATTACTCTGTAATGCATTGGGTCTTCATGCTAACCCATGCATACCAATCAGATCTCACCCCCTATTCAAAGTTCCATATTTTTATGGTGTTTCAATAAACTAACCATACAAATTAAATTATATAGCATGCTATAGGAAATATAGGTTTTGCACCAAATAAACATCTATTTCTGTGGTCTCATACAGAAATTGAGGTTTTAAAACACAGTCATTATCATCCTTTTCCCTTTAGTCTGGTTTACCTTATTTCTAACCAAGTTCATTATGTTCGTATCTCTAATTGAAGTCTGATCTTTTTTTCAGTTTTTTTTAACTTTTACTATATGGGGTACTGCTGACATTCATAGCTGCCGAACTCTGGCTCTGAGTATCAGGTGTCACACAGATACCTGAAGTTACAGGGACTGACCAGCTCAGCATCTCAGAATTTAGAGAGAATCATTACAACTCATGAATGTGACTGCTGTAAGAGCTTACAATCTAGGAACCTTTACCATAAGCCTTCCCCTGATTAATTATGCTCAGATTAAATTCTCAGAGTTTGCACATTATAGTTAGTCCTTATCAGTGAGACGTCATGATGTTTGCCTTTTCAATTCTGGCTTATTTCACAAAACATATTGTCCTCAAGGTCCATTCACCTAGATGCATACCTCACAACTTCATTTCTTCTTGCCACTGCTCAGTATTCCATTGTTATGTATATACCAGTTTACAATTCTGTTTATCAGTCAATGTACCCTTAGGCCCTCTCATCCATTGTGACTTGTGAATATGGCACTATAGACACCAGTGTGCAATGTCCAGTCATATCCTTGCTCTCAGATCTTCCAAGTATGTACCCAATAATGGAGTTGCAGGACCTTTTGGCAACCCCAGTGTTAGCTTCCCATGAAACCACCGCAGTGCCCTCTAGCTGGGCTGTGCCATTCTACGTCCTTACCAACAGGGAACAGGCACAACCCTCTCTCCATATTTTCTCTAGCACTGGTATCCTTCTATTTCTTTTATAACAGTTTTATTCACACAGCATACAATCCACCCTAAGTAAACAATCAATGATTCCCAGTATAATCACATAATTATGCATGCACCACCACAATCTACATGAGGACATGCCATCACTTCCACAATGTAAGAGGAAAAGGAGAAAAATATGAAGAAAAAAAATACAGTAGATAGAAGAGAAATAAATATAAAATACAATGAAAAGGTCAGACAGCATCAACACCACGAATAACCCCATATCACTCCCTTATATCCTCCTCTTATAGACATTTAGCTTTGGCATATTGCCTTTGTTACAATTAATGGAAGCATCTTACAATGTTACTGTTAACTACAGACTACTTTTCATTGATGTATTGTTCCCGTATACCATCCAATTTTCAACCCCTTACAATGTTGGCATTCATGTGTTCTCCATCATTTAAAAGCACTCTTATATTTGTACATTTAATCACCATCACTGACCACTCTAGGTTTCACTAAGTTATAAAGTTGAAGTCTTTATCTTCTATCTTTCTATCTGGTGTCATATCTGCCTTTAGCCTTTATCTTTCAACCATATTCACACTCATTTTCTTTGGAGTACTTACAAAATTGTGCTACCATCACACACTACTATGCTATCCATTCCATTTCAGGATCTATACAGTCAATCCTGTTAAATTTTCTATACTCCTTCAGCATCAAATGCCCAATCTCTAACGTCTTTCTAGCTCCTGATAACCTGTGTTCTCAACTCTCAAATTTCACTCATCAATGTTAGTCCCTATTAGTGAGACCACACAGTATCCATCCTTTTGTTTCTGGCTATTCACTCAATGTAATGCCTACTGACTACCATTTTGACTTTTGGATTTTGTATGTCGTATCTTATTTTATTTTTATTTCTTCCTGTCACTCTCTTTTTAACCTTACAGATAGTCTTCATTTCTAAACCCTTCTCCAAACTTCTCTCTCCTGTTTTTCCTGTCTGCAGTGCTCCCTTTAGTATTTCTTTTAGAGCAAGTATCTTTTTTCACAAAGTCTCTCCATGTCTGTTTGTCTGAAAATATTTTAAACTCTCCCTCATTTTTGAAGGATAATTTTTCCAGATATAGAATTCTTGGTTGGCAGTTTTTCTCTTTAAGTATGTTAAATATCATATCACTGCCTTCCTGCCTCCATGCTTTCTACTGAGAAATCCGCATATAGTCTTATAAAGCTTCCCTTGTGTGTGATGCATTGCTTTTCTCTTCCTGCTTTCAGAATACTCTCTTTATCTTTGACATGTGATAATCTTATTATGACATCTCTTGTAGTCAGTCTACTCAGATCTATTCTGTTTGGGGTACCAGCACTGTGCTTCTTGGATCTGTAATTTTATGTCTTTCATAAAAGATGGGAAATTTTCAGCAATTATTTCCTCCATTATTCTTTCTGTCCCTTTACCTTTCTCCTTCTGGTACACACATGACACATATATACATGCTCCTTATGTTGTCATTCAATTCCCTGAGACCGTCTCATATTTTTCCATTCTTTTCCCTATCCCTGTCTGTTTTTTTGTGTGTGTGTAGGGTTTCAGCTGTCCTGTCCTCCCATTCAAGAATCCTTTCTTCTGTTCCTTCAAATCTCCTTTTGTATTTCTCCATTGTGTTTTTTCATCTTTTCTATTGTGCATCATTCCAGTAAGTTCTGCCAATTGTTTTTTCAAACTTTGAGTTTTTCCAAACTTTGAGTATTTCCTTATGTTTGCCCAATGTCTTCTTTATATCCTTCATCTCTTTTGCCATATATTCCATCAACTCATTGGTTTGGTTTTTGAATTGATTTAGGAGATTTATCTGATTAATAATTAGTTGTTTCAATTCCTGTATCTCAGTTGAAGTTTACGTTTGTTCCTTTGACTGGGTCATATCTTCATTTTTCCTAGTGTGATTTGTAATTTTTTGTTTTCTAGGCATCTTGTTTCCTTGATTACCCCAATCAGATTTTCTCAGATCAGACAGGTCAGGGTCTCAGGAAGAGGTTGTAATCAGTATCAGGTTTCCCTGAGGGTAAGACTCAGCAGGTTGTCAGACTTTCCTGTGAGGCCTCTAGATTCTGTGCTTTTCCTATCCTGCCTAGCAGGTAGCACTTGTCAGCCCACAGCTTCCCACTGGTGTAAAGAGGTGTGGTATATTTAATTCTCAGTGGACCCTGTCCTAACCAGGTTCTGAGGGTGTCAGAAGCCAAGTTCAAGTTTTTTCCGATTTTTTCCCCCAGGCCCTGAGGTCTGAATTCTCTGAGGGAGGGCAGCCATTTGAGCTGGGACCCGCCCCCCTTTTCTTAAGGTAGATCCACCCTTTAGGGAGTTATCTTGTACACTTAAATTCCTCCTTCGTCTCTCTGACTCTTTTAACTCCACCCTTGCCTGGATCAGGGCTGACAATTGAAAATGCCTGAGGCTTTCTATAATGAGCTACTTGGAATGGGAGAAAAGAAAAAGGAAAAAGAGAGAAAACTCCTTTTCAGAGCCAGTACCCAGAACCCCAGTTAGGCCAGTTGACAGGTGTTGGTATCTGATTTTTGTGTCCCTTTTTGTGGGACACAGCTGCTTTCCAGTATTCTGAGCCCACCCATCTCCAAAAGCTTCTGCTTTTATTTATTTATGTATTTTTTTCCGTCAGCCCCACCTCATCTCTTCTGGGAGTGGCCTCAGGGTACTTTTCTGCTTGCTCCTGTTTTACCTGTGCTTGTAGCTTGTACTCAGTAGTCCAAATTTGTTAACTAAAACCACAATTGGAGCTCGGTTGAGTGACTTTCCCTCGCTCCAGGTTGCCTGCTTCTTTTTCCCACAGGGAAGTTTTCCAACTGAGCTTGCCAAGCTGCTGGTGGAGGGGCACCAGCTCTGCAGTTTGGGTAGCTTTATTTACAGTTCTATTCTTTGATCTCAGCCATTCCACCCATTCCAGTTGGTGTAAGATGTGTGTCCAGTCAAGGATGTCCCCCAACAGTTGTTCCAGACTATTTACTAGTTGATCCTGGCTACTTACTAGTTGCTGTAGAGGACTAACTAAATTTCACATCCCTCTATGCCACCATCTTGCCCTGCCTCCCTTAATGTATTTTATTTTTATTTTTTCTTTTAATTTTTTATTCATTTATTTTTTCTCCTCTTCCTCTTTCTTTGTTGAAGCAATTGAAATGTCCTCATATAGATTGTGGTGGTGAATGCATAATTTGTCATTATACTGGGAATCATTAATTATTTACTTAGAATGGATTGTATGGTATATGAATAAAACTGTTTAAAAAATAAATAGACAGATACCAGTGCTGGAGAAAATGTGAAGGATGAACCTATTCAGTGTTGTTTGGGAACTAGAATGGTGCAGTCCATCTGGAAGACACTGTGGTGGATCCACAGGAAGCCTATGTTCTTTTTTTTTTATTATTGAGATTGTTCACATACCATACAACTATCCAAAGATCCAAAGTATACAATCAGTTGCCCATGTTACCATCATACAGCTGTGCATCCAATTACCGCAACTGATTTTTTTCAATTTTTAGAATATTTTCATTACTCCAGAAAATAAATAAAGACAAAAAAAGGAAACTCAGATTCTCCCATACCCCTAACCACCCCCCTTTTATTACTGATTCATAGTTTTGGTATAGTACATTTGTTACTGCTGATGAAGGAATGTTAAAATACTACTAATTGCAGTATACAGTTTGCAACAGGTATATATTTTTTTCCTGTATGCCCCTCTATTATTAACATCTAGTTATAGTGTCATACATTTGTTCTAGCTTGTGAGAGAGATTTCTAATATTTGTACAGTTAATCATGAACACTGTTCACCACAAGATTCATTGTTTTATACATTTCCATCTTTTAACCTCCAACTTTCCTTCTGGTGACATACGTGACTCTGAGCTTACCCTTTCCACCACCTTCACACACCGTTCAGCACTGTTAGTCATTCTCACAATGTGCTACCATCACCTCTGTCCATTTCCAAATGTTTAAGTTCACCCTAGTTGAACATTCTGCTCATAATAAGAAACCACTCCCCATTCTTTAGCCTTGTTCCATATCCTGGTAACTTATATTTCATGTCTGTGAGTTTACATATTATAATTAGTTCATATCAGTGAGACCCTGCAATATTTGTCCTTATGTACCTGTCTTATTTCATTCAATATAGTGCCCTCAAGATTTCTTCATAAACCCATTTTTTTAAGTTAAGACCCCTTTGTTCACACACCATGCATTCCATCCTAAGTAAACAATTGTTGGCTCCCTGTATAGTCACATATTTATGTATTCAGTCCCATTGCCACTATCTATATGAGGACATCTCCACTTCTTCCACAAAGAAGGAGGAAGACTCAAAGAAGGTAGAGAGACAAAAGAAAAAGAAAACAGAAATAGAGAGAGAGAAAAAAATGCATGACAGCTAGGAAGCAACAAAAGGAAAGACAGCATTAAACTAAAGTAGAATAAAGTCAGACAACATCACCAATGCCAGGAGTTCCATATCCTTCCCCTATGTCCCCCACCATGTGCATTTAGCTTTGGTATATTGCCTTTGTTATATTGAAGGAAGCACAGTACAATGTTTCTGTTAATTATAGCCTCTAGTTTGCATTGATTGTATTTTCCCCCCAATCCCACCCTATTTTTAATACCTTGCAATGTTGACATTAATTTGTTCTACCCATATAAAAACATGTTTGTACCTGTTATCACAATAGTTGAGCACTCTAGGTTTCACTGAATTAGACAGTCCCAGTCTTTTTCTTTCGTCTTCTGTTCTGGTGTCCCACATGGTCCTAACCTTCCTCTTTCAACCATACTCACAGTCATCTTTGTTCAGTGTACTTACATTGCTGTGCTACTATCTCCCCAAATTGTTTTCCAAACCTCTCACTCCTGTCTTTTCCTTTCTGTCTGCAGTGCTTCCTTTAGTGTTTCCTGTAGAGGAAGTGTTTTGTTCACAAACTCCATCATTGGCTGTCAGAGAATATTTTAAGCTCCCCCTCATATTTGAAGGACAGTTTTGCTGGATATAGGATTCTTGGTTTGCAGTTTTTCTCTTTTCAGAATCTTAAATATATCAACCCACTTCCTTCTTGCCTCCATGGTATCTATTGAGAAATCTGCACATAGTCTTATCAAGCTTCCTCTGTATGTGATGGATCGCTTTTCTCTTGCTGCTTTCAGGATTCTCTCTTTTATCTTTGATGTTTGATAATCTGATTACTAAGTGTCTTAGCCTAGGGCTATTCAGATCTATTCTGTTTGGGGCATGCTATGCTTCTTGGATCCGTAATTTTATGTCTTTCATAAGGGATGGGAAATTTTAATTGATTATTTCCTCTATTATTGCTTCTGCCCCCTTTCCCTTCTCTTCTCCTTCTGGACCACCAATAACACGTACATTCCTGCATTTTGTTTTGTCCTTAAGTTCCCAGAGACATTGCTCATATTTTTCCATTCTTTTCTCTACCTGTTCTTTTGTGTGTAGGCTTTCAGGTGCATTGTTCTCCAGTTCCTGAGTGTTTTCTTCTGCCTCTTGAGATCTGCTGTTGTATGTTTCCATTGTGTGTTTCATCTCTTGTGTTGTGGCTTTCATTTCCATAGATTCCATCAGTTGTTTTTCGAACTTTTGATTTCTACCTTACATATACCCAGTGTTTTCATTATATGCTTCATCTCTTTTGCCATATCTTCCCTAACCTTTTTGAAATGATTTAGTATTAGTTGTTTAAATTCCTGTATCTCAGTTGAAGTGTAAGTTCATTCCTTTGGGCCATAACTTCGTTTTTCTTAGTGTAGGTTGTAGTTTTCTGTTGTCTAGGCATCTGGTTTCCTTGGTTACCCCAATCAGGTTTTCCCAGACCAGAATGGGCTCAGGTCTTGGAAGGAGGGAATAGTATCCGGTTTCCCTGAGGGTGTCTTAGAAGATTGGTACACCCTTTGAGGCCTCAAGTCACTGTGCTTTTCTACTCAGCAGGTGGTGCCTGTCAGCCTGTAGCTCCCGACTGGTGTAAGAAGGTGTGGCCCATGGCTGTTTTCCCCCAGGCTCTGGGGTCTGGTTCTAAATGGAAGGCAGGTAGTAGAGCTTGGCACCAGTTTCTTCCTCTTAGGGAAGATACAACCCCTAGGGAGATGTCATTAACATGTGAATAGTCACTCTGCCTGTGCTATCTCCACCCTTGTCTGGGTCAGAGCACTGGGAACTGAAAATGGCTGAGGCTTTCTCCACTGAGTTGAGAAAGGGACAGAAAGCCCCATTCAGTGCCAGTCCGTGGCCACCCTCTGGTTCTCCAAGGTCAGTCGTCACCAAAAGCCTCTGTCTGCTTGTTGGGGATTCATAGCTTCTATTGAGCAGTCTACGTTTGTTAATTAAAACACCAGTTAGAGCTCAACTGAGCTATATTTGCTTGCTGGGAGAATGCTGTGCTCTAGCACTGCAAGGCTTTGCAATTAGGACCATGGGGGGAGGGGGCTCCTGGCTTGGATCCACAGGTTTTGCTTACAGATTTTATCCAGCGATCTCAAGCATTCCTCCCAATTCAGGTTGGTGTATGACAAGTGAGCAGTCATGTTTGTTCCCCTGCAGTTATTCCAGATTATTTACTAGTTGTTCCTGGTTGATTATTAGTTTTTCCCGGGGAAAAAACTAGCTCCCACTCCTCTCTATGCTGCCATCTTCTTCCATCCAATACTATTTTCTTTTAATCCAGTGTTGTGGGGGCAGACATATTCTGGGTGGGACCTTGTGATTAGGCTGTTTCTGTGGAGATGTGACCCCACTCATCAAATGTGGATCTTAATCCCACTGCTGGAGTCCATCACTAAATTACCTTAACCTTTTTCCTATAAATCAGTTTTCAATACATGCCAAGGTCTATTTCTGTAACTTCCCTTTTATTCCGTTGATCTACTGTCGTATTTTTACACCAATACAACCTTGTCCTGACTGCTATAACTTAATAGTTTTTATCGCAGATACTGCACATCTTCCCAGTTTGATCTTAAAAGACCTTTTTGTCTCTTTTATGTCCTTTGCACTTCCTTATGAATTTTCAACTCAACCTTACAAGTACTATAAAAAGCCATGTTGTATTTCTGTGTTTTTTTGTTGAATTTATAGATAAATTTGGGGAGAACTGACTTGTTAACAACATGGAGTATTTCAACTCACACCCAAGGCATAGCTGTATTTATTTTGAACTCCATTTATACTTACACTTTATTATTAGCAACAATTGCATTTAGTGGTGGAAGTATCCCTTTTACAACAAATTGTGCCAGAAAATTTGGTTGTCCACATTCAAAAGAATGAAACTGGAAATATACCATCCCACCATATATAAGATCAGTGTCAAAGGCATTTTTAAGAGGACAAAGACAATCCATAGATTGGGAGTGAATATTAGTAGAATGTATTTCATATGAAAGGCTTGAAATCATAACATAGAATTCTCAAAACTTAAAATAAGAAAACAAAGTACCTATTAAAATTGACCAAAAATATCAACAGACACTTCACCAAAAGGTGCTATTTCAATGGCAAAAAAGCACATGAAAAGACGTTCAACACCACAAGTCATTTGGCATTCTAAAATAAACCACAATGGAATATCACTCCATATCTATTAGAATGGCTAAAATTTAAAACCATGACCATAACAACTCTTGGAGATAATATGTACACCCAATTTGCAGAAAAGCTAAATGTTTCTTTGAAAGTAAAGCATATACTTAATATAAACCCCAACATATAAAATTTACCTTGATAATGAAGATATGAATAAGAACTATGGCAATGATTAATAATTCTGGAAATAGTTAAGGCATACATACATATAAGGCAGTGTACTTAATACAGATTTGTGAAACATTACCGTCAATCTTCATAGTCCCATATTTTTAAAAACTAGCATCTTTCAAAGCAGGACTGCTTCCTAAATTAGATAAGGTGATATGTTTATTGATTATGTGACATGTCAATTTGTGCACATATCAAAGCAAGTTAGTTAATGATCCATTATATCCTATTCAGAAAAAATCCATACAGACACACAAGGAGTTATCTTTAAAGCTCTACATTAATGGTGCAGACTAACATTCACACTTTCATTTCCATGCTTAGTGGCTTAATGTTTGGTTTTCCACTGTACAAGTGGAAGCCAAGGCCCACATGTATTATCTGTGAGCAAAGTCCATCCAGTTACTGACAAGCTATATTTTGCTTTCCAAATGACTCTGAGACACAGTCAGATCAACCACAAATGTGGACCCAAAAAAGGGAGCAATTCCTTTAGCCTCTACATTACCCATGATCACAATTTTATGAAGATGTCCTTACTCTTACTAATCAGGATACAATAGCAACAACAGAAGGAGGATGAGGGATATGAGGAAGGGTAGGAAGAAGTGGAAAGAGAGGAACACAAGAGACTAGGGAGATGGAAGAACAGGGAGAGGAGGAAAAGGATGAAGAAGGAACAAAAGGAGAAGGAGAAGCAGCAGGAGGGAGAGGTGTGGGAGGAGAATGAATGGGGGAGAACAAGGAGGGGAGAAGACATTTGGATAATTCTCACTTACCAAGGTATAAATGCAGATTTTATGCAGGCTTTCTCATTTGGCTCTCTAACGCTGTTTCTAAGAAACTTCATTAACTCAATGACCATATTTGTCCTGATGAATAAGGAGGCCATATGTCAAAAAACTTTGGAATCTGAAAAGCAACAGAAAAACACATATGACAACAGTAGATTCCATTTCTAAAACAATACATAGTCATGAAATGTTAGCAAACCACTGGAATATAAGAGATCCAGTAACTCTCCACATTAAATATAATTCATCCCCTTTAGGAAATTGTCCTTCTTTTAACCAAAAGACTAGAGATTTGTGAAGACTCAGTTAGATTACAGGATATCCACAAGGAGCTGTCAGCAACATCCTTCCAAATAGGTGATGAGCAGGCAGAGTATTCAAAAATAAATGACCCCTTGCAACAAAAAGGCTATGATGCTATGGAATGAAGATGAATTTACACCAGCAACTCACAAACCAGAGAGATATCATTTAACACTTACCTTAATCTGAAAAACAATCACAATTAAATAGGTGAGGCTCTTAGTAAAGTGTAAGATAAACAATCAGTACGTTCCCCTTTCCAAGGTATATACATTTGGCAATGTCGATAACACAAGAAACAAAAGCAAAATGCAAAATTCTTTGCAATAAATTTAGCATATATGCTGTCATCCATGAAGATGACACAAAATAGTCATGAGTGGCACATGAAAAAGGATGGTGTAATTGGCCATTTAATTACCTTGGAATGTGAGCAGGCCACAGAGCTAGTGTCTCATTCTGGAATTTTCTTGCATTCTTCGTTGCCAGCCCATCTTTATCATCTACAAGAAAATCTGGGTGAGTGATGCTGATGTTTACCTTATATATAAATGTGGTTGATTATTCAGAAAATGCATATATTTAAAAAGTAACATGGGTCATTTTTATAAACTTCTTTTTTTATACTTTTTATCATGAAAAATAACATATATACAGAAAAGTGTTCACTTTCAAAATACAATGCAACAAGTAGTTAGCAAATTTCAAAGAATGTGCTGGGTTACAGTTCCACAATTTCAGTTATCTCCTTACTGGGAAATATAACATGTATACAGAAATCTGATACTTTGAAAATCCTATTTAACAAGTAGCTATAGACCAAATTTCAAAGAGTATTAGGGGTTAGAGTTTACATACTAAATTCCAAATGAAGCAACCCATCATAAACCAAAACAAAAACATTAACAAACTACCAAAGCACAAAACATCCTATAAAACACCAGAGGAGGGATAAAAAACGTACTGCTACTACCAAGTGCAATAACAGAGAAACAGACAACATATTAGGAAATTCCAAAGCAAAGAAACTAATCATATAAAACCTCCATCCCAAATCTGGCTTTTTGCAGGTAAATCCCAAAGTTCCCAGAGGTAGCCAATAACTGAAAGATGAGCACGAGGGATGAAGGGAAGGCAGCTTCTGTGAGCCCCTTATCGATCACCAAGGCTATCACTAGCATCACCATGAAGAGCATCACACTACTCAGAACAGTACTATGACTCACACGGTAGTCTGCGTCAACAGCACTTTCCTAAACGGGGCACTGCACACAGTTTGGCGAAAGGTAGGAATAAAACCAACACCCCCTAATGCAGCATTCATCGTATACTCCCACTAAGGCCGGGCACCTATACGTACAATTTCTTCTTTTTTAATGCAATTTTACTGGGATATGTTGACATACTAGATAATTATCCAAAGTGTACAGTCAGTGGTTCATGGTATCATCATATAGTTGTGCATTCATCACCACAATCAATTTTTGATTATTTCATTACTCCAAAAAAATAAAAATAGGAAAAAAAATAAAAAAGAACACCCAAAACATCCCATACTCCACATCCCCCCCCATTATTTATTTATTTATTCCCTTTATTTTCTCACTCATATGTCCATACACTGGATAAAGGCAGTGTCAGTTGCAAGGTTTTTGCAATTACATAGTCACACCATAAAAGCTATATAATTATACAATCATGTTCAAAAACCAAGGCTGCTGGTTTACAGTTCAACAGTTTCAGACAGATATTTTCTTCTAGCTATTCTAAAACACTAAACTATTAAAAGGGAAATCTATATAATGCATAAGGATAACCTCCAGAATGACCTCTTGATGCTATTCAAAATATCTCAGCCACTCAAATTATTTTTGGTTTCATTTCTCTTCTGCCTTTTGGTCCAAGAAGGCTTTCTCAATCCCACAATGCTAGGGGGCCTGGCTCAGACTCGAGACTCATGTCCCACTTTTCCAGGGAGACTAATTTTTTCTTAATGGTTTAACAAAATTTTTAATAAAATTTATAAAAATGCATCTTTGAGAATAATTATCTCATCATGAATTGTGTTTTTCTCCACCCCCAATGAAAATACAAAATTATCAGCACCCATACCATAAACACTCAAACAAAACTATAGTGACATTCTCTACACAGAGCTACATTAGATAGAGTTTAAACTGCACAAAAAGTCAAGACAATTCCGGGAAGAGACTGCAGAGACATTTTTCTCCTTCTAAAAACAGATGACAGGTTCTAAAGCAATTTAGATAAAACTCTTTCTTGTAGTTGTCAAGTTCCTTGAAATTCTTCTCTCCAATAAAAGAAAATCCAAATTGTGTCCCTGTTACCCCCCCCCCATCTCCTTTTGCTTAGCACACCCTTTAGGGCACTTTTGTATTACTGCTCCTAAGAAAAAATTCAGGTTTTCAGGTGTTTCCCAGGTGGGGAAGTTTAATATTTCCACATTTTTCCAAGTCCCTCAAGGGAGCTGTGCAATACTCCTAACAATTCCTTCTTAAGTCAAAGGCAGTCCCAGTCCATTATCAAGATGTCTGAACTGTGGTTCCTTCTTGCCATACCCATATAACAAAAAAATAAACAAAATATTTATACAAATTATGCATAGAAAATAAACAAATTTATTGAAAAAATTTAAGATAAGACAATTGAAATCATCCAGTATGATGAGCAGAAAGAAGAAAAAATGAAGACTGAGTAGAGCCTGAGGAGCCTGTGGGACACAATCAAGTGTACCAATATACACACTGTGGTAGTCCCAGAAGGAAAAAGAAGAGAGAAAGGGAAGGAGAGAATATTCCAAGAAATAATGGCTAAGAACTTTGAAAATTTAATGAAAAACATGATTATACACATCCAAGATACTCAACGAACTCCAAATGGGATAGATCTATACAGACTCAAGGAGTTCTGCTGGATATAAAAGGAAAGGACACTAGACAACTGAACTGAAGCCACATAAAGAAATAAAGATCACCTGTAAAGAAAATGGCATGGGAAAATATAAATAACAGTACTGCAGAATTTATTATTCAAAAATCCACTTTTTACTTCCTACAGGATCTAAAATCAAATATATAAAAGGTGATGATAAATCAATGAATTTTGACTCAATGCAAAAATAGTTAATTTGTGAGAAGAACTACATAAAGGTGGGGGAACAGAGGGTTACAGGAACATAATGTATTCATGTTATTGAAGTTGCTAAACTAGTATAAAAGCAAACAAAATTATTATAGACATAGGATGCTAAATTTAAGCCCAATGGAAACCACAAATAAAGTATAAGAGAATATGAAAACTCAAAGAGACAGAGAGTAGATTACAGATTACCAGGGTTGGGGGCAGGGGAGAGACAAGGGGGAGTTAAAGCCAAATGAGGGTAGGGTTTCTGTTTGGGATGGAGGGAAACAGAATGAATGGCAGTGAGGATACTGGAATATTATGAATGTGATTAATCCCACAGAAGGATAAGCTTGGGAAGGGTTGGGATGGGAAGATGCAGTTGTACACTTATTTACACAATAAAAAGAGAAAGAAAGTAAAACTAAAGAGATAATGAACATTCAATGCAATACATAATACTGAATGGGATCTAATAATGGAGGAGAAAAACTCAAAAGGACATTACTGGGACATAAGAAAATAATCAAATATATAATATAAACTTATATCAATGTTAAATTTCTTCAACTTGATAATTACACTTAAAGTGATTACATAAGTCAATATCCTTGTTCCTAAGGAAGTGAATATGAAAGTATTATGTGTTCAAGTAAATGATCTATGCAACATGCTCTCAAATGTTCAGAAAACATACAGATTGATAGACACATAGATGCTAAAATGAAATGACAAAGTTGGTAAAATGTTAAAATTTGTGGTTATTGGTATTTGGGGTGCAGGAGGGTATGCTGGGAGTTCTCTGCATGGAGTTTGTATTATTTTTGCAACTGTCCTGTAAGTTTGAAACTATTTCAATATAAAGCATTATAAAAATCAAAGAATGAAAATATTAATGGAGAAACATAGGGACAAATAAGCCAATGAATAAGCCAATGAATAAGAAGTGAAAATTTTAACAGAGTAATGGAAGCTGAACAGCTTATCCATATTTCACCCTTAGACTTCATATACGAATAAATGTGCTTTCAAAAAATGGGGAAATTGGAGTCTCTAGAGACTATAAATACAAGGAAAGCAGAGAAGGGCACAATGACCACTCTGAACATTTTGTCACTTCTATTCAGACCCCTTTTAACTGAGAGCTAAAAATCCCTGCATAACCTAAAATCTAAAGTTTTTCCAGGGCCCCTCATTCCACAATTTAACCCAGAAGAAGTTAGGTAGGCAGTTCCAGAGTAGGCCCAAGACTGAGCACATCATTCTCCAATTCCAGGAATAGCCCCAAGAGTTCCTGGGTGCAGGTGACACCATTGACCTCCAGTTCCACCAGAAAAGTTGGATGTCTTGTGTATTACTTTGTTCCAAAAAGTGCTATGCATATTTGATCTCCATGAATGGCCTCTATTGGAGCATGGTGCTGCACACAGCATGGCTGAAGGTGGCACCCTGCTCAAACCAAACCCACAAGCAACAGGGGCCAGTAGCACATGTTCTTGACCTGGAAATGACTGCCCCATTGCCCTTTCTCTTTCCCCATGCCATGAGTGTGCATCCCATCACATGATGCAGGTTTAATGGGACACAGAAGTTCTGAGAGAAAATAAGAACACCCCTTCACTCTTCCTCTGAAATTCAGAACTCTGGAGTACATTATTTTTTTTTGAAATTCAAAATAATATGATGGTATCATGAAAAAACAGGTTGCCTTACACAAAAATCAGTAGTTAAATAAAGAGGACAATCATACTCACCCATCACAGCTTTCATTCCACCAGATATCTCAGCCTCTTCATAGAAATTACCCACTTCAACACCACAAGCAGAGAATAAGCAGTGAAAGCATGCAGGTGTACGTGGGGAGAAGACACAAAGGGCACTAGAATTACAGGAGATTTGCCATTAAAAGGAGACAAAGATCTAAAGAATATTGAAAAAGAAATACAGTTCTTAATATTTCATAGGAGATAAAATATAGTAGATAATGTAGAGCTGTGACCCTGCCCATTCAAAGTGGGTCTTAATCCCATTGTTGGAGTTCCTTTATGAGAGGATAAAAGACAGACAATTTGGAGAGGTCTCACAGTTAAGGGATGTGTAGAGAGAAAATACCCAGAGACATCTGGAGAGAGAGAGAGACATTTTGGAGAGAGCTCAAAGTCAAGAGACGCTTAGAGAGAAAACACCCAAAGACACTTTGGAAAAAGAGACCCATTTTGAAACAAGAAGTCAGCAGAGAAGGACAAGCAAACTTAGCTGTATGCCTTCCTATGTGACAGAGGAATCCCCGGATTCCAGCAGCCATTCCTGAGAGAAAGACTACTCTTCTTGATGCCTTAATTTGGACATTTTTCATGACCATAAAACTAAATTTGGAACCAAAAAAATCCCCATTGAAAAAGCAAATCCATTTCTTGTATTTGCATTCCAGCAGACTTTGCAAACCAAAACATGTTCGCAAACCACCAGAATGTAAGAAAGCCAGGAATTCTCCACGTTAAATATAATTCAGCCCCTTTATGAAATGGTTGTTCCTTAAACTAAAAGTCTAGAGATCTGTGAGGACTCAGTTTCTTGATATATACATTTGACAAAGTTGAGAGATAGAAGAAACAAAAGAAAAATGCAAAATTATTTGCAGTAGATTTAGCATATATCATTGTCAGCCATGAAGATGCCACAACATATTCATGAGTGGCACACCAAAAAGGATGGCATAACTGATCATTTACCTCCGAAGTTGAGCAAGCCCTATAGCTACTGTATAATTCTGTATATCTTGAATTCTTTCATTGCTAGGCCATCAGTAACATCTTTAAGAAAATCTGGTTAAGTGATGATGATATTTACCTCTAAATATAAATGACATTGATTATTCAAGAAATTCATAGATTTGAAGAGTAAGGTGGGTTATTTTAATAAACATCTTAAATGTTATCAAAACTTACTGAAATTAATAAGGTAGTACTTTGTTCACAATGTAACACAGAGGCTCCTAATGAAATATAAAAGCTGAAATAGTATACAGTTAATAGTGTATTGAGTTTAATCTACAAGAAATATTAATGAACCTCCCAAAAGAACACACAAAAATACAATTGAATAAAACAACTACAACAGACAAATACAAAAAAATTAAACAAACTACTGAAGAAATGAATAAGGAATACCACCACACCAAAAAAACTACACATACTAACACACTGAAAGTCAGAGAATAAAATGGCAGTGAATCCACACAACTTACACATACTAAATTCCAAATTAGTAACATATCATAAACAAAAAAGCAAAAACATATAACAAAATCTGAAAGCACAAAAAACCCAATAAAACACCAGAGGAGAAAAAACACACACTACCACCACCTAGTGCAACAAAAACAACAACAAAAGGATCAAGCAACATATTAAGAAATTCCAATACAATTACTATAATTATATAAAAACTCCATCCCAAATCCGGCTTTTCAGCAATTATATCCCAAATGTCCCAGAGGTAGCCCAGCATTGAAAGATGAGCTCCAGGGATCAAGGGAAGGCAGCTTTGTACTGAGCCCCTTGTTGATCACCAAGGCTACCACAAGCATTGACCACGACGAGCATCAATGCACTCAGAAAGGCACCAAAGTTCACACTGCAGTCTACATCAACAGCACCTTCCTGCAAGCAGGGCATTGTATACAGTGTGGCAGAAGGTGGGGATAAAATCAACACCCCCCAATACAGCCTTCATCACATCCTCCCACTAAGTCATGGCAGCTATACATAAAATTTATTCTTAAGCACAAGGCACTCTCAGCCCATATTAACAGGTCTGTACTGTGGTTCCTTCTTGACAATCTATCATTGCCATATAGCTAAAAATAAACAAAATGTTTATATAGAAAATATAATAAATAAATTTAATGAAAGATTCTGGATAAGACAGTTGAAATATTCCAATCTCAGGAGCAGAAAGAAAAACGAAGAAGTTTGAGTAGAGCCTGAGGAACACAATCAAGTACACCAACATACATATTGTAGGGATTACAGAAGGAAAAGAAAGATGGAAAGGGAAAGAGAGAATATTTAAAGAAATAATGGCTGAGAATTTCCAAAATTTAAAAAAAGACAGGATTATACACATCCAAGATGCTCAATGAACTCCATACATGATAAATCTAAACAGGATCACAGAGTTCTGCAGATGAAAGGAAAGGATAAATAGAGAGACAGATAGAAAGGCAGACAGAGAGGTACATTTTAGAATGATACAGTAAAAGGTGGCAAAATTATAAAAATGGTAGTTCTTGGTATTTGGGTAGGATAGGGTATACTGGAGTTTTCTGTGTGGAGTTGGGATTATTTTTGCAACTGTCCTTTAAGTTTGAAACTATTTCAAAACACAGTTACAAAAAATAAAAAAGTAAATGAACAATCATATTTACAAATGTTATAAGCCTCTGCATAAGAAGTGAAAATTTTAACACAGTAATGGAACCTCAACAGCTTAACTGTACTTAACCAGTAATAAATATGTAACTTCATTTAAGATTAAAAGTGAGTTCAAAAAATGGGGAAATTGGACCATGTAGAGTGTATAAATACAGGGAAAGCAGAGAACAGCACAATGAGCACTCTGAACATTTTTTCATCTTTATTCAGGCCCCTTTTTAAGTGAGTGCTAAACATCCGTGCTGAACTTACAAGTGAAACTTTATACAGGGCCCTTCATTCCAGAGTGTAACCCATAGGTAGCCCATTCGATGGTTCCCCTGAGTTGACCCAATATAGAGCATATTGTTTTGCAATTCCAGGAATAGCTCCAGTAGTTCCTGTGTGCAGGTCACACCAACCATACTCAGGGTGACAAAAGAAATTGTATGTGTTGTGCATTACTTCACTCCAAGAAGAACCAAGCATATTTGATCTCCATGCATGGCCTCTTTTGGAGCGAGGCACTGCACACAGCATGGGTGAAGGTGGCAGCCCCGCCTGAACCATACCCTCAAGTCAACAGGGGCCAGTAGCGTATGTCTTGACCTGGAAACAACTGCCTCACTGTCCTTTCTCTTCCACCATTCCATGAGCGTGCATCTCATCACCTGAATTGGGTTTAATTCGACAGAGAAGGTCTGACAGAGTATCAGAGCATCCCTGTCACCCTTCCTCTGATATTTAGAACTCTGGAGTGCATTATTCTTTTGAGAATCATAATAATATGTTTGTCCCATGAAAAAACAGGATGCCTTCCATGAAAGTCAGTTAATATATAGAGAAGACAATCAGACTTGCCCCTCACTGCTTTCCTTCCAACAGACATCTCAGCCTCCCCTTTGAAATTACACACTTCAATTTTAGAAACAGGAATAAGCAATGGAAGCTTGCAAGCATGCATGGGGAGAAGACTCAAAGGGCACTGGAATTACTGAAGATGTGGCATGAAAAATCAGAGAGAGTTATAAAAACATATTAATAAGAAATAAAACACATAATATTTCATCACAGATAAAATACTCTATACTGTGACACAGCCACTACCTACTTAATAAGTAAGTGGAAAGTTTTTCCAGTAATCCTTCCTATTACCTATACTTAACTCTCATTATTAAATTAGCTTGCTCTGACCTAGAGAGGCCTTCTGCCTTCATTGCAATGACATCACGACCACAGAGGAGCTGGCAGCTCATGTAGTCATGACATAAGGGGCAGCTCTCGGAAACCATGTGTACACTGGTGAATTACCAAATCAGATTATGTGGGGTATGGTTTATGTGGTTACCTCAATTCATTAACCAAGGATACAGGCTGTTATCCTCATAGAATCATCAGTAAAATGAAGAGAATTGGTTAAGAGCAAAAAATCAGAGAAAAGAAAGAAAGGTAGAAAACTAAATATTACCAAGTTTTCCAGTACTATCAATCTGGGAAAAATAATGAACACAAGACTACATTCCAAAGAAACACAATGAAGTATAAATTTAATATTAGAGACAAATGTATCTTACATTCAGGTACATGAAATAAATTAGCTTCTTTATTAGCCAAAATGTAGGGTTTTTTGACCACCAAAAATATTTTTTAATTGTAAAGGGTCCAGAAATTTGACAGTTTCTAAGAAAGTGTTATGGGAAGAATGTTTTTTCCATGTATTTGTCAACATCCCCTAGGAATAGTACTAGAACTGTACATTTACTATAAAATATTGAGATGAAAAATTTGTTTTATCAACATAGACGGAATAAGGTTTATTATTTCTTGTTAGTGGGAATGAGAACTCGACCATCACCAGCACTCTCCTTGTCTAAATGGATTTTTGATATCACTCAATTTTATTACTGAAAATAATCAAAATATAGATCATTATTAACTATAGTCAATGTTTACACACCTGTTGGAGTCAGGGTGCATATTATACATCTGGAGATCATTTCATTTAATCTTCATTCTCTGTCTAACATAACCAGTTAGAAAACACTACAGTAATAAATTATTCAAAAATATAATGAAATATGAATAATTATTAGAAACAAAAATATTTCTTAAGATCTGGACTAACATGAATAAAACAAAACGTTTTTGCTGTGGAACAAAAGACACAGTTGAATACATCATCATGTATTTATAGTTGAAGATGAAACAGGCCCACATTAACAATTTGTAAGTTTTCCCACAGTATTTCATTTCTCAACCGAGAAAAAGTTCAGTATAACATTTGAGGGAAACTGAGTTCTATTTCTATTTTTAACTCTAAATATATATATATGCTTCTTCATGTGTTAGAAGACTCAATATTGTTACCCTTTCAATTTCACCATCATTATCGAGTACCTGTAACCATTGTACTTGGTGCTCATTACTCTACTCAGAAAGGCACCATTAATATTGTAGTCTATGTCAACAGCACCTTCCTGAGCAGGGCACTGAACACAGTGTGGCAGAAGATATAGAAACCGATGATGCAGTATTCATCACATCCCCTCCACCAAGATAGGGCAACTATACCCAAGATTTATCCATAAGACCTATGCGTTACCAGCCCATTATCCAGATATTTGCACTGCTGTTCTTTCTTGCTTATCTATCCTTCACATATATCTAAAAAATAAATGAAGAAGGACGTATACAAACAAGTCAATATATACAAACTGAAAACTGTAACACAGACACACAGAGCCCCATAACTTAACCATGATTAACCCCTACAAAATTCAGGGCTTCCTGGAGGATTAAAAGTAAATTTTAAAAAGAAGGAAATTATGTACTGCAGAGAGGATGAACACAGAAAGGCTGAAAGGGGCACAATGACCACAATGCTTGTTTTTTCACATGTGATTGAGCCTCTTTTTAAAAAATTAGTATAAAACCCTAAGAAACCTCCAAATGAAAATTTTCCCATAGACCATCATTCATAGGTTTTGCCCCATAAAATAGTCCAAAGAGGTTCTCATACTTGTCCCATCACTGAGTAAAGTGATCCATGGCACCAGTGTGCAAGAGGCCAAACCACATCCCCCAAGACCTCCAGACCTTGTATGTGTTGTACAATGCTTCAATCCAAAAGGGGCCATTAATATTTCAATCTACAAGTCTCACAGGACACATGGCAGCCCCACCTGAATCACACCCCCAAGTCATGCCCCTTCAAATCAGTACCCCAATATTCTCAGTCCACGCATGGCCGCTAGTTTAAAATCAAATACTTTGAAACCTATTATCCCACTACCCTTTCCAATGCTCCCTAGCATGAAACCTTTCTATGACAGTCTGTCATTTGCAAAGCCCAATTTTTATCTTCATTCTGACCTATTGCATTCTACATTCCTGATGATTTCTAATTTCCAAAAGTATATTCACATTGCCAAGGCTGCTGTAACAAATACCAGACACTGCCTGACTTAAAACAACAGGAATTAATTTCCTCACAGTTTTGGAGAGAAGTAAAACCTCAAGGTATCAGCAGGGCCCTGCATTCTCTGAAGTAAGTCAATTTATGGTGGTGGTTTCTGGCAAACCATAACTCCATAACAAAAGTCAAATTAAGGCAATTTAGAGGAGTCTTTCAAAATATTGCACTGGAAAAATTAGATCTCCATTTGCAAAAGAATGAATCATGCCTTACATCATATAACAAGATCAGTGTCAAAAGACAACTCTAAGAGAATAAAAACCTTCCACAGAATGGGAGTGAATGTTACTATAATGTATAGTGTGTAGAAAGACATGCAGGTATACTATAGAAAGAAGTCTCAAAACTCAAAATAGTAAAACAATCTGCCCAATAATAAACAAGTGAAGTTTTGAACAGACAATTCACCAGAAATGAGATAAGGATGTTATATAACTACACGGAAATATTATCAATGTGACTAATCATTACAGAAATGAAAATTCAACCACAATCAGCTATTACCCCACATATATTACAAAGGCTAAAACACAAAAGACTTACCATAGTGTTGGCCACAATATATTCAGTCAAATTTTTCTTTTTGGTGGCGAGGTTGTTACTCTTGATTTCTGGCAAAAATTCCACATCCATGACTCTCTGATAAGGGGTTCCTTGAATTGATGCTGTCAGTCTTGGCCAGTTGGGGAATGCAATCATCTGGCACATCCATCCTGTGAATGGCCCTGCAGATAGTACAGGTTTTCAACCGGCCACTGAACCTGTGTTGACCTTGTCCAGCTCGGCCACATTCCTCGGGCTGGATGCTTGGTTCTTCGACAGTCAATTTAAAACCCATTTATCAAGCAAAACTGTGTCTAAAAGTTAGCAAGTAAGGCACACTTCTCATGAAGTCTAGCACACACTGTAGATCAGTAAGGGCAATATGGGTAACAATGATGACAGTGATCATAATTTTGAAAAATTTTTTGAAATCCACATGATAATTAGGCAAGTTCCTTAATTTTTTAGAAACATTTTGTTGAATCCTCCCAGTACCACAAAATAAGTAATTATGACATGCTTTAAGGGTGGATTGTTTCTAAATTTAATAAGTCAATATATGTTTAAATCGCTTATGTTACTTGAAATGAAAGAACAACATACCTTTATTACATTATCAGCACATCAATGTTCACATCCATCAAGACAAACTCATTAATGATCAGTGATCTCCCTAATCAAAAAATCCATACAAACATGCAAGGTATAACCTTTGCTAGCTCCTTAGTATTATGCAGACTGACATACACTCTTTTACTGACACATTTAGTGGCTTCATAAATCTAGGTTTTTCTCTGTGCAAGTGGGACCAAAGTCAGCATATATCAGCTCTGAGCAATGTCCATCTATTTACTGAGAAAGGTTGCTTTGCTTTCTAAATGTATTTGAGACCCAGGGAGATTAGCCACAATAATCAAGAAATAGGAGGAGCAAGTAATTTAGTTTACATTTCTCCTGATTCACCATCTGAATAAACTTATTCTTACTTTTACTAATCAAGGGAGTAACAGTAACATAGTTAGAAGGGGACCAAAGAATAAGAGAGGAGGTGATGACAGGCAGTAGGGGAGGAAGATAAAAGGAAAGTAGGTAAAGAAACAAAAGAGGACGAAGAACATGAGAAGATGAAAATAGAAGGAGAAAGAGTAACAAAGAAGAGAAAGAGGAGGAGGAGGTGGTGGAGGAGAATAAAGAACGAAAGAAGGTAGGAAGGAGAGAGAGAGAGAGAGAGAGAAAGAAATAAAGAAAAGAGAAAAGAAAGGAGGGGGAGGTGGTGGCAGTGGAGTTGAGAAGGAGAAGGAGGAGAAAAATAGGGAAAAAAACACTAAGAAAACAACTCAAAACCCTTCATACCACCACGATTAAAAGCAAATCAATCTAAAAAAGCCAAATAAAGGAGAAAGGATAACACCCTAAATGAAAATACAAATACATTATTTAAATAAATGCTTCATTAATTTATTGATCCAGTGGCAATAATCTCCAATAAAATTAAAAAAAACATATAAAAGATGAAAATACCAAATGAAACAAACCAACAGATAAAAATACAATTCACACTACATGCTAAAATCACACAAAATAATAGACACAGAAATCACAAAGATCCTTTACAAGTTACACAAATGAAACTAAAAATTAAGCAAACATTGATAAATTGTGGCAACAAAAACAAAACAGAGAATACCAAAGCATAAAATACCTCACAAAATGACAAGAATAGGACATTGAAAAAAACCAACAGCAACAACACCAAATCAATAACCAAAAAAACCTGCAAATTAAGAAATGCAGAAATGCAGTAACAAAAACACGCTGTTAACACCTCATTACATGTCTGGATCTGGCTCTTTATCTTTTCTTTCTCTCTCTCTCTCTCCCTCTCTCCCTCCTTCCTTCTTTCGTTCTTTATTCTCCTCCACCACCTCCTCCTCCTCTTTCTCTTCTCCTTCCTACTCTTTCTCCTTCTATTTTCTTCTCATATGCAGATCCATATACTGCATATGTTTTCACATTTTCTAAGGCCGCTTATTAATAGAGTGATAAATATCCCTGAAGAACCTAAAATTGAGGTTTTACCTAGGGGCCCTCATTTCATAAACTTTAATGTGGTTCCCCTGAATTGGCCCAGAATTCAGTAGGTAGCTCCATGACACAAGGATTGGGTCCTGTGAGCAGGTGCCACCACCCCTCCCCAAGGGCTACCACAGATGGTTGTACATGTTGTGCATTACTTCACTCCCAGAGCCATACGTATTTCAACCTCCATAATGGCCCCTTCTGGAGGCAGCACTGCACATGACATGGCTGAGGGTGACAATCGTGCTTGAAACACAAGCAGAAGTCATGCCAATTCAATAATACCTCAATGCTCTCACTCCATGAGGAACCCCAGCATATGAACATGACCCGGAAAACAACCACACCATGGCCCTTTCTCTTCCACCACTCCATGGGTGCACATCCCCACCTGCCGCATGTTTAATGGGACAGAGTAGGTCAGATATAAAATAAGAGAACCCCTTTCACTCTCCCTCTGAAATTGAGACTTCTGGAGAACATTATTTTTTGACATCCAAATTAATACAGTTGGCACATGAATAAATGGGATATTTCCCCAAATGTTAGCTGTTAAATAGGACAATTCAACTCACCTCCACATCATTCTGTCCACTGGACATCACAGGCCTTCTTTGGGAATTAACCACTTCAACTACAGAAGCAGAGCAGAAGCAGTAAAAACATGCAGTAAGACATGGGGAGAAGATTCAGGGGGCACTTGGATGAAGGAAGATTTGCTTTAAAATAGTGAGGGCCATGAAGATGAGATTAATAAAAAAAAATTATAATAATTATTTCAAGATAATATTCTGTAATATGTGAAAGCCACTTCTCCTATGGGTGAGATGGAGTGCACAAGGATGTTCTACCCTCTACCTTGCAGGGAAGAAATCCAGAAATTGACGGGAAAGGCTGGCAGTATTTCAAAAAATATCACAGATGTTCCTATAGTAAGTATCCTGCGGTAATGTACCCTCTAGAACTTTCCAGTAGTCAGCTCTCTATGGTGCCAGGGAACCTGTACAGAGGTAGGGTTCTCACTGAATTCACACAGCAACAATTTCACCCCGGGAGGGTATCTTGGTAAATTGCTGAACGCTCGGTACTGCGAGCTTTATTGGATCTGGGTGCTGGGGAAGTGCATGCTCTGAAGGAATGAGTAATAGCAAGTTGTCCTTGTTGCAAAAGGCAGACCCTGGGAGGCAGCATGTTCTCCATATACCTGCAAAATGAGCACACAGGAAGAAGGGTGTAAATTTCTTTCCTTCTGCAATGACTCCTCAGTGCACTCTATTGGTCAAAATTAACATCTAGCCAGCTAGGAAGGAAAAATCTGTAAAGGGATTTATTCATTTTCAAAGAGCAGGCAAAAAGGATGAATTTGGACATCAGAGGAAATAAAATCAATACACAGCAAAAGTAGAAAGCAAAATCCATTCATGTCAAGTGATTCCTATTCAAGAATTCCATACCAGTAACAAATACACTATATTTTTTTAAATTATCATGCCAATTAAGATAAACCTCACTGTTCCAATGCCTACACTAGATATCTGAAGGTCTCTAGGTTGCCTGATATGCCATGGCCAAATTCTTGACAAATGCTAAATTTGTTCAAGGAATTCCTCAGTAATTTCTGGAAATTTATAATGATTATAGTGCTGCACAGTTCAATGGAACAGAAAAAAAATATGTAACTGTGCGATGTATATTGTGTTAGATACAAAAATTAACTTTTCATTAAAGAATAGATCCTTCCATCAAAACATTCCCAACAGCTTCATGGTTGAAGTATGAATATAAATTTAGACTCAGACAGAGATATAGGTAGAGACAGAGAAATATCATTATGGGCATACATTGATATTTTTGAGGGTAACTAACTGTTCATGGTTATTCAGGTAATATGCATCAAATTTGGTATAATCACATCAAGATATGCTGCAAAGAAGAATAGAGGTTTTCCCACTTTATTTGTCCCTAAGTAATATATTTTAGTTATATCTATAAGGTAGATACCAGAAGTTAAGCATGGAATTAAGAGTGGAAAATCTGTACTGGGATATAAATAAATGCATCATTAGAATCAACTGCCTCCATTCACCTGTTCTCCTAGGAAATTATCATTTTCTTTATTTTAATTACACTCAATTTGAGACATCTGCAAATCATTTAACCTCTAAAATTCCAAGTTTTTTCCCTACTATTAACAGAATATAATAATAAGTCTTTAGTTTTACTAATGACTGGTAATTAATATTTCACTTAATATGTAATCAACCATTACTTACTGGGAAGGCATTGTGCTTACTGGGTTTCTGAAGCTTTTACTCAACTATCACAGCACACATGTGGAATCAAAATAGTTCAGTAAACTGAAAACTATTTGCAAAGCATAATTTACTGGAATTGAATAAACCAAAAATATTTGGCTGTACAAATCTTAATCTTAGACATAGACATATAGATATGGTAAGTCACACACAAAAACATACTCTCCAATGTATACGCTTAGTTTCATGTCTTTCAACACCGAAAAATATGAAATTACATAAATATTGATCTTGGAATAGATAGCCATAGAACATTTTGATGAGTATACATGTGGCACAATTTTGGAAATAGCATATTTAACGATTTTTTAATAAGTGAATTCATGCCACTAAGATGGAAAATTGAAACAAATTACACACACAGATGCACACACAGATTCCCTTGCTGGTGACAAATACTGATGAAAGGTGAGTTGAAGATTATAATTAAAAAGGTAGAGTGAAAGATCTGTAAGGGAGAAAACTAAAATGTCTCCTTATAGATCATTATTTCATTTATTTAGTTATGCTCAGAAATTATTACCCTTGATACAATTAATAGAAGTCTACATGTATATTTAAGTAAGTTGACCATCATTTAGCTTCTGAAACAAAAATGTGTTCCACTGTTAACAGGTGATCATAGAACCTGCTGTTAGAGTAATATACATGGCAATATGAGCAATATTAATAGTGTTAGTAGTAACGTGTATGACAACAAAAGAATACAAAAAGCATAAACATTTACCCAATGCTTCCTTATACATCAGGTAGTGAGCTTATGACCTTCGTGCAGATTAGTTCATTTGACCCTCACAGGATAGGTGTGCCATGAAAAGTACTAATTAACCTATGCCACAGGGATATCGGGAGCATCAAAGGACGTGAACTCTTATAACACTTTTAGAATATGGAAAGGAACAGAGTGGGAAGAGACATTTTATTATAACCACACAGGATTCTGGCTCTAACAATGGAAATGTAAATAGTAATCGTTGAATTTCACAATTTACCTAACTAACTCAAATGAGGTGTATATTTCCAGTAATCCTTCCTGTTACTTTTGATTAACTATTACTGTCAATTAGCTAGTTTTGACCCTAAAAAATGTCTCCAGACATTGGTACTTCAGTCGAATGATGCAAACTCAGGAGAAGTTGGTATCTCATGCCGAAATCATGTCTCAGAATGTAAAATCAGCTCTTGTGACTTACCAATCTTGATGAGGTAAAATTTTATTGAATGCTGCAACTCATTAAACAAAGTGAATTGGTTCTACTTTTATCATAAACTATAAAATTTAGAGACCTGGTCAAAAGATAAAACACTGAGACAAGAAGGAAACATACAAAACTAAGTAATACTCAGTTTTCCAGTAGTAAAACAATGGAAAGCTGGAACAATGATGAACACAAGAATATATTCAAAAGAAGTAGAATAAACTATAAATTTATTGGGAGAAAAACTTATCTTACATTCAGACACATGAAAATATTTAACTGGTTAAGGGCAATACATAGGTTTGTTTCATCAGGAAAAACTTTTTCAATTGTGATGGACCAGTAAGTTAAAAGTTTTTAAGAAAGAGGTATGGCAGGAAAGGTTTTTCCATATATTTACTAGGTGCCTTGGGTATATGTGATAACACTAGATTTATTATAAAACATTGAGATGAAAATTTCATTTTATTAACATATATGTAAAAATTTATGTAAGTTCCTGTTAATGGGACTTTGTAAAAAATTTTTTCTCAAATTCAACTTTCTCTTTTCCTAAATGACTGATTACTATTACTAGATTTAATTAATTAAATTAATAATAAGGTGATTATTAACATATAATTAATGCTTACTCACCTCTCAGTCAGGTTGCTTAGTGTAACACTAGGAAATTATATCAGTCAATTATTTTTTATTTCCTGTCTCCCATGATTACTCAGTAAGGAAACACTAAAATAATTGGAAATTATTCAACATAAAGAAATATAAAAAATTAGTTGAAATAAACTCATCACTTTTCTAGACACTTATGAATAAAACAACATGTCTTGGCTGAGGAAGAAAAAGCCAAGTTGAATAAGTCATCATATAGTCATATTTGAAGATGAAGTGGTCCCTTAATGCATAATTGTTGAATTTACCCACACTTATTCACTGCCTTTCCATGAAAAAATATTTAATATTATGTTTGAGGAGAAATGACCCACTAATGATGATATTAAATTCTAAATATATGGAATTCTAAATAAATGTTGCTATTAATTTTTCACATGTTGGAAGACTCAATATTGTTTCTGTGACACTTTTAAGCAAACTGGTCTATAGATTCAACAGAAACCCATGCTAAAGCATTGCAAGATTTTTTGGTAGTAATTGAAAAGTATATTCTAAACTTCATATTGAAATGCAAAAGACAAAGTATAAAAAAATCTTTAAAAAGGAAACTTGAAGGATAAACAGTATGTGATACAAAGACTATCAAGACATAGCAATCAAGGCAAAGCAGTACTAGCATAAAGGCAGAATAGTATATCAGTGGATTAAAAGGGATGTTTCAGAGTCAGACCCCAACATATATTGACAACTGATTTATAACAAAAATTTAAAACAAAGGTAATGCCGGAATTAGAGTCTTTTCAACAAACTGCTCCATAAATTTGCATTATCTATATGCATAGAATGAAAATTGAACAAAAGGAACCACAGTATACAAAATCAGAGTTGAAGGGCAAAATTAAGAGATTGAGGACAATTCACACATTGGGAGTGAATACTAAAGTAGCATATGTCTGATAAAAGACTTGCAGACATACTACAGAAAGAAATCTTGAAACTCAAAACTTCATAATAAAGAAATGGACCAAAAATATGAAGAGACAGACACCTGGCCAAAAGTTCTGTTAGAATAAAAAATAAGCAAGTGAAGAGATGATCAACACCATTAGTCTCTAGGTAAATGCAAATCCAAGCCACAACGAGATGCCACTACACAGCTAATAGGATGCCTAAATAAGAGAAAGTATGACCATAAGAAGTCATGATAAAAATATGTAGAGCATATCTGGAATACATTTTGAATGTTTCTTATAAAGAAGGGCATGCTTGTTTTAATCCATTACGTACTCTGCAAAAGCCATGTTCTTTGAATCCAATCTTGAGGGTGCAGACCTATCGTGGGTAGATGTTTTTATTAGGTTGTCTCCATGGAGATGTGCCCTACCCAATTATGGGTGGACATTTTGATTAGATTATTTCCATGGAGATATGACCCTGCCCATTCAAGGTGGTCTTAATTAGTTTACTGGCATCCACTATGAGAGGATAAAAGGCGGAGACATTTTGAAGAGGGGTCAGAGACTCAGAGAGAAAACACACAGAGACATTTTGAAGACAGCCGTTGAAACCAGAACCAGGAGAGAAGCTAACAGATGAAACCCAGAGTTTCCCCAGAGAAGCTAACAGAGGACTCCTAGATGCTTGAAGAGAGACACCCAGGGAGAAACAAGCAAGAACGCACAGGAGTTGAGAGAGAGGAGCTAAAACAGAAACCCAGAGACATTTTTGAGAAAGCAACAGAAATCAGAAGCTAACCCTGGGAGACGCCAAGCAGAGTCAGGCCATGTGCCTTCCCATGTGACAGAAGAACCCAAGATGCCACTGGCCTTTCTAAAGAGAAGGTATCCTCCTACTGATGCCTTAATTGTGACATTTTCATGTCCTCAGAACTGTAAATTTGTGAACTAATAAACTCTCCTTGTAAAAGCCAATCCATTTCTGGTATTTTGCATTCCCGCAGCTTTAGCAAACCAAAACAGAGGGGGAAGAGGAGGAGGAAAATGAAAGAGGGTTGGGAAAAGAGGCAGAAGTGAAGGGGAATGTGAAGATGGAGGAGAAATAAGAGGCAGAGTAGGACAAGAAAAGGTAGCAGGTAAAAATTAGAGGATGGAGAGGGGAGGGGAAGTGGAGAAAGGAGAACAGAAAATATTTCCTTAGTATTTTCATGAAAAACTGGAAATTACCTTGGGGATTTTATGCCAATTTTACCATTTATTTCTCCCTGCAAACCTGTGTCCAATAAACTTTTATTAATTCAATGTCAGAAATAAGTCCTGAAGATGAATGAGACATTATTTGAAAGAAACAATCAATCCTTCTTGCATTAAAACATTAAACTTGAAAATGTTTTGTATGTATAGATACATGTATATGTATAATTACATATTTATCCACAAAATTCAGATGGATTCCCACAGATCAGTGTTTGGAATTAACCTAGTTTACAGAACTGTCATAGCATGACCTCATGTGTAGAGGGCGATTAAGGTAGCATGTATAAAATCCACCCTCAGCAATGCCGGAAATATGCAACATGGCCGCCAGGGCTGATGCAACAACAGCTTAAGTTACCCTCAGCCTTCTTTACGGAAGTAGTTCGCGCCAAAAGTGCTAGTTCGAGCCAAAAGTGCTAACCTTACATCTGCCATCTACCCTAGCAACAGCAGCCACCAATCCTAGACCGCCACGAGCCCTTGCTAGCCACTTCCCCTTCTCCTAGAGTATATATACTCTGCCTCTTCAATAAAATTTTGCAGCTTGATCAGAAACCTGTCTTGCTGTCGTTCCTCGCGTCTCTTGTCCCATACCATTCCTCCCTCACAGGATTCGGAGTCTCCGTTGAACGTCCCGCAGGCCGGGACACTCATGTTTACAAAAAAAAAAAAAAAACAAAACACATACATAGTGAAAACTATAGCTTGTCTTACGATTGGCTAATGCATGTCAGTTTGAACATATAAACTGTTCTTGAATACTAAGTTATCACAAAGTGAAAATGAGAACAGAAAGAAGCATGTCCTGCATGGTTTGTTCGTATATTTTCCTAGGTGCACTGGTTATGGTGAGATAATAACATAGACCAAACCCTATTATGAAAAAAAAAAAAAATACTTACCATGATAACCAAAGCAAGTCCAATATATATGTGATAATGATATGAACATTATCAATGTGCAATTTTAACATTATATTTCAACATAAAGACAACAAAAAAGAACATTTAAATCCTTGATTTAATGCTTGCTTATCTATGAGCTACAGTGCTTAATACACATAGTTGATTATTTCATTTAATCCTCGTGAAATCCATAACATGCATTGTTTATTGTATTTGTAATTTTTGAATGTGAAACATTTGAAAAACATTCTTGTGAAATAGAGAATTATACAGTAAAATAAGCAATTATGTTTCCACAATGGTGACTTGACCACAATGGCTCTTTGGATGGCAGATAATTCACTGTTCAAGCAAATACTGCTCTAGCTCAACAGTGAACACAAAGTTTTAGCCAGTGAAGCAAAGCAAGAAACTTAAGTTAGAATAGAAAAATTAAAACTCCCATAATTCATAGAAAAAGATTTTGTACACAAACAATCCAAAAAGATTGCAAAATTGTAGAAATTTGTAAGTGGGCAATTTCACTGGGCCCATGGTTAGTATGGGCTGGAAAACATGACCCAGAAACCCCCCCCCCCATTCCCTTTCTCTTCCAACACCGATAAGTGCATATCCCCTGATCACCTGCTGCATGTTTAATGGGACAGATATCAGGTCTACTAGAAAATAATATTGCTCCCTTTCACTCTTTCTCTGGTATTTAGAATTCTTCTTCACATTATCCTTCTGAGCTGCAAATTAATATAGATAGCAAGTTAAAAAACTGAGTTGCATTATGCAAAAGTCACCTGTAAACAGAATGGCCAGTCTGAATCACATACCACAGCTTTCTTTCCAGCAGACAGCTCCAGCCTCTCTATGGCAATTTTCTACTTCAAATCCAGAACCAGAGTATAAGCAGTGAAAACATGAGGAGTAAAGACTGAGGGGTCTGGAATGAAGGGAGATTTCCTGTTAAAATATAGAGAGAATGACAATGAATTGAGCAGTAACAAATTCAATAATATTTTAATAGAAAAGAAAATATTCTTTAATGTGAAATAGTTGATACTTCTCTGGGTGAAATGGAGTGTGCAAGGAAGACCCACACCCACCCACAGGAATGAAATCCAGAACTCTGGGAAATGCACTGATGTAATACAAAAAGTGGCACAGTTGTCGATGTAGAGTAAGTTCAGTGGAAATTACCTTAAATTTCCCCTCCAGAACTTGCCAGAAATAGGCCCCCCCATGATGCCAGGGAAGCAAGTTCACAAGGAGTGAGTTATCAGTGGATTCATGCACAGCAAACCAAACCAAGGAGGGTACCTTGGTAAACTGTTGGGTTTGAGAATTACAGGCCACAGGAAGCCTCCAGAGCCAAGCACTGGGAAAGGTGCCAGCTCTGTAGTAGGGAATCTTTTGGCGAGTGTTGCCGTAGGAGGAATCATGTGCTGGGCAGCAGCATATACCCAGAAACCTGCAGAGAGAGTATGCAAAAATAAGGAAACAAATCCCATAACTCCCATTCTAAGTGCCCTCTACTGCTTTCTACTGACAAACTTAACATCTAACATACTGAAAAAGGAAAGTTCTTAAACGGCCCACTCCCATTATCTCATATAATGCAAAAATAGGTGAATTTGGAGCTGAGAACCAATAAATCAACAGCTGGCACAAGTATAAACTGAAATTCACTTGTGACATATGGATTTGCTATTCGAGAATTCTTCACCAACCAGAAATATATTTGTCTTAATTTTCGTTTATTACTAGTCTCACTCATCGATTGCCAGTATTAAGTACCCAAAGGTCTCTAGAAAACCAACTTATTCAAGGAGTCCATAAGTGATTTTCTTAAATTATGATATTTAAAATACTACTGCATAGTTCAATAGATCAGAATAAATAGAACAACTTTGGTTTATATTATCTTAGATGGAAAAATGAAATTTTTCATATGAGAAAATAAACTCTCTTCATTATATTCCCAGCAGCTTTACAAGCTGAAGTATAGATTCAAATTGAGATCTAGAATTAGCGGTAGAGATTAAGAAAAACCAAGATGGATATACAAAGACATTGTTGCAAATAAATGTTTTTTTATGTTTCTCTAAAGAATAAGTACAAAATTTGGTATAAAAACATAAAGATATGTGGCAAAAATTAGAGTGGGGGTTTATAAATTTTTATTTATTCATATGCAATAGTGTTAAATGACAGTCATCATGTAGATGACAGATGTCAATTAAAATGAGATTAAAGGTGGAAGATATATAACAGGATTTTACTAAATACACCATTATAAATCATGGCTTTCATTCTTATATTCTACTAAGAAATTATTATTTTCCCAATAGACAGATCTATTTCAATGTCACTCAGTGAAAGATGTCTAGAAATAATTTTATCTCTACATGTTCTCTTCCTTGTTTCCAACAATTAGCAGAATGCAATATTACCAGTCCTTATTTTTACTAATGGTTAGTAGTATTTATTATTTTAATTAACATGTGATAATAATTACTTGACCGTAAAGTATGCAGTGATTTTTGGAAACTCATTTTACCAACCATCGCAGCACACCTGTGGGAATGAAAATACTAGCATTTGTACATGAAGATTTGTCACGAGGCTTGCAAGGGAAACATGAAGAAAATTTTGGGAACTGAAACCATCAGAGATACAGCATTCAACAAAACAGGATGAATTGATTAAAATCTGTCTGTCTGAATTTCATTCATAGATGGAAATGTATAGAACATCCTAAATTACATTCAGAAACCCATCCTTTATTGTATCTTTTTGGTTTTCTAAACCTGCCAAAATGCAATATACCAGAAATAGGTTGGCTTTTACAATGGAGATTTATTAATTACAATTTACAGTTCTCAGGCTATGAAAATGTCCAACTCAAGGCATCACCAATGCAATACCTGGACTCTGAAGAAAGGCTGCTATCATCTGGGGCTTCTCCATGCCCATGGCAAGGCACATGGTGACGTCTACTGTTCCTTCTCTCCAGGGTTTTGTTGCCTTCAGCTTCTGGCTTCAGTTGCTCCCTTTCTCAGCTTCTCTGGTGCTCTTCTTTGTATTCATCCCTCACTTCTGTATGTGTCTTATCCTCTTGTAAAGGACTCCAGCAAGATGATTAAGAAAAATCCTGAGGTACTACTCAATTTAAATAACCTAATCAAAAGGTCTCACCTGTAATAAGTCTACATAGACAGACATGGATTAAAAGAACATAACATTTTCTGGGATATGTACAGCTCCACGTCACAGTACCCAAAAAGGTTCATGCATTCAGATATATGACATAAAAAATATGTAAAAACTTATCTATAAAAGCATATCCTATAATATTCTGGAATATACAGAATTTGCACAATATTAGCCATAGTATGTTTATTATACTTTAAACAAATAATTCAACTTAGCCCATCAGGATAGAAAATTGAAAATATGGGCACATGAGTGTGTGTGTGTGTGTGTGTGCATATGAAAACGTACACACACACACACACACACAGCTGGTTTTTATGTGATAAATGCTGGTGAAAGATGAACTGAAGATTAAAATTAAGATGACAGTGAAAGATCTGTAGGGGAGATAGCAAATCTTTCCTTATAGATCTTTGATTCATTTCTTTAATTTATTCTGAGAAATTAGTTCCTTTGAAGTGTAATGTAAATAAAGCACTAGTATATAGCCAAGTAAACTACTGTTTAATAGTAGTCCATCATTTGGCGTCTACAGCACAAAAGTTTTTGACTATTAACAGGTGATCTCAGAAACTGCTATGAGCATGAGCAATAGAGCTAGTAATAAGAGTAATATTGGTGGTGTTGGTAGAAATAAATATGATAATGATAAAGAATATAAAAAGGATAAACATTTGCCAGATGCTTCCTTACATTTCATGCATCGTGCTCATGGCCTTCACACAGATTAGATGAATTGACCTCACAACAAACATGTGCCATGAAAATGATTATAACCTATGCTATGTAAGTACTGTACATCAAATGAGGTAATTTGTTAAAACCGTTCAGAATATGGAAAGGAACAGAGCAGCATGTTCCATTATGCTACCACCACCCAGGATTCTGCTTCTAAACAAAACAAATATAAATGCACAGCCTACCTACAAAACTAAATAATATAATAAGGGGAAAGCTCCTTCTGTAACACTTTCTATTCCTATTAATTGTAATTAACATCCATTATTAAATTAACTTGCTTTGACACAAAGAGAAATACAGAGCTTGTTACTTCGGTTGGATGACAGCACAACAAGAGCTGGAATTTCATGTGAACTCAAGACATAAGGGGCCATAGCTTAGAAAAAAATGTGACCCCAGACAACTTATCACATTCTGAATATGTGCTTTACAGTTTTATTTAATACACAAATTTATTAAACAGAGAGAGGTTGTTATTCTTTTATAATCATCTGTTAAATTAAGAGAGATTGTTATTGGCTAAAAAACAGAGGAAAGAAGGAAAGATACAAATATCAGTATTTCCCTGTTTTCTGGTACTCAGGTTATAGAAAAATAATAATACAGATACAGACAGTAAGAATACACTAAAACACATAAAATTGAAGAGAAACTTATTAGGAACAAACATCTTATATTATTAGACATAAAACTATTTAGCTTTTCTATTAGTCAAAATATAGGTTTGTTTGCCCAAGGAAAATATTTTCCATACTAAGGGACAAAGAAATTAACAATGGTTAAGATAGAGGCATGCAACAAGTAATTTTTCCATACATTTGTCAAGGTCTTCTGGGTATGGTGAGATAACAATGTACATATCATAAAATACTGAGATGAACAATTCGTTTGATCAAAATACAGAATAATTTTTACCATTTTGTGTTAATGGGACTTTACAATTTGTTTTTACCATCACCAACTTTTTCCTTTTCTAAATGGATTACTATAATTACTCAATTTTATTTCTGAAAAGATAATAGTACAGCTCATTATTAACATACGCTCAATGCTTACTCACCAATTAGTCACAGTGCTTAGGATCACTTCAATTCAACTTGTCATTACCTCTTCTCCATGACTGCCCACTTAGCAAAACTACACTATTGTAAGAAGAATTTATGAAAAACAAATAAAATCACAAAATTACCAGAAACAAGCTTATCTAATAACATCCAAATACCTGTGAACAAAACACCATGTGTTTTGCTGTGGGGAAAAAAAAGCACAAATGAATATGTTGTCAGGTACTTAGAAGACGAAGAAGCCCCTATTATATAACTTTTGAGTGTTCTGACATCCCTTTACTGCCCTTTCAAGGAAAGCAACTCATCTGCTACATTTGAGGAAAAATGCAGTTTTTGCTGATATTAAACTGTAAGTGTATATGGAGTTCAAAATAATTGGTGCTATACCACGGGCATGAGCTGAAAGACTCCATATTGACAACATGTCAATTCTCCCAAAGTTGTCTATAAATTCAAAAAAAAAACAATACAGTAAGGTTTTTTATAGTTCTTGTAAAGTTTATTGTAAATTTCATAAGGAAATGCAAAGGTCACAAGAGACAAAAAGTCTTTTAAGGTGATCAAACTTGGAAGATGCATGATATGTGTGATAATGTCTATTAAGTTATAGCAATCAATACAAGGTGGTATTGGTGTAAAAATATAATAGTAGAACAATGGTATAAAAGAGAGTGTTCAGAAATAAACCTTGGCTTTTATTGGCAACTGATTTATGAGAAAAATGCAAAGGTAACCTAGTGGTGGAATTATTATCTTTTCAACAAATTGTGCTGGAAAATTTGGTTATTCACATGCAAAAAAATGAAACTAGAAACATACCATCTCACCATATACAAGGGAAGTGTCAAAAGACACCATTAAGAGGATGAAGACAATTCACAGATTTGACAGTGAATAGTAATAAAACATAGTTCAGATGGAAGGCTTGAAACCATTAGGTAGAAAGACTTCTCAAAACTTGAAGTAAGAAAACAAAGTACTAATTAAAATTGGACAAAGATATCAACAGGTACT